>NW_028167507.1:600000-1143000 GCF_963513975.1 Fringilla coelebs | reverse complement strand
AAGCCTGTACAATGGTTCAGGGTCCTGAGGCCTTAAATGGCCAGGTGCCTCGTCGAATTCCGCCTCTCGCAGGATGCCTTTCAGAGGAAGGGTGGCAGCAGTGGCAACTTGGTCTGGTTTGAGAGTGCCTAGTGGGTCCTGAAAACTGACACCCAGAACAGTGTTTTGTGAGTTTTGTTTCCCAGGGAAAAAGCCTGTACAATGGTTCAGGGTCCTGCGGCCTTATATTGCCGGGTGTCTCCTAGAATTCTGCCTCACACAGGATGCCTCCCAGATGCAAGGTGGCTGCAGTGCCAACTTGGTCTGGTTTGAGAGTGCCTAGTGGGTGCTGAAAACTGACACCCAGAACAGTGGCTTCTGAGTTTTGTTTCCCAGGGAAAAAGCCTGTACAGTGGTTCAGGGTCCTGAGGCCTTAAATTTCAGGGTGCCTCCTGGAATTCCGCCTCTCGCGGGATGCCTCCCAGACGCAATGTGGCACCCGTGCCAACTTGGTCTGGTTTGGTAGTGCCAAGTGGGTCCTGAAAACTGACACCCAGAACAGTGGTTTGTGAGTTTTGTTTCCCAGGGAAAAAGCCTGTACAATGGTTCGGGGTCCTGCGGCCTTAAATTGCCGGGTGCCTCCTGGAGATCCGCCTCTTGCAGGATTTTTCCCAGATGCTATGCGGCACCATTGCCCACTTAGTCTGGTTTGAGAGTGTCAAGTGGGTCCTCCAAACTGACACCCAGAACAGTGGCTTCTGAGTTTTGTTTCCCAGGGAAATACCCTGTAGAGTGGTTCAGGGTCCTGCCGCGTTAAATTTCAGGGTGCCTCCTGGAATTCGGCCTCTCGCAGAATGCCTCCCAGACGCAAGCTGTCACAAGTGCCAACATGGTCTCGTTTGAGAGTGCCAAGTGGGTCCTGAAAACTGACACCCAGAACAGTGGCTTCTGAGTTTTGTTTCCCAGGGAAAAACACTGTACAGTGGTTCAGGGTCCTGAGGCCTTAAATGGCCAGGTGCCTCGTCGAATTCCGCCTTTCTCAGGATGCCTCCCAGACGCAAGGTGGCACCCGTGCCAACTTGGTCTGGTTTGAGAGTGCCAAGTGGGTGCTGAAAACTGACACCCAGAACAGTGGCTTTTGAGTTTTGTTTCCCAGGGAAAAGGCCTGTAGAGTGGTTCAGGGTCCTGCGGCCTTATATTGCCGGGTGTCTCCTAGAATTCTGCCTCACACAGGATGCCTCCCAGATGCAAGGTGGCTGCAGTGCCAACTTGGTCTGGTTTGAGAGTGTCAAGTGGGTCCTCCAAACTGACACCCAGAACAGTGGCTTCTGAGTTTTGTTTCCCAGGGAAATACCCTGTAGAGTTGTTCAGGGTCCTGCCGCGTTAAATTTCAGGGTGCCTCCTGGAATTCGGCCTCTCGCAGAATGCCTCCCAGACGCAAGCTGTCACAAGTGCCAACATGGTCTCGTTTGAGAGTGCCTAGTGGGTCCTGAAAACTGACACCCAGAACAGTGGCTTTTGAGTTTTGTTTCCCAGGGAAAAGGCCTGTAGAGTGGTTCAGGGTCCTGCGGCCTTATATTGCCGGGTGTCTCCTAGAATTCTGCCTCACACAGGATGCCTCCCAGATGCAAGGTGGCTGCAGTGCCAACTTGGTCTGGTTTGAGAGTGCCAAGTGGGTGCTGAAAACTGACACCCAGAACAGTGGCTTCTGAGTTTTGTTTCCCAGGGAAAAAGCCTGTACAGTGGTTCAGGGTCCTGAGGCCTTAAATTTCAGGGTGCCTCCTGGAATTCCGCCTCTCGCGGGATGCCTCCCAGACGCAATGTGGCACCCGTGCCAACTTGGTCTGGTTTGGTAGTGCCAAGTGGGTCCTGAAAACTGACACCCAGAACAGTGTTTTGTGAGTTTTCTTTCCCAGGGAAAAAGCGTGTAAAATAGTTCGGGGTCCTGCGGCCTTAAATTGCCGGGTGCCTCCTGGAGATCCGCCTCTTGCAGGATTTTTCCCAGATGCTATGCGGCACCATTGCCCACTTAGTCTGGTTTGAGAATGCCTAGTGGGTCCTGCAAACTGACACCCAGAACAGTGGCTTGTGAGTTTTGTTTCCCAGGAAAAAAGCCTGTACAATGGTTCAGGGTCCTGAGGCCTTAAATGGCCAGGTGCCTCGTCGAATTCCGCCTCTCGCAGGATGCCTTTCAGACGAAGGGTGGCAGCAGTGCCAACATGGTCTCGTTTGAGAGTGCCAAGTTGGTCCTGAAAACTGACACCCAGAACAGTGTTTTGTGAGTTTTGTTTCCCAGGGAAAAACACTGTACAGTGGTTCAGGGTCCTGAGGCCTTAAATGGCCAGGTGCCTTGTCGAATTCCGCCTTTCTCAGGATGCCTCCCAGACGCAAGGTGGCACCCGTGCCAACTTGGTCTGGTTTGAGAGTGCCTAGTGGGTCCTGCAAACTGACACTAAGAACAGTGGCTTCTGAGTTTTGTTTCCCAGGGAAAAAGCCTGTACAATGGTTCAGGGTCCTGCAGCCTTATATTGCCGGGTGTCTCCTAGAATTCTGCCTCACACAGGATGCCTCCCAGATGCAAGGTGGCTGCAGTGCCAACTTGGTCTGGTTTGAGAGTGCCAAGTGGGTGCTGAAAACTGACACCCAGAACAGTGGCTTCTGAGTTTTGTTTCCCAGGGAAAAAGCCTGTACAGTGGTTCAGGGTCCTGAGGCCTTAAATTTCAGGGTGCCTCCTGGAATTCCGCCTCTCGCGGGATGCCTCCCAGACGCAATGTGGCACCCGTGCCAACTTGGTCTGGTTTGGTAGTGCCAAGTGGGTCCTGAAAACTGACACCCAGAACAGTGGTTTGTGAGTTTTGTTTCCCAGGGAAAAAGCCTGTACAATCGTTCGGGGTCCTGCGGCCTTAAATTGCCGGGTGCCTCCTGGAGATCCGCCTCTTGCAGGATTTTTCCCAGATGCTATGCGGCACCATTGCCCACTTAGTCTGGTTTGAGAGTGTCAAGTGGGTCCTCCAAACTGACACCCAGAACAGTGGCTTCTGAGTTTTGTTTCCCAGGGAAATACCCTGTAGAGTGGTTCAGGGTCCTGCCGCCTTAAATTTCAGGGTGCCTCCTGGAATTCGGCCTCTCGCAGAATGCCTCCCAGACGCAAGCTGTCACAAGTGCCAACATGGTCTCGTTTGAGAGTGCCAAGTGGGTCCTGAAAACTGACACCCAGAACAGTGGCTTCTGAGTTTTGTTTCCCAGGGAAAAACACTGTACAGTGGTTCAGGGTCCTGAGGTCTTAAATGGCCAGGTGCCTCGTCGAATTCCGCCTTTCTCAGGATGCCTCCCAGACGCAAGGTGGCACCCGTGCCAACTTGGTCTGGTTTGAGAGTGCCTAGTGGGTCCTGCAAACTGACACTAAGAACAGTGGCTTCTGAGTTTTGTTTCCCAGGGAAAAAGCCTGTACAATGGTTCAGGGTCCTGCGGCCTTAAATTTCCGGGTGCCTCCTTGAATTCCGCCTCACACAGGATGCCTCCCAGATGCAAGGTGGCTGCAGTGCCAACTTGGTCTGGTTTGAGAGTGCCAAGTGGGTGCTGAAAACTGACACCCAGAACAGTGGCTTTTGAGTTTTGTTTCCCAGGGAAAAGGCCTGTAGAGTGGTTCAGGGTCCTGCGGCCTTATATTGCCGGGTGTCTCCTAGAATTCTGCCTCACACAGGATGCCTCCCAGATGCAAGGTGGCTGCAGTGCCAACTTGGTCTGGTTTGAGAGTGCCAAGTGGGTGCTGAAAACTGACACCCAGAACAGTGGCTTCTGAGTTTTGTTTCCCAGGGAAATACCCTGTAGAGTTGTTCAGGGTCCTGCCGCGTTAAATTTCAGGGTGCCTCCTGGAATTCGGCCTCTCGCAGAATGCCTCCCAGACGCAAGCTGTCACAAGTGCCAACATGGTCTCGTTTGAGAGTGCCAAGTGGGTCCTGAAAACTGACACCCAGAACAGTGGCTTCTGAGTTTTGTTTCCCAGGGAAAAACACTGTACAGTGGTTCAGGGTCCTGAGGCCTTAAATGGCCAGGTGCCTCGTCGAATTCCGCCTTTCTCAGGATGCCTCCCAGACGCAAGGTGGCACCCGTGCCAACTTGGTCTGGTTTGAGAGTGCCTAGTGGGTCCTGCAAACTGACACTAAGAACAGTGGCTTCTGAGTTTTGTTTCCCAGGGAAATACCCTGTAGAGTGGTTCAGGGTCCTGCCGCGTTAAATTTCCGGGTGCCTCCTTGAATTCCGCCTCACACAGGATGCCTCCCAGATGCAAGGTGGCACCAGTGCCAACTTGGTCTGGTTTGAGAGTGCCTAGTGGTTCCTGAAAACTGACACCCAGAACAGTGGCTTTTGAGTTTTGTTTCCCAGGGAAAAGGCCTGTAGAGTGGTTCAGGGTCCTGCGGCCTTATATTGCCGGGTGTCTCCTAGAATTCTGCCTCACACAGGATGCCTCCCAGATGCAAGGTGGCTGCAGTGCCAACTTGGTCTGGTTTGAGAGTGCCAAGTGGGTGCTGAAAACTGACACCCAGAACAGTGGCTTCTGAGTTTTGTTTCCCAGGGAAAAACACTGTACAGTGGTTCAGAGTCCTGAGGCCTTAAATTTCAGGGTGCCTCCTGGAATTCCGCCTCTCGCGGGATGCCTCCCAGACGCAATGTGGCACCCGTGCCAACATGGTCTGGTTTGGTAGTGCCAAGTGGGTCCTGAAAACTGACACCCAGAACAGTGGTTTGTGAGTTTTGTTTCCCAGGGAAAAAGCCTGTACAATCGTTCGGGGTCCTGCGGCCTTAAATTGCCGGGTGCCTCCTGGAGATCCGCCTCTTGCAGGATTTTTCCCAGATGCTATGCGGCACCATTGCCCACTTAGTCTGGTTTGAGAGTGTCAAGTGGGTCCTCCAAACTGACACCCAGAACAGTGGCTTCTGAGTTTTGTTTCCCAGGGAAATACCCTGTAGAGTGGTTCAGGGTCCTGCCGCCTTAAATTTCAGGGTGCCTCCTGGAATTCGGCCTCTCGCAGAATGCCTCCCAGACGCAAGCTGTCACAAGTGCCAACATGGTCTGGTTTGAGAGTGCCAAGTGGGTCCTGAAAACTGACACCCAGAACAGTGGCTTCTGAGTTTTGTTTCCCAGGGAAAAACACTGTACAGTGGTTCAGGGTCCTGAGGCCTTAAATGGCCAGGTGCCTCGTCGAATTCCGCCTTTCTCAGGATGCCTCCCAGACGCAAGGTGGCACCCGTGCCAACTTGGTCTGGTTTGAGAGTGCCTAGTGGGTCCTGCAAACTGACACTAAGAACAGTGGCTTCTGAGATTTGTTTCCCAGGAAAAAAGCCTGTACAATGGTTCAGGGTCCTGCGGCCTTAAATTTCCGGGTGCCTCCTTGAATTCCGCCTCACACAGGATGCCTCCCAGATGCAAGGTGGCTGCAGTGCCAACTTGGTCTGGTTTGAGAGTGCCTAGTGGGTCCTGAAAACTGACACCCAGAACAGTGGCTTTTGAGTTTTGTTTCCCAGGGAAAAGGCCTGTAGAGTGGTTCAGGGTCCTGCGGCCTTATATTGCCGGGTGTCTCCTAGAATTCTGCCTCACACAGGATGCCTCCCAGATGCAAGGTGGCTGCAGTGCCAACTTGGTCTGGTTTGAGAGTGCCAAGTGGGTGCTGAAAACTGACACCCAGAACAGTGGCTTCTGAGTTTTGTTTCCCAGGGAAAAAGCCTGTACAGTGGTTCAGGGTCCTGAGGCCTTAAATTTCAGGGTGCCTCCTGGAATTCCGCCTCTCGCGGGATGCCTCCCAGACGCAATGTGGCACCCGTGCCAACTTGGTCTGGTTTGGTAGTGCCAAGTGGGTCCTGAAAACTGAGACCCAGAACAGTGGTTTGTGAGTTTTGTTTCCCAGGGAAATACCCTGTAGAGTGGTTCAGGGTCCTGCCGCGTTAAATTTCAGGGTGCCTCCTGGAATTCAGCCTCTCGCAGAATGCCTCCCAGACGCAAGCTGTCACAAGTGCCAACATGGTCTCGTTTGAGAGTGCCAAGTGGGTCCCGAAAACTGACACCCAGAACAGTGGCTTCTGAGTTTTGTTTCCCAGGGAAAAACACTGTACAGTGGTTCAGGGTCCTGAGGCCTTAAATGGCCAGGTGCCTCGTCGAATTCCGCCTTTCTCAGGATGCCTCCCAGACGCAAGGTGGCACCCGTGCCAACTTGGTCTGGTTTGAGAGTGCCTTGTGGGTCCTGCAAACTGACACTAAGAACAGTGGCTTCTGAGTTTTGTTTCCCAGGGAAAAAGCCTGTACAATGGTTCAGGGTCCTGCGGCCTTATATTGCCGGGTGTCTCCTAGAATTCTGCCTCACACAGGATGCCTCCCAGATGCAAGGTGGCTGCAGTGCCAACTTGGTCTGGTTTGAGAGTGCCAAGTGGGTGCTGAAAACTGACACCCAGAACAGTGGCTTCTGAGTTTTGTTTCCCAGGGAAAAAGCCTGTACAGTGGTTCAGGGTCCTGAGGCCTTAAATTTCAGGGTGCCTCCTGGAATTCCGCCTCTCGCGGGATGCCTCCCAGACGCAAGGTGGCACCCGTGCCAACTTGGTCTGGTTTGAGAGTGCCTAGTGGGTCCTGCAAACTGACACCCAGAACAGTGGCTTCTGAGTTTTGTTTCCCAGGGAAATACCCTGTAGAGTGGTTCAGGGTCCTGCCGCGTTAAATTTCAGGGTGCCTCCTGGAATTCGGCCTCTCGCAGAATGCCTCCCAGACGCAAGGTGGCACCAGTGCCAACTTGGTCTGGTTTGAGAGTGCCTAGTGGGTCCTGAAAACTGACACCCAGAACAGTGGCTTTTGAGTTTTGTTTCCCAGGGAAAAGGCCTGTAGAGTGGTTCAGGGTCCTGCGGCCTTATATTGCCGTGTGTCTCCTAGAATTCTGCCTCACACAGGATGCCTCCCAGACGCAAGGTGGCACCAGTGCCAACTTGGTCTGGTTTGAGAGTGCCTAGTGGGTCCTGAAAACTGACACCCAGAACAGTGGCTTTTGAGTTTTGTTTCCCAGGGAAAAGGCCTGTAGAGTGGTTCAGGGTCCTGCGGCCTTATATTGCCGGGTGTCTCCTAGAATTCTGCCTCACACAGGATGCCTCCCAGATGCAAGGTGGCTGCAGTGCCAACTTGGTCTGGTTTGAGAGTGCCAAGTGGGTGCTGAAAACGGATACCCAGACCAGAGGCTTCTGAGTTTTTTTTCCCAGGGAAAAAGCCTGTACAGTGGTTCAGGGTCCTGAGGCCTTAAATTTCAGGGTGCCTCCTGGAATTCCGCCTCTCGCGGGATGCCTCCCAGACGCAATGTGGCACCCGTGCCAACTTGGTCTGGTTTGGTAGTGCCAAGTGGGTCCTGAAAACTGACACCCAGAACCGTGGTTTGTGAGTTTTGTTTCCCAGGGAAAAAGCCTGTACAATCGTTCGGGGTCCTGCGGCCTTAAATTGCCGGGTGCCTCCTGGAGATCCGCCTCTTGCAGGATTTTTCCCAGATGCTATGCGGCACCATTGCCCACTTAGTCTGGTTTGAGAATGCCTAGTGGGTCCTGCAAACTGACACCAAGAACAGTCGCTGCTGAGATTTGTTTCCCAGGAAAAAAGCCTGTACAATGGTTCAGGGTCCTGAGGCCTTAAATGGCCAGGTGCCTCGTCGAATTCCGCCTCTCGCAGGATGCCTTTCAGACGAAGGGTGGCAGCAGTGCCAACTTGGTCTGGTTTGAGAGTGCCTAGTGGGTCCTGAAAACTGACACCCAGAACAGTGTTTTGTGAGTTTTGTTTCCCAGGGAAAAAGCCTGTACAATGGTTCAGGGTCCTGCGGCCTTATATTGCCGGGTGTCTCCTAGAATTCTGCCTCACACAGGATGCCTCCCAGATGCAAGGTGGCTGCAGTGCCAACTTGGTCTGGTTTGAGAGTGCCTAGTGGGTGCTGAAAACTGACACCCAGAACAGTGGCTTCTGAGTTTTGTTTCCCAGGGAAAAAGCCTGTACAGTGGTTCAGGGTCCTGAGGCCTTAAATTTCAGGGTGCCTCCTGGAATTCCGCCTCTCGCGGGATGCCTCCCAGACGCAATGTGGCACCCGTGCCAACTTGGTCTGGTTTGGTAGTGCCAAGTGGGTCCTGAAAACTGACACCCAGAACCGTGGTTTGTGAGTTTTGTTTCCCAGGGAAAAAGCCTGTACAATCGTTCGGGGTCCTGCGGCCTTAAATTGCCGGGTGCCTCCTGGAGATCCGCCTCTTGCAGGATTTTTCCCAGATGCTATGCGGCACCATTGCCCACTTAGTCTGTTTTGAGAATGCCTAGTGGGTCCTGCAAACTGACACCAAGAACAGTCGCTGCTGAGATTTGTTTCCCAGGAAAAAAGCCTGTACAATGGTTCAGGGTCCTGAGGCCTTAAATGGCCAGGTGCCTCGTCGAATTCCGCCTCTCGCAGGATGCCTTTCAGAGGAAGGGTGGCAGCAGTGGCAACTTGGTCTGGTTTGAGAGTGCCTAGTGGGTCCTGAAAACTGACACCCAGAACAGTGTTTTGTGAGTTTTGTTTCCCAGGGAAAAAGCCTGTACAATGGTTCAGGGTCCTGCGGCCTTATATTGCCGGGTGTCTCCTAGAATTCTGCCTCACACAGGATGCCTCCCAGATGCAAGGTGGCTGCAGTGCCAACTTGGTCTGGTTTGAGAGTGCCTAGTGGGTGCTGAAAACTGACACCCAGAACAGTGGCTTCTGAGTTTTGTTTCCCAGGGAAAAAGCCTGTACAGTGGTTCAGGGTCCTGAGGCCTTAAATTTCAGGGTGCCTCCTGGAATTCCGCCTCTCGCGGGATGCCTCCCAGACGCAATGTGGCACCCGTGCCAACTTGGTCTGGTTTGGTAGTGCCAAGTGGGTCCTGAAAACTGACACCCAGAACAGTGGTTTGTGAGTTTTGTTTCCCAGGGAAAAAGCCTGTACAATGGTTCGGGGTCCTGCGGCCTTAAATTGCCGGGTGCCTCCTGGAGATCCGCCTCTTGCAGGATTTTTCCCAGATGCTATGCGGCACCATTGCCCACTTAGTCTGGTTTGAGAGTGTCAAGTGGGTCCTCCAAACTGACACCCAGAACAGTGGCTTCTGAGTTTTGTTTCCCAGGGAAATACCCTGTAGAGTGGTTCAGGGTCCTGCCGCGTTAAATTTCAGGGTGCCTCCTGGAATTCGGCCTCTCGCAGAATGCCTCCCAGACGCAAGCTGTCACAAGTGCCAACATGGTCTCGTTTGAGAGTGCCAAGTGGGTCCTGAAAACTGACACCCAGAACAGTGGCTTCTGAGTTTTGTTTCCCAGGGAAAAACACTGTACAGTGGTTCAGGGTCCTGAGGCCTTAAATGGCCAGGTGCCTCGTCGAATTCCGCCTTTCTCAGGATGCCTCCCAGACGCAAGGTGGCACCCGTGCCAACTTGGTCTGGTTTGAGAGTGCCAAGTGGGTGCTGAAAACTGACACCCAGAACAGTGGCTTTTGAGTTTTGTTTCCCAGGGAAAAGGCCTGTAGAGTGGTTCAGGGTCCTGCGGCCTTATATTGCCGGGTGTCTCCTAGAATTCTGCCTCACACAGGATGCCTCCCAGATGCAAGGTGGCTGCAGTGCCAACTTGGTCTGGTTTGAGAGTGTCAAGTGGGTCCTCCAAACTGACACCCAGAACAGTGGCTTCTGAGTTTTGTTTCCCAGGGAAATACCCTGTAGAGTTGTTCAGGGTCCTGCCGCGTTAAATTTCAGGGTGCCTCCTGGAATTCGGCCTCTCGCAGAATGCCTCCCAGACGCAAGCTGTCACAAGTGCCAACATGGTCTCGTTTGAGAGTGCCTAGTGGGTCCTGAAAACTGACACCCAGAACAGTGGCTTTTGAGTTTTGTTTCCCAGGGAAAAGGCCTGTAGAGTGGTTCAGGGTCCTGCGGCCTTATATTGCCGGGTGTCTCCTAGAATTCTGCCTCACACAGGATGCCTCCCAGATGCAAGGTGGCTGCAGTGCCAACTTGGTCTGGTTTGAGAGTGCCAAGTGGGTGCTGAAAACTGACACCCAGAACAGTGGCTTCTGAGTTTTGTTTCCCAGGGAAAAAGCCTGTACAGTGGTTCAGGGTCCTGAGGCCTTAAATTTCAGGGTGCCTCCTGGAATTCCGCCTCTCGCGGGATGCCTCCCAGACGCAATGTGGCACCCGTGCCAACTTGGTCTGGTTTGGTAGTGCCAAGTGGGTCCTGAAAACTGACACCCAGAACAGTGTTTTGTGAGTTTTCTTTCCCAGGGAAAAAGCGTGTAAAATAGTTCGGGGTCCTGCGGCCTTAAATTGCCGGGTGCCTCCTGGAGATCCGCCTCTTGCAGGATTTTTCCCAGATGCTATGCGGCACCATTGCCCACTTAGTCTGGTTTGAGAATGCCTAGTGGGTCCTGCAAACTGACACCCAGAACAGTGGCTTGTGAGTTTTGTTTCCCAGGAAAAAAGCCTGTACAATGGTTCAGGGTCCTGAGGCCTTAAATGGCCAGGTGCCTCGTCGAATTCCGCCTCTCGCAGGATGCCTTTCAGACGAAGGGTGGCAGCAGTGCCAACATGGTCTCGTTTGAGAGTGCCAAGTTGGTCCTGAAAACTGACACCCAGAACAGTGTTTTGTGAGTTTTGTTTCCCAGGGAAAAACACTGTACAGTGGTTCAGGGTCCTGAGGCCTTAAATGGCCAGGTGCCTTGTCGAATTCCGCCTTTCTCAGGATGCCTCCCAGACGCAAGGTGGCACCCGTGCCAACTTGGTCTGGTTTGAGAGTGCCTAGTGGGTCCTGCAAACTGACACTAAGAACAGTGGCTTCTGAGTTTTGTTTCCCAGGGAAAAAGCCTGTACAATGGTTCAGGGTCCTGCAGCCTTATATTGCCGGGTGTCTCCTAGAATTCTGCCTCACACAGGATGCCTCCCAGATGCAAGGTGGCTGCAGTGCCAACTTGGTCTGGTTTGAGAGTGCCAAGTGGGTGCTGAAAACTGACACCCAGAACAGTGGCTTCTGAGTTTTGTTTCCCAGGGAAAAAGCCTGTACAGTGGTTCAGGGTCCTGAGGCCTTAAATTTCAGGGTGCCTCCTGGAATTCCGCCTCTCGCGGGATGCCTCCCAGACGCAATGTGGCACCCGTGCCAACTTGGTCTGGTTTGGTAGTGCCAAGTGGGTCCTGAAAACTGACACCCAGAACAGTGGTTTGTGAGTTTTGTTTCCCAGGGAAAAAGCCTGTACAATCGTTCGGGGTCCTGCGGCCTTAAATTGCCGGGTGCCTCCTGGAGATCCGCCTCTTGCAGGATTTTTCCCAGATGCTATGCGGCACCATTGCCCACTTAGTCTGGTTTGAGAGTGTCAAGTGGGTCCTCCAAACTGACACCCAGAACAGTGGCTTCTGAGTTTTGTTTCCCAGGGAAATACCCTGTAGAGTGGTTCAGGGTCCTGCCGCCTTAAATTTCAGGGTGCCTCCTGGAATTCGGCCTCTCGCAGAATGCCTCCCAGACGCAAGCTGTCACAAGTGCCAACATGGTCTCGTTTGAGAGTGCCAAGTGGGTCCTGAAAACTGACACCCAGAACAGTGGCTTCTGAGTTTTGTTTCCCAGGGAAAAACACTGTACAGTGGTTCAGGGTCCTGAGGTCTTAAATGGCCAGGTGCCTCGTCGAATTCCGCCTTTCTCAGGATGCCTCCCAGACGCAAGGTGGCACCCGTGCCAACTTGGTCTGGTTTGAGAGTGCCTAGTGGGTCCTGCAAACTGACACTAAGAACAGTGGCTTCTGAGTTTTGTTTCCCAGGGAAAAAGCCTGTACAATGGTTCAGGGTCCTGCGGCCTTAAATTTCCGGGTGCCTCCTTGAATTCCGCCTCACACAGGATGCCTCCCAGATGCAAGGTGGCTGCAGTGCCAACTTGGTCTGGTTTGAGAGTGCCAAGTGGGTGCTGAAAACTGACACCCAGAACAGTGGCTTTTGAGTTTTGTTTCCCAGGGAAAAGGCCTGTAGAGTGGTTCAGGGTCCTGCGGCCTTATATTGCCGGGTGTCTCCTAGAATTCTGCCTCACACAGGATGCCTCCCAGATGCAAGGTGGCTGCAGTGCCAACTTGGTCTGGTTTGAGAGTGCCAAGTGGGTGCTGAAAACTGACACCCAGAACAGTGGCTTCTGAGTTTTGTTTCCCAGGGAAATACCCTGTAGAGTTGTTCAGGGTCCTGCCGCGTTAAATTTCAGGGTGCCTCCTGGAATTCGGCCTCTCGCAGAATGCCTCCCAGACGCAAGCTGTCACAAGTGCCAACATGGTCTCGTTTGAGAGTGCCAAGTGGGTCCTGAAAACTGACACCCAGAACAGTGGCTTCTGAGTTTTGTTTCCCAGGGAAAAACACTGTACAGTGGTTCAGGGTCCTGAGGCCTTAAATGGCCAGGTGCCTCGTCGAATTCCGCCTTTCTCAGGATGCCTCCCAGACGCAAGGTGGCACCCGTGCCAACTTGGTCTGGTTTGAGAGTGCCTAGTGGGTCCTGCAAACTGACACTAAGAACAGTGGCTTCTGAGTTTTGTTTCCCAGGGAAATACCCTGTAGAGTGGTTCAGGGTCCTGCCGCGTTAAATTTCCGGGTGCCTCCTTGAATTCCGCCTCACACAGGATGCCTCCCAGATGCAAGGTGGCACCAGTGCCAACTTGGTCTGGTTTGAGAGTGCCTAGTGGTTCCTGAAAACTGACACCCAGAACAGTGGCTTTTGAGTTTTGTTTCCCAGGGAAAAGGCCTGTAGAGTGGTTCAGGGTCCTGCGGCCTTATATTGCCGGGTGTCTCCTAGAATTCTGCCTCACACAGGATGCCTCCCAGATGCAAGGTGGCTGCAGTGCCAACTTGGTCTGGTTTGAGAGTGCCAAGTGGGTGCTGAAAACTGACACCCAGAACAGTGGCTTCTGAGTTTTGTTTCCCAGGGAAAAACACTGTACAGTGGTTCAGAGTCCTGAGGCCTTAAATTTCAGGGTGCCTCCTGGAATTCCGCCTCTCGCGGGATGCCTCCCAGACGCAATGTGGCACCCGTGCCAACATGGTCTGGTTTGGTAGTGCCAAGTGGGTCCTGAAAACTGACACCCAGAACAGTGGTTTGTGAGTTTTGTTTCCCAGGGAAAAAGCCTGTACAATCGTTCGGGGTCCTGCGGCCTTAAATTGCCGGGTGCCTCCTGGAGATCCGCCTCTTGCAGGATTTTTCCCAGATGCTATGCGGCACCATTGCCCACTTAGTCTGGTTTGAGAGTGTCAAGTGGGTCCTCCAAACTGACACCCAGAACAGTGGCTTCTGAGTTTTGTTTCCCAGGGAAATACCCTGTAGAGTGGTTCAGGGTCCTGCCGCCTTAAATTTCAGGGTGCCTCCTGGAATTCGGCCTCTCGCAGAATGCCTCCCAGACGCAAGCTGTCACAAGTGCCAACATGGTCTGGTTTGAGAGTGCCAAGTGGGTCCTGAAAACTGACACCCAGAACAGTGGCTTCTGAGTTTTGTTTCCCAGGGAAAAACACTGTACAGTGGTTCAGGGTCCTGAGGCCTTAAATGGCCAGGTGCCTCGTCGAATTCCGCCTTTCTCAGGATGCCTCCCAGACGCAAGGTGGCACCCGTGCCAACTTGGTCTGGTTTGAGAGTGCCTAGTGGGTCCTGCAAACTGACACTAAGAACAGTGGCTTCTGAGATTTGTTTCCCAGGAAAAAAGCCTGTACAATGGTTCAGGGTCCTGCGGCCTTAAATTTCCGGGTGCCTCCTTGAATTCCGCCTCACACAGGATGCCTCCCAGATGCAAGGTGGCTGCAGTGCCAACTTGGTCTGGTTTGAGAGTGCCTAGTGGGTCCTGAAAACTGACACCCAGAACAGTGGCTTTTGAGTTTTGTTTCCCAGGGAAAAGGCCTGTAGAGTGGTTCAGGGTCCTGCGGCCTTATATTGCCGGGTGTCTCCTAGAATTCTGCCTCACACAGGATGCCTCCCAGATGCAAGGTGGCTGCAGTGCCAACTTGGTCTGGTTTGAGAGTGCCAAGTGGGTGCTGAAAACTGACACCCAGAACAGTGGCTTCTGAGTTTTGTTTCCCAGGGAAAAAGCCTGTACAGTGGTTCAGGGTCCTGAGGCCTTAAATTTCAGGGTGCCTCCTGGAATTCCGCCTCTCGCGGGATGCCTCCCAGACGCAATGTGGCACCCGTGCCAACTTGGTCTGGTTTGGTAGTGCCAAGTGGGTCCTGAAAACTGAGACCCAGAACAGTGGTTTGTGAGTTTTGTTTCCCAGGGAAAAAGCCTGTACAATAGTTCGGGGTCCTGTGGCCTTAAATTGCCGGGTGCCTCCTGGAGATCCGCCTCTTGCAGGATTTTTCCCAGATGCTATGCGGCACCATTGCCCACTTAGTCTGGTTTGAGAGTGCCAAGTGGGTCCTGAAAACTGACACCCAGAACAGTGTTTTGTGAGTTTTGTTTCCCAGGGAAAAACACTGTACAGTGGTTCAGGGTCCTGAGGCCTTAAATGGCCAGGTGCCTCGTCGAATTCCGCCTTTGTCAGGATGCCTCCCAGACGCAAGGTGGCACCCGTGCCAACTTGGTCTGGTTTGAGAGTGCCTAGTGGGTCCTGCAAACTGACACTAAGAACAGTGGCTTCTGAGTTTTGTTTCCCAGGGAAAAAGCCTGTACAATGGTTCAGGGTCCTGCGGCCTTAAATTTCCGGGTGCCTCCTTGAATTCCGCCTCACACAGGATGCCTCCCAGATGCAAGGTGGCACCAGTGCCAACTTGGTCTGGTTTGAGAGTGCCTAGTGGGTCCTGAAAACTGACACCCAGAACAGTGGCTTTTGAGTTTTGTTTCCCAGGGAAAAGGCCTGTAGAGTGGTTCAGGGTCCTGCGGCCTTATATTGCCGGGTGTCTCCTAGAATTCTGCCTCACACAGGATGCCTCCCAGATGCAAGGTGGCTGCAGTGCCAACTTGGTCTGGTTTGAGAGTGCCAAGTGGGTGCTGAAAACTGACACCCAGAACAGTGGCTTCTGAGTTTTGTTTCCCAGGGAAAAAGCCTGTACAGTGGTTCAGGGTCCTGAGGCCTTAAATTTCAGGGTGCCTCCTGGAATTCCGCCTCTCGCGGGATGCCTCCCAGACGCAATGTGGCACCCGTGCCAACTTGGTCTGGTTTGGTAGTGCCAAGTGGGTCCTGAAAACTGACACCCAGAACAGTGGTTTGTGAGTTTTGTTTCCCAGGGAAAAAGCCTGTACAATCGTTCGGGGTCCTGCGGCCTTAAATTGCCGGGTGCCTCCTGGAGATCCGCCTCTTGCAGGATTTTTCCCAGATGCTATGCGGCACCATTGCCCACTTAGTCTGGTTTGAGAGTGTCAAGTGGGTCCTCCAAACTGACACCCAGAACAGTGGCTTCTGAGTTTTGTTTCCCAGGGAAATACCCTGTAGAGTGGTTCAGGGTCCTGCCGCCTTAAATTTCAGGGTGCCTCCTGGAATTCGGCCTCTCGCAGAATGCCTCCCAGACGCAAGCTGTCACAAGTGCCAACATGGTCTCGTTTGAGAGTGCCAAGTGGGTCCTGAAAACTGACACCCAGAACAGTGGCTTCTGAGTTTTGTTTCCCAGGGAAAAACACTGTACAGTGGTTCAGGGTCCTGAGGTCTTAAATGGCCAGGTGCCTCGTCGAATTCCGCCTTTCTCAGGATGCCTCCCAGACGCAAGGTGGCACCCGTGCCAACTTGGTCTGGTTTGAGAGTGCCTAGTGGGTCCTGCAAACTGACACTAAGAACAGTGGCTTCTGAGTTTTGTTTCCCAGGGAAAAAGCCTGTACAATGGTTCAGGGTCCTGCGGCCTTAAATTTCCGGGTGCCTCCTTGAATTCCGCCTCACACAGGATGCCTCCCAGATGCAAGGTGGCTGCAGTGCCAACTTGGTCTGGTTTGAGAGTGCCAAGTGGGTGCTGAAAACTGACACCCAGAACAGTGGCTTTTGAGTTTTGTTTCCCAGGGAAAAGGCCTGTAGAGTGGTTCAGGGTCCTGCGGCCTTATATTGCCGGGTGTCTCCTAGAATTCTGCCTCACACAGGATGCCTCCCAGATGCAAGGTGGCTGCAGTGCCAACTTGGTCTGGTTTGAGAGTGCCAAGTGGGTGCTGAAAACTGACACCCAGAACAGTGGCTTCTGAGTTTTGTTTCCCAGGGAAATACCCTGTAGAGTTGTTCAGGGTCCTGCCGCGTTAAATTTCAGGGTGCCTCCTGGAATTCGGCCTCTCGCAGAATGCCTCCCAGACGCAAGCTGTCACAAGTGCCAACATGGTCTCGTTTGAGAGTGCCAAGTGGGTCCTGAAAACTGACACCCAGAACAGTGGCTTCTGAGTTTTGTTTCCCAGGGAAAAACACTGTACAGTGGTTCAGGGTCCTGAGGCCTTAAATGGCCAGGTGCCTCGTCGAATTCCGCCTTTCTCAGGATGCCTCCCAGACGCAAGGTGGCACCCGTGCCAACTTGGTCTGGTTTGAGAGTGCCTAGTGGGTCCTGCAAACTGACACTAAGAACAGTGGCTTCTGAGTTTTGTTTCCCAGGGAAATACCCTGTAGAGTGGTTCAGGGTCCTGCCGCGTTAAATTTCCGGGTGCCTCCTTGAATTCCGCCTCACACAGGATGCCTCCCAGATGCAAGGTGGCACCAGTGCCAACTTGGTCTGGTTTGAGAGTGCCTAGTGGTTCCTGAAAACTGACACCCAGAACAGTGGCTTTTGAGTTTTGTTTCCCAGGGAAAAGGCCTGTAGAGTGGTTCAGGGTCCTGCGGCCTTATATTGCCGGGTGTCTCCTAGAATTCTGCCTCACACAGGATGCCTCCCAGATGCAAGGTGGCTGCAGTGCCAACTTGGTCTGGTTTGAGAGTGCCAAGTGGGTGCTGAAAACTGACACCCAGAACAGTGGCTTCTGAGTTTTGTTTCCCAGGGAAAAACACTGTACAGTGGTTCAGAGTCCTGAGGCCTTAAATTTCAGGGTGCCTCCTGGAATTCCGCCTCTCGCGGGATGCCTCCCAGACGCAATGTGGCACCCGTGCCAACATGGTCTGGTTTGGTAGTGCCAAGTGGGTCCTGAAAACTGACACCCAGAACAGTGGTTTGTGAGTTTTGTTTCCCAGGGAAAAAGCCTGTACAATCGTTCGGGGTCCTGCGGCCTTAAATTGCCGGGTGCCTCCTGGAGATCCGCCTCTTGCAGGATTTTTCCCAGATGCTATGCGGCACCATTGCCCACTTAGTCTGGTTTGAGAGTGTCAAGTGGGTCCTCCAAACTGACACCCAGAACAGTGGCTTCTGAGTTTTGTTTCCCAGGGAAATACCCTGTAGAGTGGTTCAGGGTCCTGCCGCCTTAAATTTCAGGGTGCCTCCTGGAATTCGGCCTCTCGCAGAATGCCTCCCAGACGCAAGCTGTCACAAGTGCCAACATGGTCTGGTTTGAGAGTGCCAAGTGGGTCCTGAAAACTGACACCCAGAACAGTGGCTTCTGAGTTTTGTTTCCCAGGGAAAAACACTGTACAGTGGTTCAGGGTCCTGAGGCCTTAAATGGCCAGGTGCCTCGTCGAATTCCGCCTTTCTCAGGATGCCTCCCAGACGCAAGGTGGCACCCGTGCCAACTTGGTCTGGTTTGAGAGTGCCTAGTGGGTCCTGCAAACTGACACTAAGAACAGTGGCTTCTGAGATTTGTTTCCCAGGAAAAAAGCCTGTACAATGGTTCAGGGTCCTGCGGCCTTAAATTTCCGGGTGCCTCCTTGAATTCCGCCTCACACAGGATGCCTCCCAGATGCAAGGTGGCTGCAGTGCCAACTTGGTCTGGTTTGAGAGTGCCTAGTGGGTCCTGAAAACTGACACCCAGAACAGTGGCTTTTGAGTTTTGTTTCCCAGGGAAAAGGCCTGTAGAGTGGTTCAGGGTCCTGCGGCCTTATATTGCCGGGTGTCTCCTAGAATTCTGCCTCACACAGGATGCCTCCCAGATGCAAGGTGGCTGCAGTGCCAACTTGGTCTGGTTTGAGAGTGCCAAGTGGGTGCTGAAAACTGACACCCAGAACAGTGGCTTCTGAGTTTTGTTTCCCAGGGAAAAAGCCTGTACAGTGGTTCAGGGTCCTGAGGCCTTAAATTTCAGGGTGCCTCCTGGAATTCCGCCTCTCGCGGGATGCCTCCCAGACGCAATGTGGCACCCGTGCCAACTTGGTCTGGTTTGGTAGTGCCAAGTGGGTCCTGAAAACTGAGACCCAGAACAGTGGTTTGTGAGTTTTGTTTCCCAGGGAAAAAGCCTGTACAATAGTTCGGGGTCCTGTGGCCTTAAATTGCCGGGTGCCTCCTGGAGATCCGCCTCTTGCAGGATTTTTCCCAGATGCTATGCGGCACCATTGCCCACTTAGTCTGGTTTGAGAGTGCCAAGTGGGTCCTGAAAACTGACACCCAGAACAGTGTTTTGTGAGTTTTGTTTCCCAGGGAAAAACACTGTACAGTGGTTCAGGGTCCTGAGGCCTTAAATGGCCAGGTGCCTCGTCGAATTCCGCCTTTGTCAGGATGCCTCCCAGACGCAAGGTGGCACCCGTGCCAACTTGGTCTGGTTTGAGAGTGCCTAGTGGGTCCTGCAAACTGACACTAAGAACAGTGGCTTCTGAGTTTTGTTTCCCAGGGAAAAAGCCTGTACAATGGTTCAGGGTCCTGCGGCCTTAAATTTCCGGGTGCCTCCTTGAATTCCGCCTCACACAGGATGCCTCCCAGATGCAAGGTGGCACCAGTGCCAACTTGGTCTGGTTTGAGAGTGCCTAGTGGGTCCTGAAAACTGACACCCAGAACAGTGGCTTTTGAGTTTTGTTTCCCAGGGAAAAGGCCTGTAGAGTGGTTCAGGGTCCTGCGGCCTTATATTGCCGGGTGTCTCCTAGAATTCTGCCTCACACAGGATGCCTCCCAGATGCAAGGTGGCTGCAGTGCCAACTTGGTCTGGTTTGAGAGTGCCAAGTGGGTGCTGAAAACTGACACCCAGAACAGTGGCTTCTGAGTTTTGTTTCCCAGGGAAAAAGCCTGTACAGTGGTTCAGGGTCCTGAGGCCTTAAATTTCAGGGTGCCTCCTGGAATTCCGCCTCTCGCGGGATGCCTCCCAGACGCAATGTGGCACCCGTGCCAACTTGGTCTGGTTTGGTAGTGCCAAGTGGGTCCTGAAAACTGACACCCAGAACAGTGGTTTGTGAGTTTTGTTTCCCAGGGCAAAAGCGTGTACAATAGTTCGGGGTCCTGCGGCCTTAAATTGCCGGGTGCCTCCTGGAGATCCGCCTCTTGCAGGATTTTTCCCAGATGCTATGCGGCACCATTGCCCACTTAGTCTGGTTTGAGAATGCCTAGTGGGTCCTGCAAACTGACACCCAGAACAGTGGCTTGTGAGTTTTGTTTCCCAGGAAAAAAGCCTGTACAATGGTTCAGGGTCCTGAGGCCTTAAATGGCCAGGTGCCTCATCGAATTCCGCCTCTCGCAGGATGCCTTTCAGACGAAGGGTGGCAGCAGTGCCAACATGGTCTCGTTTGAGAGTGCCAAGTTGGTCCTGAAAACTGACACCCAGAACAGTGTTTTGTGAGTTTTGTTTCCCAGGGAAAAACACTGTACAGTGGTTCAGGGTCCTGAGGCCTTAAATGGCCAGGTGCCTTGTCGAATTCCGCCTTTCTCCGGATGCCTCCCAGACGCAAGGTGGCACCCGTGCCAACTTGGTCTGGTTTGAGAGTGCCTAGTGGGTCCTGCAAACTGACACTAAGAACAGTGGCTTCTGAGTTTTGTTTCCCAGGGAAAAAGCCTGTACAATGGTTCAGGGTCCTGCGGCCTTATATTGCCGGGTGTCTCCTAGAATTCTGCCTCACACAGGATGCCTCCCAGATGCAAGGTGGCTGCAGTGCCAACTTGGTCTGGTTTGAGAGTGCCAAGTGGGTGCTGAAAACTGACACCCAGAACAGTGGCTTCTGAGTTTTGTTTCCCAGGGAAAAAGCCTGTACAGTGGTTCAGGGTCCTGAGGCCTTAAATTTCAGGGTGCCTTCTGGAATTCCGCCTCTCGCGGGATGCCTCCCAGACGCAATGTGGCACCCGTGCCAACTTGGTCTGGTTTGGTAGTGCCAAGTGGGTCCTGAAAACTGACACCCAGAACAGTGGTTTGTGAGTTTTGTTTCCCAGGGAAAAAGCCTGTACAATGGTTCGGGGTCCTGCGGCCTTAAATTGCCGGGTGCCTCCTGGAGATCCGCCTCTTGCAGGATTTTTCCCAGATGCTATGCGGCACCATTGCCCACTTAGTCTGGTTTGAGAGTGTCAAGTGGGTCCTCCAAACTGACACCCAGAACAGTGGCTTCTGAGTTTTGTTTCCCAGGGAAATACCCTGTAGAGTGGTTCAGGGTCCTGCCGCCTTAAATTTCAGGGTGCCTCCTGGAATTCGGCCTCTCGCAGAATGCCTCCCAGACGCAAGCTGTCACAAGTGCCAACATGGTCTGGTTTGAGAGTGCCAAGTGGGTCCTGAAAACTGACACCCAGAACAGTGGCTTCTGAGTTTTGTTTCCCAGGGAAAAACACTGTACAGTGGTTCAGGGTCCTGAGGCCTTAAATGGCCAGGTGCCTCGTCGAATTCCGCCTTTCTCAGGATGCCTCCCAGACGCAAGGTGGCACCCGTGCCAACTTGGTCTGGTTTGAGAGTGCCTAGTGGGTCCTGCAAACTGACACTAAGAACAGTGGCTTCTGAGTTTTGTTTCCCAGGGAAAAAGCCTGTACAATGGTTCAGGGTCCTGCGGCCTTAAATTTCCGGGTGCCTCCTTGAATTCCGCCTCACACAGGATGCCTCCCAGATGCAAGGTGGCTGCAGTGCCAACTTGGTCTGGTTTGAGAGTGCCAAGTGGGTCCTGAAAACTGACACCCAGAACAGTGGCTTTTGAGTTTTGTTTCCCAGGGAAAAGGCCTGTAGAGTGGTTCAGGGTCCTGCGGCCTTATATTGCCGGGTGTCTCCTAGAATTCTGCCTCACACAGGATGCCTCCCAGATGCAAGGTGGCTGCAGTGCCAACTTGGTCTGGTTTGAGAGTGCCAAGTGGGTCCTCCAAACTGACACCCAGAACAGTGGCTTCTGAGTTTTGTTTCCCAGGGAAATACCCTGTAGAGTGGTTCAGGGTCCTTCCGCCTTAAATTTCAGGGTGCCTCCTGGAATTCGGCCTCTCGCAGAATGCCTCCCAGACGCAAGCTGTCACAAGTGCCAACATGGTCTCGTTTGAGAGTGCCAAGTGGGTCCTGAAAACTGACACCCAGAACAGTGGCTTCTGAGTTTTGTTTCCCAGGGAAAAACACTGTACAGTGGTTCAGGGTCCTGAGGCCTTAAATGGCCAGGTGCCTCGTCGAATTCCGCCTTTCTCAGGATGCCTCCCAGACGCAAGGTGGCACCCGTGCCAACTTGGTCTGGTTTGAGAGTGCCAAGTGGGTCCTGAAAACTGACACCCAGAACAGTGGCTTTTGAGTTTTGTTTCCCAGGGAAAAGGCCTGTAGAGTGGTTCAGGGTCCTGCGGCCTTATATTGCCGGGTGTCTCCTAGAATTCTGCCTCACACAGGATGCCTCCCAGATGCAAGGTGGCTGCAGTGCCAACTTGGTCTGGTTTGAGAGTGCCAAGTGGGTGCTGAAAACTGACACCCAGAACAGTGGCTTCTGAGTTTTGTTTCCCAGGGAAAAAGCCTGTACAGTGGTTCAGGGTCCTGAGGCCTTAAATTTCAGGGTGCCTCCTGGAATTCCGCCTCTCGCGGGATGCCTCCCAGACGCAATGTGGCACCCGTGCCAACTTGGTCTGGTTTGGTAGTGCCAAGTGGGTCCTGAAAACTGACACCCAGAACAGTGGTTTGTGAGTTTTGTTTCCCAGGGAAAAAGCCTGTACAATCGTTCGGGGTCCTGCGGCCTTAAATTGCCGGGTGCCTCCTGGAGATCCGCCTCTTGCAGGATTTTTCCCAGATGCTATGCGGCACCATTGCCCACTTAGTCTGGTTTGAGAGTGTCAAGTGGGTCCTCCAAACTGACACCCAGAACAGTGGCTTCTGAGTTTTGTTTCCCAGGGAAATACCCTGTAGAGTGGTTCAGGGTCCTGCCGCGTTAAATTTCAGGGTGCCTCCTGGAATTCGGCCTCTCGCAGAATGCCTCCCAGACGCAAGCTGTCACAAGTGCCAACATGGTCTGGTTTGAGAGTGCAAAGTGGGTCCTGAAAACTGACACCCAGAACAGTGGCTTCTGAGTTTTGTTTCCCAGGGAAAAACACTGTACAGTGGTTCAGGGTCCTGAGGCCTTAAATGGCCAGGTGCCTCGTCGAATTCCGCCTTTCTCAGGATGCCTCCCAGACGCAAGGTGGCACCCGTGCCAACTTGGTCTGGTTTGAGAGTGCCTAGTGGGTCCTGCAAACTGACACTAAGAACAGTGGCTTCTGAGATTTGTTTCCCAGGAAAAAAGCCTGTACAATGGTTCAGGGTCCTGCGGCCTTAAATTTCCGGGTGCCTCCTTGAATTCCGCCTCACACAGGATGCCTCCCAGATGCAAGGTGGCACCAGTGCCAATTTGGTCTGGTTTGAGAGTGCCTAGTGGGTCCTGAAAACTGACACCCAGAACAGTGGCTTTTGAGTTTTGTTTCCCAGGGAAAAGGCCTGTAGAGTGGTTCAGGGTCCTGCGGCCTTATATTGCCGGGTGTCTCCTAGAATTCTGCCTCACACAGGATGCCTCCCAGATGCAAGGTGGCTGCAGTGCCAACTTGGTCTCGTTTGAGAGTGCCAAGTGGGTGCTGAAAACTGACACCCAGAACAGTGGCTTCTGAGTTTTGTTTCCCAGGGAAAAAGCCTGTACAGTGGTTCAGGGTCCTGAGGCCTTAAATTTCAGGGTGCCTCCTGGAATTCCGCCTCTCGCGGGATGCCTCCCAGACGCAATGTGGCACCCGTGCCAACTTGGTCTGGTTTGGTAGTGCCAAGTGGGTCCTGAAAACTGACACCCAGAACAGTGGTTTGTGAGTTTTGTTTCCCAGGGCAAAAGCGTGTACAATAGTTCGGGGTCCTGCGGCCTTAAATTGCCGGGTGCCTCCTGGAGATCCGCCTCTTGCAGGATTTTTCCCAGATGCTATGCGGCACCATTGCCGACTTAGTCTGGTTTGAGAATGCCTAGTGGGTCCTGCAAACTGACACCCAGAACAGTGGCTTGTGAGTTTTGTTTCCCAGGAAAAAAGCCTGTACAATGGTTCAGGGTCCTGAGGCCTTAAATTGCCAGGTGCCTCGTCGAATTCCGCCTCTCGCAGGATGCCTTTCAGACGAAGGGTGGCAGCAGTGCCAACATGGTCTCGTTTGAGAGTGCCAAGTTGGTCCTGAAAACTGACACCCAGAACAGTGGCTTCTGAGTTTTGTTTCCCAGGGAAATACCCTGTAGAGTGGTTCAGGGTCCTGCCGCCTTAAATTTCAGGGTGCCTCCTGGAATTCGGCCTCTCGCAGAATGCCTCCCAGACGCAAGCTGTCACAAGTGCCAACATGGTCTCGTTTGAGAGTGCCAAGTGGGCCCTGAAAACTGACACCCAGAACAGTGGCATCTGAGTTTTGTTTCCCAGGGAAAAACACTGTACAGTGGTTCAGGGTCCTGAGGCCTTAAATGGCCAGGTGCCTCGTCGAATTCCGCCTTTCTCAGGATGCCTCCCAGACGCAAGGTGGCACCCGTGCCAACTTGGTCTGGTTTGAGAGTGCCTAGTGGGTCCTGCAAACTGACACTAAGAACAGTGGCTTCTGAGTTTTGTTTCCCAGGGAAAAAGCCTGTACAATGGTTCAGGGTCCTGCGGCCTTAAATTTCCGGGTGCCTCCTTGAATTCCGCCTCACACAGGATGCCTCCCAGATGCAAGGTGGCTGCAGTGCCAACTTGGTCTGGTTTGAGAGTGCCAAGTGGGTGCTGAAAACTGACACCCAGAACAGTGGCTTTTGAGTTTTGTTTCCCAGGGAAAAGGCCTGTAGAGTGGTTCAGGGTCCTGAGGCCTTAAATTTCAGGGTGCCTCCTGGAATTCCGCCTCTCGCGGGATGCCTCCCAGACGCAATGTGGCACCCGTGCCAACTTGGTCTGGTTTGGTAGTGCCAAGTGGGTCCTGAAAACTGACACCCAGAACAGTGGTTTGTGAGTTTTGTTTCCCAGGGAAAAAGCCTGTACAATCGTTCGGGGTCCTGCGGCCTTAAATTGCCGGGTGCCTCCTGGAGATCCGCCTCTTGCAGGATTTTTCCCAGATGCTATGCGGCACCATTGCCCACTTAGTCTGGTTTGAGAGTGTCAAGTGGGTCCTCCAAACTGACACCCAGAACAGTGGCTTCTGAGTTTTGTTTCCCAGGGAAATACCCTGTAGAGTGGTTCAGGGTCCTGCCGCGTTAAATTTCAGGGTGCCTCCTGGAATTCGGCCTCTCGCAGAATGCCTCCCAGACGCAAGCTGTCACAAGTGCCAACATGGTCTGGTTTGAGAGTGCAAAGTGGGTCCTGAAAACTGACACCCAGAACAGTGGCTGCTGAGATTTGTTTCCCAGGGAAAAACACTGTACAGTGGTTCAGGGTCCTGAGGCCTTAAATGGCCAGGTGCCTCGTCGAATTCCGCCTTTCTCAGGATGCCTCCCAGACGCAAGGTGGCACCCGTGCCAACTTGGTCTGGTTTGAGAGTGCCTAGTGGGTCCTGCAAACTGACACTAAGAACAGTGGCTTCTGAGATTTGTTTCCCAGGAAAAAAGCCTGTACAATGGTTCAGGGTCCTGCGGCCTTAAATTTCCGGGTGCCTCCTTGAATTCCGCCTCACACAGGATGCCTCCCAGATGCAAGGTGGCACCAGTGCCAACTTGGTCTGGTTTGAGAGTGCCAAGTGGGTGCTGAAAACTGACACCCAGAACAGTGGCTTTTGAGTTTTGTTTCCCAGGGAAAAGGCCTGTAGAGTGGTTCAGGGTCCTGCGGCCTTATATTGCCGGGTGTCTCCTAGAATTCTGCCTCACACAGGATGCCTCCCAGATGCAAGGTGGCTGCAGTGCCAACTTGGTCTCGTTTGAGAGTGCCAAGTGGGTGCTGAAAACTGACACCCAGAACAGTGGCTTCTGAGTTTTGTTTCCCAGGGAAAAAGCCTGTACAGTGGTTCAGGGTCCTGAGGCCTTAAATTTCAGGGTGCCTCCTGGAATTCCGCCTCTCGCGGGATGCCTCCCAGACGCAATGTGGCACCCGTGCCAACTTGGTCTGGTTTGGTAGTGCCAAGTGGGTCCTGAAAACTGACACCCAGAACAGTGGTTTGTGAGTTTTGTTTCCCAGGGAAAAAGCCTGTACAATAGTTCGGGGTCCTGCGGCCTTAAATTGCCGGGTGCCTCCTGGAGATCCGCCTCTTGCAGGATTTTTCCCAGATGCTATGCGGCACCATTGCCCACTTAGTCTGGTTTGAGAATGCCTAGTGGGTCCTGCAAACTGACACCCAGAACAGTGGCTTGTGAGTTTTGTTTCCCAGGAAAAAAGCCTGTACAATGGTTCAGGGTCCTGAGGCCTTAAATTGCCAGGTGCCTCGTCGAATTCCGCCTCTCGCAGGATGCCTTTCAGACGAAGGGTGGCAGCAGTGCCAACATGGTCTCGTTTGAGAGTGCCAAGTTGGTCCTGAAAACTGACACCCAGAACAGTGGCTTCTGAGTTTTGTTTCCCAGGGAAATACCCTGTAGAGTGGTTCAGGGTCCTGCCGCCTTAAATTTCAGGGTGCCTCCTGGAATTCGGCCTCTCGCAGAATGCCTCCCAGACGCAAGCTGTCACAAGTGCCAACATGGTCTCGTTTGAGAGTGCCAAGTGGGTCCTGAAAACTGACACCCAGAACAGTGGCATCTGAGTTTTGTTTCCCAGGGAAAAACACTGTACAGTGGTTCAGGGTCCTGAGGCCTTAAATGGCCAGGTGCCTCGTCGAATTCCGCCTTTCTCAGGATGCCTCCCAGACGCAAGGTGGCACCCGTGCCAACTTGGTCTGGTTTGAGAGTGCCTAGTGGGTCCTGCAAACTGACACTAAGAACAGTGGCTTCTGAGTTTTGTTTCCCAGGGAAAAAGCCTGTACAATGGTTCAGGGTCCTGCGGCCTTAAATTTCCGGGTGCCTCCTTGAATTCCGCCTCTCATGGGATGCCTCCCAGATGCAAGGTGGCTGCAGTGCCAACTTGGTCTGGTTTGAGAGTGCCAAGTGGGTGCTGAAAACTGACACCCAGAACAGTGGCTTCTGAGTTTTGTTTCCCAGGGAAAAAGCCTGTACAGTGGTTCAGGGTCCTGAGGCCTTAAATTTCAGGGTGCCTCCTGGAATTCCGCCTCTCGCGGGATGCCTCCCAGACGCAATGTGGCACCCGTGCCAACTTGGTCTGGTTTGGTAGTGCCAAGTGGGTCCTGAAAACTGACACCCAGAACAGTGGTTTGTGAGTTTTGTTTCCCAGGGAAAAAGCCTGTACAATCGTTCGGGGTCCTGCGGCCTTAAATTGCCGGGTGCCTCCTGGAGATCCGCCTCTTGCAGGATTTTTCCCAGATGCTATGCGGCACCATTGCCCACTTAGTCTGGTTTGAGAATGCCTAGTGGGTCCTGCAAACTGACACCCAGAACAGTGGCTTGTGAGTTTTGTTTCCCAGGAAAAAAGCCTGTACAATGGTTCAGGGTCCTGAGGCCTTAAATTGCCAGGTGCCTCGTCGAATTCCGCCTCTCGCAGGATGCCTTTCAGACGAAGGGTGGCAGCATTGCCAACATGGTCTCGTTTGAGAGTGCCAAGTTGGTCCGGAAAACTGACACCCAGAACAGCGTTTTGTGAGTTTTGTTTCCCAGGATTTTTCCCAGATGCTATGCGGCACCATTGCCCACTTAGTCTGGTTTGAGAGTGTCAAGTGGGTCCTCCAAACTGACACCCAGAACAGTGGCTTCTGAGTTTTGTTTCCCAGGGTAATATCCTGTAGAGTGGTTCAGGGTCCTGCCGCGTTAAATTTCCGGGTGCCTCCTGGAATTCGGCCTCTTGCAGAATGCCTCCCAGACGCAAGCTGTCACAAGTGCCAACATGGTCTCGTTTGAGAGTGCCAAGTGGGTCCTGAAAACTGACACCCAGAACAGTGGCTTCTGAGTTTTGTTTCCCAGGGAAAAACACTGTACAGTGGTTCAGGGTCCTGAGGCCTTAAATGGCCAGGTGCCTCGTCGAATTCCGCCTTTGTCAGGATGCCTCCCAGACGCAAAGTGGCACCCGTGCCAACTTGGTCTGGTTTGAGAGTGCCTAGTGGGTCCTGAAAACTGACACCCAGAACAGTGGCTTCTGAGTTTTGTTTCCCAGGGAAAAAGCCTGTACAATGGTTCAGGGTCCTGCGGCCTTAAATTTCCGGGTGCCTCCTTGAATTCCGCCTCACACAGGATGCCTCCCAGATGCAAGGTGGCACCAGTGCCAACTTGGTCTGGTTTGAGAGTGCCTAGTGGGTCCTGAAAACTGACACCCAGAACAGTGGCTTTTGAGTTTTGTTTCCCAGGGAAAAGGCCTGTAGAGTGGTTCAGGGTCCTGTGGCCTTATATTGCCAGGTGTCTCCTAGAATTCTGCCTCACACAGGATGCCTCCCAGATGCAAGGTGGCTGCAGTGCCAACTTGGTCTGGTTTGAGAGCGCCAAGTGGGTGCTGAAAACTGACACCCAGAACAGTGGCTTCTGAGTTTTGTTTCCCAGGGAAAAAGCCTGTACAGTGGTTCAGGGTCCTGAGGCCTTAAATTTCAGGGTGCCTCCTGGAATTCCGCCTCTCGCGGGATGCCTCCCAGACGCAATGTGGCACCCGTGCCAACTTGGTCTGGTTTGGTAGTGCCAAGTGGGTCCTGAAAACTGACACCCAGAACAGTGGTTTGTGAGTTTTGTTTCCCAGGGAAAAAGCCTGTACAATAGTTCGGGGTCCTGCGGCCTTAAATTGCCGGGTGCCTCCTGGAGATCCGCCTCTTGCAGGATTTTTCCCAGATGCTATGCGGCACCATTGCCCACTTAGTCTGGTTTGAGAATGCCTAGTGGGTCCTGCAAACTGACACCCAGAACAGTGGCTTGTGAGTTTTGTTTCCCAGGAAAAAAGCCTGTACAATGGTTCAGGGTCCTGAGGCCTTAAATTGCCAGGTGCCTCGTCGAATTCCGCCTCTCGCAGGATGCCTTTCAGACGAAGGGTGGCAGCAGTGCCAACATGGTCTCGTTTGAGAGTGCCAAGTTGGTCCTGAAAACTGACACCCAGAACAGTGGCTTCTGAGTTTTGTTTCCCAGGGAAATACCCTGTAGAGTGGTTCAGGGTCCTGCCGCCTTAAATTTCAGGGTGCCTCCTGGAATTCGGCCTCTCGCAGAATGCCTCCCAGACGCAAGCTGTCACAAGTGCCAACATGGTCTCGTTTGAGAGTGCCAAGTGGGTCCTGAAAACTGACACCCAGAACAGTGGCATCTGAGTTTTGTTTCCCAGGGAAAAACACTGTACAGTGGTTCAGGGTCCTGAGGCCTTAAATGGCCAGGTGCCTCGTCGAATTCCGCCTTTCTCAGGATGCCTCCCAGACGCAAGGTGGCACCCGTGCCAACTTGGTCTGGTTTGAGAGTGCCTAGTGGGTCCTGCAAACTGACACTAAGAACAGTGGCTTCTGAGTTTTGTTTCCCAGGGAAAAAGCCTGTACAATGGTTCAGGGTCCTGCGGCCTTAAATTTCCGGGTGCCTCCTTGAATTCCGCCTCTCATGGGATGCCTCCCAGATGCAAGGTGGCTGCAGTGCCAACTTGGTCTGGTTTGAGAGTGCCAAGTGGGTGCTGAAAACTGACACCCAGAACAGTGGCTTCTGAGTTTTGTTTCCCAGGGAAAAAGCCTGTACAGTGGTTCAGGGTCCTGAGGCCTTAAATTTCAGGGTGCCTCCTGGAATTCCGCCTCTCGCGGGATGCCTCCCAGACGCAATGTGGCACCCGTGCCAACTTGGTCTGGTTTGGTAGTGCCAAGTGGGTCCTGAAAACTGACACCCAGAACAGTGGTTTGTGAGTTTTGTTTCCCAGGGAAAAAGCCTGTACAATCGTTCGGGGTCCTGCGGCCTTAAATTGCCGGGTGCCTCCTGGAGATCCGCCTCTTGCAGGATTTTTCCCAGATGCTATGCGGCACCATTGCCCACTTAGTCTGGTTTGAGAATGCCTAGTGGGTCCTGCAAACTGACACCCAGAACAGTGGCTTGTGAGTTTTGTTTCCCAGGAAAAAAGCCTGTACAATGGTTCAGGGTCCTGAGGCCTTAAATTGCCAGGTGCCTCGTCGAATTCCGCCTCTCGCAGGATGCCTTTCAGACGAAGGGTGGCAGCATTGCCAACATGGTCTCGTTTGAGAGTGCCAAGTTGGTCCGGAAAACTGACACCCAGAACAGCGTTTTGTGAGTTTTGTTTCCCAGGATTTTTCCCAGATGCTATGCGGCACCATTGCCCACTTAGTCTGGTTTGAGAGTGTCAAGTGGGTCCTCCAAACTGACACCCAGAACAGTGGCTTCTGAGTTTTGTTTCCCAGGGTAATATCCTGTAGAGTGGTTCAGGGTCCTGCCGCGTTAAATTTCCGGGTGCCTCCTGGAATTCGGCCTCTTGCAGAATGCCTCCCAGACGCAAGCTGTCACAAGTGCCAACATGGTCTCGTTTGAGAGTGCCAAGTGGGTCCTGAAAACTGACACCCAGAACAGTGGCTTCTGAGTTTTGTTTCCCAGGGAAAAACACTGTACAGTGGTTCAGGGTCCTGAGGCCTTAAATGGCCAGGTGCCTCGTCGAATTCCGCCTTTGTCAGGATGCCTCCCAGACGCAAAGTGGCACCCGTGCCAACTTGGTCTGGTTTGAGAGTGCCTAGTGGGTCCTGAAAACTGACACCCAGAACAGTGGCTTCTGAGTTTTGTTTCCCAGGGAAAAAGCCTGTACAATGGTTCAGGGTCCTGCGGCCTTAAATTTCCGGGTGCCTCCTTGAATTCCGCCTCACACAGGATGCCTCCCAGATGCAAGGTGGCACCAGTGCCAACTTGGTCTGGTTTGAGAGTGCCTAGTGGGTCCTGAAAACTGACACCCAGAACAGTGGCTTTTGAGTTTTGTTTCCCAGGGAAAAGGCCTGTAGAGTGGTTCAGGGTCCTGTGGCCTTATATTGCCAGGTGTCTCCTAGAATTCTGCCTCACACAGGATGCCTCCCAGATGCAAGGTGGCTGCAGTGCCAACTTGGTCTGGTTTGAGAGCGCCAAGTGGGTGCTGAAAACTGACACCCAGAACAGTGGCTTCTGAGTTTTGTTTCCCAGGGAAAAAGCCTGTACAGTGGTTCAGGGTCCTGCGGCCTTAAATTTCAGGGTGCCTCCTGGAATTCCGCCTCTCGCGGGATGCCTCCCAGACGCAATGTGGCACCCGTGCCAACTTGGTCTGGTTTGGTAGTGCCAAGTTGGTCCTGAAAACTGACACCCAGAACAGTGGTTTGTGAGTTTTGTTTCCCAGGGAAAAAGCCTGTACAATCGTTCGGGGTCCTGCGGCCTTAAATTGCCGGGTGCCTCCTGGAGATCCGCCTCTTGCAGGATTTTTCCCAGATGCTATGCGGCACCATTGCCCACTTAGTCTGGTTTGAGAGTGTCAAGTGGGTTCTCCAAACTGACACCCAGAACAGTGGCTTCTGAGTTTTGTTTCCCAGGGAAATATCCTGTAGAGTGGTTCAGGGTCCTGCCGCGTTAAATTTCAGGGTGCCTCCTGGAATTCGGCCTCTCGCAGAATGCCTCCCAGACGCAAGCTGTCACAAGTGCCAACATGGTCTTGTTTGAGAGTGCCAAGTGGGTCCTGAAAACTGACACCCAGAACAGTGGCTTCTGAGTTTTGTTTCCCAGGGAAAAACACTGTACAGTGGTTCAGGGTCCTGAGGCCTTAAATGGCCAGGTGCCTCGTCGAATTCCGCCTTTCTCAGGATGCCTCCCAGACGCAACGTGGCACCCGTGCTTACTTGGTCTGGTTTGAGAGTGCCTAGTGGGTCCTGCAAACTGACACTAAGAACAGTGGCTTCTGAATTTTGTTTCCCAGGGAAAAAGCCTGTACAATGGTTCAGGGTCCTGCGGCCTTAAATTTCCGGGTGCCTCCTTGAAGTCCGCCTCACACAGGATGCCTTCCAGATGCAAGGTGGCACCAGTGCCAACTTGGTCTGGTTTGAGAGTGCCTAGTGGGTCCTGAAAACTGACACCCAGAACAGTGGCTTTTGAGTTTTGTTTCCCAGGGAAAAGGCCTGTAGAGTGGTTCAGGGTCCTGCGGCCTTATATTGCCGGGTGTCTCCTAGAATTCTGCCTCACACAGGATGCCTCCCAGATGCAAGGTGTCTGCAGTGCCAACTTGGTCTGGTTTGAGAGTGCCAAGTGGGTGCTGAAAACTGACACCCAGAACAGTGGCTTCTGAGTTTTGTTTCCCAGGGAAAAAGCCTGTACAGTGGTTCAGGGTCCTGAGGCCTTAAATTTCAGGGTGCCTCCTGGAATTCCGCCTCTCGCGGGATGCCTCCCAGACGCAATGTGGCACCCGTGCCAACTTGGTCTGGTTTGGTAGTGCCAAGTGGGTCCTGAAAACTGACACCCAGAACAGTGGTTTGTGAGTTTTGTTTCCCAGGGAAAAAGCCTGTACAATCGTTCGGGGTCCTGCGGCCTTAAATTGCCGGGTGCCTCCTGGAGATCCGCCTCTTGCAGGATTTTTCCCAGATGCTATGCGGCACCATTGCCCACTTAGTCTGGTTTGAGAGTGTCAAGTGGGTCCTCCAAACTGACACCCAGAACAGTGGCTTCTGAGTTTTGTTTCCCAGGGAAATACCATGTTGAGTGGTTCAGGGTCCTGCCGCGTTAAATTTCAGGGTGCCTCCTGGAATTCCGCCTCTCGCGGGATGCCTCCCAGACGCAAGCTGTCACAAGTGCCAACATGGTCTCGTTTGAGAGTGCCAAGTGGGTCCTGAAAACTGACACCCAGAACAGTGGCTTCTGAGTTTTGTTTCCCAGGGAAAAAGCCTGTAAAATCGTTCGGGGTCCTGCGGCCTTAAATTGCCGGGTGCCTCCTGGAGATCCGCCTCTTGCAGGATTTTTCCCAGATGCTATGCGGCACCATTGCCCACTTAGTCTGGTTTGAGAATGCCTAGTGGGTCCTGCAAACTGACACCCAGAACAGTGGCTTGTGAGTTTTGTTTCCCAGGAAAAAAGCCTGTACAATGGTTCAGGGTCCTGAGGCCTTAAATTGCCAGGTGCCTCGTCGAATTCCGCCTCTCGCAGGATGCCTCCCAGACGAAGGGTGGCAGCAGTGCCAACATGGTCTCGTTTGAGAGTGCCTAGTGGGTCCTGAAAACTGACACCCAGAACAGTGGCTTCTGAGTTTTGTTTCCCAGGGAAAAAGCCTGTACAATGGTTCAGGGTCCTGCGGCCTTAAATTTCCGGGTGCCTCCTTGAATTCCGCCTCACACAGGATGCCTCCCAGATGCAAGGTGGCACCAGTGCCAACTTGGTCTGGTTTGAGAGTGCCTAGTGGGTCCTGAAAACTGACACCCAGAACAGTGGCTTTTGAGTTTTGTTTCCCAGGGAAAAGGCCTGTAGAGTGGTTCAGGGTCCTGTGGCCTTATATTGCCAGGTGTCTCCTAGAATTCTGCCTCACACAGGATGCCTCCCAGATGCAAGGTGGCTGCAGTGCCAACTTGGTCTGGTTTGAGAGCGCCAAGTGGGTGCTGAAAACTGACACCCAGAACAGTGGCTTCTGAGTTTTGTTTCCCAGGGAAAAAGCCTGTACAGTGGTTCAGGGTCCTGCGGCCTTAAATTTCAGGGTGCCTCCTGGAATTCCGCCTCTCGCGGGATGCCTCCCAGACGCAATGTGGCACCCGTGCCAACTTGGTCTGGTTTGGTAGTGCCAAGTTGGTCCTGAAAACTGACACCCAGAACAGTGGTTTGTGAGTTTTGTTTCCCAGGGAAAAAGCCTGTACAATCGTTCGGGGTCCTGCGGCCTTAAATTGCCGGGTGCCTCCTGGAGATCCGCCTCTTGCAGGATTTTTCCCAGATGCTATGCGGCACCATTGCCCACTTAGTCTGGTTTGAGAGTGTCAAGTGGGTTCTCCAAACTGACACCCAGAACAGTGGCTTCTGAGTTTTGTTTCCCAGGGAAATATCCTGTAGAGTGGTTCAGGGTCCTGCCGCGTTAAATTTCAGGGTGCCTCCTGGAATTCGGCCTCTCGCAGAATGCCTCCCAGACGCAAGCTGTCACAAGTGCCAACATGGTCTTGTTTGAGAGTGCCAAGTGGGTCCTGAAAACTGACACCCAGAACAGTGGCTTCTGAGTTTTGTTTCCCAGGGAAAAACACTGTACAGTGGTTCAGGGTCCTGAGGCCTTAAATGGCCAGGTGCCTCGTCGAATTCCGCCTTTCTCAGGATGCCTCCCAGACGCAAGGTGGCACCCGTGCTTACTTGGTCTGGTTTGAGAGTGCCTAGTGGGTCCTGCAAACTGACACTAAGAACAGTGGCTTCTGAATTTTGTTTCCCAGGGAAAAAGCCTGTACAATGGTTCAGGGTCCTGCGGCCTTAAATTTCCGGGTGCCTCCTTGAATTCCGCCTCACACAGGATGCCTTCCAGATGCAAGGTGGCACCAGTGCCAACTTGGTCTGGTTTGAGAGTGCCTAGTGGGTCCTGAAAACTGACACCCAGAACAGTGGCTTTTGAGTTTTGTTTCCCAGGGAAAAGGCCTGTAGAGTGGTTCAGGGTCCTGCGGCCTTATATTGCCGGGTGTCTCCTAGAATTCTGCCTCACACAGGATGCCTCCCAGATGCAAGGTGTCTGCAGTGCCAACTTGGTCTGGTTTGAGAGTGCCAAGTGGGTGCTGAAAACTGACACCCAGAACAGTGGCTTCTGAGTTTTGTTTCCCAGGGAAAAAGCCTGTACAGTGGTTCAGGGTCCTGAGGCCTTAAATTTCAGGGTGCCTCCTGGAATTCCGCCTCTCGCGGGATGCCTCCCAGACGCAATGTGGCACCCGTGCCAACTTGGTCTGGTTTGGTAGTGCCAAGTGGGTCCTGAAAACTGACACCCAGAACAGTGGTTTGTGAGTTTTGTTTCCCAGGGAAAAAGCCTGTACAATCGTTCGGGGTCCTGCGGCCTTAAATTGCCGGGTGCCTCCTGGAGATCCGCCTCTTGCAGGATTTTTCCCAGATGCTATGCGGCACCATTGCCCACTTAGTCTGGTTTGAGAGTGTCAAGTGGGTCCTCCAAACTGACACCCAGAACAGTGGCTTCTGAGTTTTGTTTCCCAGGGAAATACCCTGTAGAGTGGTTCAGGGTCCTGCCGCGTTAAATTTCAGGGTGCCTCCTGGAATTCCGCCTCTCGCGGGATGCCTCCCAGACGCAAGCTGTCACAAGTGCCAACATGGTCTCGTTTGAGAGTGCCAAGTGGGTCCTGAAAACTGACACCCAGAACAGTGGCTTCTGAGTTTTGTTTCCCAGGGAAAAAGCCTGTAAAATCGTTCGGGGTCCTGCGGCCTTAAATTGCCGGGTGCCTCCTGGAGATCCGCCTCTTGCAGGATTTTTCCCAGATGCTATGCGGCACCATTGCCCACTTAGTCTGGTTTGAGAATGCCTAGTGGGTCCTGCAAACTGACACCCAGAACAGTGGCTTGTGAGTTTTGTTTCCCAGGAAAAAAGCCTGTACAATGGTTCAGGGTCCTGAGGCCTTAAATTGCCAGGTGCCTCGTCGAATTCCGCCTCTCGCAGGATGCCTCCCAGACGACGGGTGGCAGCAGTGCCAACATGGTCTCGTTTGAGAGTGCCTAGTGGGTCCTGAAAACTGACACCCAGAACAGTGGCTTCTGAGTTTTGTTTCCCAGGGAAAAAGCCTGTACAATGGTTCAGGGTCCTGCGGCCTTAAATTTCAGGGTGCCTCCTTGAATTCCGCCTCACACAGGATGCCTCCCAGATGCAAGGTGGCACCAGTGCCAACTTGGTCTGGTTTGAGAGTGCCTAGTGGGTCCTGAAAACTGACACCCAGAACAGTGGCTTTTGAGTTTTGTTTCCCAGGGAAAAGGCCTGTAGAGTGGTTCAGGGTCCTGTGGCCTTATATTGCCGGGTGTCTCCTAGAATTCTGCCTCACACAGGATGCCTCCCAGATGCAAGGTGGCTGCAGTGCCAACTTGGTCTGGTTTGAGAGTGCCAAGTGGGTGCTGAAAACTGACACCCAGAACAGTGGCTTCTGAGTTTTGTTTCCCAGGGAAAAAGCCTGTACAGTGGTTCAGGGTCCTGAGGCCTTAAATTTCAGGGTGCCTCCTGGAATTCCGCCTCTCGCGGGATGCCTCCCAGACGCAATGTGGCACCCGTGCCAACTTGGTCTGGTTTGGTAGTGCCAAGTGGGTCCTGAAAACTGACACCCAGAACAGTGGTTTGTGAGTTTTGTTTCCCAGGGAAAAAGCCTGTACAATCGTTCGGGGTCCTGCGGCCTTAAATTTCCGAGTGCCTCCTGGAGATCAGCCTCTTGCAGGATTTTTCCCAGATGCTATGCGGCACCATTGCCCACTTAGTCTGGTTTGAGAGTGTCAAGTGGGTCCTCCAAACTGACACCCAGAACAGTGGCTTCTGAGTTTTGTTTCCCAGGGAAATACCCTGTAGAGTGGTTCAGGGTCCTGCCGCGTTAAATTTCAGGGTGCCTCCTGGAATTCGGCCTCTCGCAGAATGCCTCCCAGACGCAAGCTGTCACAAGTGCCAACATGGTCTCGTTTGAGAGTGCCAAGTGGGTCCTGAAAACTGACACCCAGAACAGTGGCTTCTGAGTTTTGTTTCCCAGGGAAAAACACTGTACAGTGGTTCAGGGTCCTGAGGCCTTAAATGGCCAGGTGCCTCGTCGAATTCCGCCTTTCTCAGGATGCCTCCCAGACGCAAGGTGGCACCCGTGCCAACTTGGTCTGGTTTGAGAGTGCCTAGTGGGTCCTGCAAACTGACACTAAGAACAGTGGCTTCTGAGTTTTGTTTCCCAGGGAAAAAGCCTTTACAATGGTTCAGGGTCCTGAGGCCTTAAATGGCCAGGTGCCTCCTTGAATTCCGCCTCTCGCAGGATGCCTTTCAGACGAAGGGTGGCAGCAGTGCCAACATGGTCTCGTTTGAGAGTGCCAAGTTGGTCCTGAAAACTGACACCCAGAACAGTGTTTTGTGAGTTTTGTTTCCCAGGGAAAAAGCCTGTACAGTGGTTCAGGGTCCTGAGGCCTTAAATTTCAGGGTGCCTCCTGGAATTCCGCCTCTCGCGGGATGCCTCCCAGACGCAATGTGGCACCCGTGTCAACTTGGTCTGGTTTGGTAGTGCCAAGTGGGTCCTGAAAACTGACACCCAGAACAGTGGCTTCTGAGTTTTGTTTCCCAGGGAAATACCCTGTAGAGTGGTTCAGGGTCCTGCCGCCTTAAATTTCAGGGTGCCTCCTGGAATTCGGCCTCTCGCAGAATGCCTCCCAGACACAAGCTGTCAAAAGTGCCAACATGGTCTCGTTTGAGAGTGCCAAGTGGGTCCTGAAAACTGACACCCAGAACAGTGTTTTGTGAGTTTTGTTTCCCAGGGAAAAAGCCTGTACAATGGTTCAGGGTCCTGCGGCCTTAAATTTCAGGGTGCCTCCTTGAATTCCGCCTCACACAGGATGCCTCCCAGATGCAAGGTGGCACCAGTGCCAACTTGGTCTGGTTTGAGAGTGCCTAGTGGGTCCTGAAAACTGACACCCAGAACAGTGGCTTTTGAGTTTTGTTTCCCAGGGAAAAGGCCTGTAGAGTGGTTCAGGGTCCTGCGGCCTTATATTGCCGGGTGTCTCCTAGAATTCTGCCTCACACAGGATGCCTCCCAGATGCAAGGTGTCTGCAGTGCCAACTTGGTCTGGTTTGAGAGTGCCAAGTGGGTGCTGAAAACTGACACCCAGAACAGTGGCTTCTGAGTTTTGTTTCCCAGGGAAAAAGCCTGTACAGTGGTTCAGGGTCCTGAGGCCTTAAATTTCAGGGTGCCTCCTGGAATTCCGCCTCTCGCGGGATGCCTCCCAGACGCAATGTGGCACCCGTGCCAAGTTGGTCTGGTTTGGTAGTGCCAAGTGGGTCCTGAAAACTGACACCCAGAACAGTGGTTTGTGAGTTTTGTTTCCCAGGGAAAAAGCCTGTACAATCGTTCGGGGTCCTGCGGCCTTAAATTGCCGGGTGCCTCCTGGAGATCCGCCTCTTGCAGGATTTTTCCCAGATGCTATGCGGCACCATTGCCCACTTAGTCTGGTTTGAGAGTGTCAAGTGGGTCCTCCAAACTGACACCCAGAACAGTGGCTTCTGAGTTTTGTTTCCCAGGGTAATATCCTGTAGAGTGGTTCAGGGTCCTGCCGCGTTAAATTTCCGGGTGCCTCCTGGAATTCGGCCTCTCGCAGAATGCCTCCCAGACGCAAGCTGTCACAAGTGCCAACATGGTCTCGTTTGAGAGTGCCAAGTGGGTCCTGAAAACTGACACCCAGAACAGTGGCTTCTGAGTTTTGTTTCCCAGGGAAAAACACTGTACAGTGGTTCAGGGTCCTGAGGCCTTAAATTGCCAGGTGCCTCGTCGAATTCCGCCTCTCGCAGGATGCCTCCCAGACGAAGGGTGGCAGCAGTGCCAACATGGTCTCGTTTGAGAGTGCCTAGTGGGTCCTGAAAACTGACACCCAGAACAGTGGCTTCTGAGTTTTGTTTCCCAGGGAAAAAGCCTGTACAATGGTTCAGGGTCCTGCGGCCTTAAATTTCCGGGTGCCTCCTTGAATTCCGCCTCACACAGGATGCCTCCCAGATGCAAGGTGGCACCAGTGCCAACTTGGTCTGGTTTGAGAGTGCCTAGTGGGTCCTGAAAACTGACACCCAGAACAGTGGCTTTTGAGTTTTGTTTCCCAGGGAAAAGGCCTGTAGAGTGGTTCAGGGTCCTGTGGCCTTATATTGCCAGGTGTCTCCTAGAATTCTGCCTCACACAGGATGCCTCCCAGATGCAAGGTGGCTGCAGTGCCAACTTGGTCTGGTTTGAGAGCGCCAAGTGGGTGCTGAAAACTGACACCCAGAACAGTGGCTTCTGAGTTTTGTTTCCCAGGGAAAAAGCCTGTACAGTGGTTCAGGGTCCTGCGGCCTTAAATTTCAGGGTGCCTCCTGGAATTCCGCCTCTCGCGGGATGCCTCCCAGACGCAATGTGGCACCCGTGCCAACTTGGTCTGGTTTGGTAGTGCCAAGTTGGTCCTGAAAACTGACACCCAGAACAGTGGTTTGTGAGTTTTGTTTCCCAGGGAAAAAGCCTGTACAATCGTTCGGGGTCCTGCGGCCTTAAATTGCCGGGTGCCTCCTGGAGATCCGCCTCTTGCAGGATTTTTCCCAGATGCTATGCGGCACCATTGCCCACTTAGTCTGGTTTGAGAGTGTCAAGTGGGTTCTCCAAACTGACACCCAGAACAGTGGCTTCTGAGTTTTGTTTCCCAGGGAAATATCCTGTAGAGTGGTTCAGGGTCCTGCCGCGTTAAATTTCAGGGTGCCTCCTGGAATTCGGCCTCTCGCAGAATGCCTCCCAGACGCAAGCTGTCACAAGTGCCAACATGGTCTTGTTTGAGAGTGCCAAGTGGGTCCTGAAAACTGACACCCAGAACAGTGGCTTCTGAGTTTTGTTTCCCAGGGAAAAACACTGTACAGTGGTTCAGGGTCCTGAGGCCTTAAATGGCCAGGTGCCTCGTCGAATTCCGCCTTTCTCAGGATGCCTCCCAGACGCAAGGTGGCACCCGTGCTTACTTGGTCTGGTTTGAGAGTGCCTAGTGGGTCCTGCAAACTGACACTAAGAACAGTGGCTTCTGAATTTTGTTTCCCAGGGAAAAAGCCTGTACAATGGTTCAGGGTCCTGCGGCCTTAAATTTCCGGGTGCCTCCTTGAATTCCGCCTCACACAGGATGCCTTCCAGATGCAAGGTGGCACCAGTGCCAACTTGGTCTGGTTTGAGAGTGCCTAGTGGGTCCTGAAAACTGACACCCAGAACAGTGGCTTTTGAGTTTTGTTTCCCAGGGAAAAGGCCTGTAGAGTGGTTCAGGGTCCTGCGGCCTTATATTGCCGGGTGTCTCCTAGAATTCTGCCTCACACAGGATGCCTCCCAGATGCAAGGTGTCTGCAGTGCCAACTTGGTCTGGTTTGAGAGTGCCAAGTGGGTGCTGAAAACTGACACCCAGAACAGTGGCTTCTGAGTTTTGTTTCCCAGGGAAAAAGCCTGTACAGTGGTTCAGGGTCCTGAGGCCTTAAATTTCAGGGTGCCTCCTGGAATTCCGCCTCTCGCGGGATGCCTCCCAGACGCAATGTGGCACCCGTGCCAACTTGGTCTGGTTTGGTAGTGCCAAGTGGGTCCTGAAAACTGACACCCAGAACAGTGGTTTGTGAGTTTTGTTTCCCAGGGAAAAAGCCTGTACAATCGTTCGGGGTCCTGCGGCCTTAAATTGCCGGGTGCCTCCTGGAGATCCGCCTCTTGCAGGATTTTTCCCAGATGCTATGCGGCACCATTGCCCACTTAGTCTGGTTTGAGAGTGTCAAGTGGGTCCTCCAAACTGACACCCAGAACAGTGGCTTCTGAGTTTTGTTTCCCAGGGAAATACCCTGTAGAGTGGTTCAGGGTCCTGCCGCGTTAAATTTCAGGGTGCCTCCTGGAATTCCGCCTCTCGCGGGATGCCTCCCAGACGCAAGCTGTCACAAGTGCCAACATGGTCTCGTTTGAGAGTGCCAAGTGGGTCCTGAAAACTGACACCCAGAACAGTGGCTTCTGAGTTTTGTTTCCCAGGGAAAAAGCCTGTAAAATCGTTCGGGGTCCTGCGGCCTTAAATTGCCGGGTGCCTCCTGGAGATCCGCCTCTTGCAGGATTTTTCCCAGATGCTATGCGGCACCATTGCCCACTTAGTCTGGTTTGAGAATGCCTAGTGGGTCCTGCAAACTGACACCCAGAACAGTGGCTTGTGAGTTTTGTTTCCCAGGAAAAAAGCCTGTACAATGGTTCAGGGTCCTGAGGCCTTAAATTGCCAGGTGCCTCGTCGAATTCCGCCTCTCGCAGGATGCCTCCCAGACGACGGGTGGCAGCAGTGCCAACATGGTCTCGTTTGAGAGTGCCTAGTGGGTCCTGAAAACTGACACCCAGAACAGTGGCTTCTGAGTTTTGTTTCCCAGGGAAAAAGCCTGTACAATGGTTCAGGGTCCTGCGGCCTTAAATTTCAGGGTGCCTCCTTGAATTCCGCCTCACACAGGATGCCTCCCAGATGCAAGGTGGCACCAGTGCCAACTTGGTCTGGTTTGAGAGTGCCTAGTGGGTCCTGAAAACTGACACCCAGAACAGTGGCTTTTGAGTTTTGTTTCCCAGGGAAAAGGCCTGTAGAGTGGTTCAGGGTCCTGTGGCCTTATATTGCCGGGTGTCTCCTAGAATTCTGCCTCACACAGGATGCCTCCCAGATGCAAGGTGGCTGCAGTGCCAACTTGGTCTGGTTTGAGAGTGCCAAGTGGGTGCTGAAAACTGACACCCAGAACAGTGGCTTCTGAGTTTTGTTTCCCAGGGAAAAAGCCTGTACAGTGGTTCAGGGTCCTGAGGCCTTAAATTTCAGGGTGCCTCCTGGAATTCCGCCTCTCGCGGGATGCCTCCCAGACGCAATGTGGCACCCGTGCCAACTTGGTCTGGTTTGGTAGTGCCAAGTGGGTCCTGAAAACTGACACCCAGAACAGTGGTTTGTGAGTTTTGTTTCCCAGGGAAAAAGCCTGTACAATCGTTCGGGGTCCTGCGGCCTTAAATTTCCGAGTGCCTCCTGGAGATCAGCCTCTTGCAGGATTTTTCCCAGATGCTATGCGGCACCATTGCCCACTTAGTCTGGTTTGAGAGTGTCAAGTGGGTCCTCCAAACTGACACCCAGAACAGTGGCTTCTGAGTTTTGTTTCCCAGGGAAATACCCTGTAGAGTGGTTCAGGGTCCTGCCGCGTTAAATTTCAGGGTGCCTCCTGGAATTCGGCCTCTCGCAGAATGCCTCCCAGACGCAAGCTGTCACAAGTGCCAACATGGTCTCGTTTGAGAGTGCCAAGTGGGTCCTGAAAACTGACACCCAGAACAGTGGCTTCTGAGTTTTGTTTCCCAGGGAAAAACACTGTACAGTGGTTCAGGGTCCTGAGGCCTTAAATGGCCAGGTGCCTCGTCGAATTCCGCCTTTCTCAGGATGCCTCCCAGACGCAAGGTGGCACCCGTGCCAACTTGGTCTGGTTTGAGAGTGCCTAGTGGGTCCTGCAAACTGACACTAAGAACAGTGGCTTCTGAGTTTTGTTTCCCAGGGAAAAAGCCTTTACAATGGTTCAGGGTCCTGAGGCCTTAAATGGCCAGGTGCCTCCTTGAATTCCGCCTCTCGCAGGATGCCTTTCAGACGAAGGGTGGCAGCAGTGCCAACATGGTCTCGTTTGAGAGTGCCAAGTTGGTCCTGAAAACTGACACCCAGAACAGTGTTTTGTGAGTTTTGTTTCCCAGGGAAAAAGCCTGTACAGTGGTTCAGGGTCCTGAGGCCTTAAATTTCAGGGTGCCTCCTGGAATTCCGCCTCTCGCGGGATGCCTCCCAGACGCAATGTGGCACCCGTGTCAACTTGGTCTGGTTTGGTAGTGCCAAGTGGGTCCTGAAAACTGACACCCAGAACAGTGGCTTCTGAGTTTTGTTTCCCAGGGAAATACCCTGTAGAGTGGTTCAGGGTCCTGCCGCCTTAAATTTCAGGGTGCCTCCTGGAATTCGGCCTCTCGCAGAATGCCTCCCAGACACAAGCTGTCAAAAGTGCCAACATGGTCTCGTTTGAGAGTGCCAAGTGGGTCCTGAAAACTGACACCCAGAACAGTGTTTTGTGAGTTTTGTTTCCCAGGGAAAAAGCCTGTACAATGGTTCAGGGTCCTGCGGCCTTAAATTTCAGGGTGCCTCCTTGAATTCCGCCTCACACAGGATGCCTCCCAGATGCAAGGTGGCACCAGTGCCAACTTGGTCTGGTTTGAGAGTGCCTAGTGGGTCCTGAAAACTGACACCCAGAACAGTGGCTTTTGAGTTTTGTTTCCCAGGGAAAAGGCCTGTAGAGTGGTTCAGGGTCCTGCGGCCTTATATTGCCGGGTGTCTCCTAGAATTCTGCCTCACACAGGATGCCTCCCAGATGCAAGGTGTCTGCAGTGCCAACTTGGTCTGGTTTGAGAGTGCCAAGTGGGTGCTGAAAACTGACACCCAGAACAGTGGCTTCTGAGTTTTGTTTCCCAGGGAAAAAGCCTGTACAGTGGTTCAGGGTCCTGAGGCCTTAAATTTCAGGGTGCCTCCTGGAATTCCGCCTCTCGCGGGATGCCTCCCAGACGCAATGTGGCACCCGTGCCAAGTTGGTCTGGTTTGGTAGTGCCAAGTGGGTCCTGAAAACTGACACCCAGAACAGTGGTTTGTGAGTTTTGTTTCCCAGGGAAAAAGCCTGTACAATCGTTCGGGGTCCTGCGGCCTTAAATTGCCGGGTGCCTCCTGGAGATCCGCCTCTTGCAGGATTTTTCCCAGATGCTATGCGGCACCATTGCCCACTTAGTCTGGTTTGAGAGTGTCAAGTGGGTCCTCCAAACTGACACCCAGAACAGTGGCTTCTGAGTTTTGTTTCCCAGGGTAATATCCTGTAGAGTGGTTCAGGGTCCTGCCGCGTTAAATTTCCGGGTGCCTCCTGGAATTCGGCCTCTCGCAGAATGCCTCCCAGACGCAAGCTGTCACAAGTGCCAACATGGTCTCGTTTGAGAGTGCCAAGTGGGTCCTGAAAACTGACACCCAGAACAGTGGCTTCTGAGTTTTGTTTCCCAGGGAAAAACACTGTACAGTGGTTCAGGGTCCTGAGGCCTTAAATGGCCAGGTGCCTCGTCGAATTCCGCCTTTGTCAGGATGCCTCCCAGACGCAAAGTGGCACCCGTGCCAACTTGGTCTGGTTTGAGAGTGCCTAGTGGGTCCTGAAAACTGACACCCAGAACAGTGGCTTCTGAGTTTTGTTTCCCAGGGAAAAAGCCTGTACAATGGTTCAGGGTCCTGCGGCCTTAAATTTCCGGGTGCCTCCTTGAATTCCGCCTCACACAGGATGCCTCCCAGATGCAAGGTGGCACCAGTGCCAACTTGGTCTGGTTTGAGAGTGCCTAGTGGGTCCTGAAAACTGACACCCAGAACAGTGGCTTTTGAGTTTTGTTTCCCAGGGAAAAGGCCTGTAGAGTGGTTCAGGGTCCTGTGGCCTTATATTACCGGGTGTCTCCTAGAATTCTGCCTCACACAGGATGCCTCCCAGATGCAAGGTGGCTGCAGTGCCAACTTGGTCTGGTTTGAGAGCGCCAAGTGGGTGCTGAAAACTGACACCCAGAACAGTGGCTTCTGAGTTTTGTTTCCCAGGGAAAAAGCCTGTACAGTGGTTCAGGGTCCTGAGGCCTTAAATTTCAGGGTGCTTCCTGGAATTCCGCCTCTCGCGGGATGCCTCCCAGACGCAATGTGGCACCCGTGCCAACTTGGTCTGGTTTGGTAGTGCCAAGTGGGTCCTGAAAACTGACACCCAGAACAGTGGTTTGTGAGTTTTGTTTCCCAGGGAAAAAGCCTGTAAAATCGTTCGGGGTCCTGCGGCCTTAAATTGCCGGGTGCCTCCTGGAGATCCGTTTCTTGCAGGATTTTTCCCAGATGCTATGCGGCACCATTGCCCACTTAGTCTGGTTTGAGAGTGTCAAGTGGGTCCTCCAAACTGACACCCAGAACAGTGGCTTCTGAGTTTTGTTTCCCAGGGAAATACCCTGTAGAGTGGTTCAGGGTCCTGCCGCGTTAAATTTCAGGGTGCCTCCTGGAATTCGGCCTCTCGCAGAATGCCTCCCAGACGCAAGCTGTCACAAGTGCCAACATGGTCTCGTTTGAGAGTGCCAAGTGGGTCCTGAAAACTGACACCCAGAACAGTGGCTTCTGAGTTTTGTTTCCCAGGGAAAAACACTGTACAGTGGTTCAGGGTCCTGAGGCCTTAAATGGCCAGGTGCCTCGTCGAATTCCGCCTTTCTCAGGATGCCTCCCAGACGCAAGGTGGCACCCGTGCCTACTTGGTCTGGTTTGAGAGTGCAAAGTGGGTGCTGAAAACTGACACTAAGATCAGTCGCTTCTGAGTTTTGTTTCCCAGGGAAAAAGCCTGTACAATGGTTCAGGGTCCTGCGGCCTTAAATTTCCGGGTACCTCCTTGAATTCCGCCTCACACAGGATGCCTTCCAGATGCAAGGTGGCACCAGTGCCAACTTGGTCTGGTTTGAGAGTGCCTAGTGGGTCCTGAAAACTGACACCCAGAACAGTGGCTTTTGAGTTTTGTTTCCCAGGGAAAAGGCCTGTAGAGTGGTTCAGGGTCCTGCGGCCTTATATTGCCGGGTGTCTCCTAGAATTCTGCCTCACACAGGATGCCTCCCAGATGCAAGGTGGCTGCAGTGCCAACTTGGTCTGGTTTGAGAGTGCCAAGTGGGTGCTGAAAACTGACACCCAGAACAGTGGCTTCTGAGTTTTGTTTCCCAGGGAAAAAGCCTGTACAGTGGTTCAGGGTCCTGAGGCCTTAAATTTCAGGGTGCCTCCTGGAATTCCGCCTCTCGCGGGATGCCTCCCAGACGCAATGTGGCACCCGTGCCAACTTGGTCTGGTTTGGTAGTGCCAAGTGGGTCCTGAAAACTGACACCCAGAACAGTGGTTTGTGAGTTTTGTTTCCCAGGGAAAAAGCCTGTACAATCGTTCGGGGTCCTGCGGCCTGAAATTGCCGGGTGCCTCCTGGAGATCCGCCTCTTGCAGGATTTTTCCCAGATGCTATGCGGCACCATTGCCCACTTAGTCTGGTTTGAGAGTGTCAAGTGGGTCCTCCAAACTGACACCCAGAACAGTGGCTTCTGAGTTTTGTTTCCCAGGGAAATACCCTGTAGAGTGGTTCAGGGTCCTGCCGCGTTAAATTTCAGGGTGCCTCCTGGAATTCGGCCTCTCGCAGAATGCCTCCCAGACGCAAGCTGTCACAAGTGCCAACATGGTCTCGTTTGAGAGTGCCAAGTGGGTCCTGAAAACTGACACCCAGAACAGTGGCTTCTGAGTTTTGTTTCCCAGGGAAAAACACTGTACAGTGGTTCAGGGTCCTGAGGCCTTAAATGGCCAGGTGCCTCGTCGAATTCCGCCTTTCTCAGGATGCCTCCCAGACGCAAGGTGGCACCCGTGCCTACTTGGTCTGGTTTGAGAGTGCAAAGTGGGTGCTGAAAACTGACACTAAGATCAGTCGCTTCTGAGTTTTGTTTCCCAGGGAAAAAGCCTGTACAATGGTTCAGGGTCCTGCGGCCTTAAATTTCCGGGTACCTCCTTGAATTCCGCCTCACACAGGATGCCTTCCAGATGCAAGGTGGCACCAGTGCCAACTTGGTCTGGTTTGAGAGTGCCTAGTGGGTCCTGAAAACTGACACCCAGAACAGTGGCTTCTGAGTTTTGTTTCCCAGGGAAAAGGCCTGTAGAGTGGTTCAGGGTCCTGAGGCCTTAAATTTCAGGGTGCCTCCTGGAATTCCGCCTCTCGCGGGATGCCTCCCAGACGCAATGTGGCACCCGTGCCAACTTGGTCTGGTTTGGTAGTGCCAAGTGGGTCCTGAAAACTGACACCCAGAACAGTGGTTTGTGAGTTTTGTTTCCCAGGGAAAAAGCCTGTAAAATCGTTCGGGGTCCTGCGGCCTTAAATTGCCGGGTGCCTCCTGGAGATCCGCCTCTTGCAGGATTTTTCCCAGATGCTATGCGGCACCATTGCCCACTTAGTCTGGTTTGAGAGTGTCAAGTGGGTCCTCCAAACTGACACCCAGAACAGTGGCTTCTGAGTTTTGTTTCCCAGGGAAATACCCTGTAGAGTGGTTCAGGGTCCTGCCGCGTTAAATTTCCGGGTGCCTCCTGGAATTCGGCCTCTCGCAGAATGCCTCCCAGACGCAAGCTGTCACAAGTGCCAACATGGTCTCGTTTGAGAGTGCCAAGTGGGTCCTGAAAACTGACACCCAGAACAGTGGCTTCTGAGTTTTGTTTCCCAGGGAAAAACACTGTACAGTGGTTCAGGGTCCTGAGGCCTTAAATGGCCAGGTGCCTCGTCGAATTCCGCCTTTGTCAGGATGCCTCCCAGACGCAAGGTGGCACCCGTGCCAACTTGGTCTGGTTTGAGAGTGCCTAGTGGGTCCTGCAAACTGACACTAAGAACAGTGGCTTCTGAGTTTTGTTTCCCAGGGAAAAAGCCTGTACAATGGTTCAGGGTCCTGCGGCCTTAAATTTCCGGGTGCCTCCTTGAATTCCGCCTCACACAGGATGCCTCCCAGATGCAAGGTGGCACCAGTGCCAACTTGGTCTGGTTTGAGAGTGCCTAGTGGGTCCTGAAAACTGACACCCAGAACAGTGGCTTTTGAGTTTTGTTTCCCAGGGAAAAGGCCTGTACAATGGTTCAGGGTCCTGAGGCCTTAAATTTCAGGGTGCCTCCTGGAATTCCGCCTCTCATGGGATGCCTCCCAGATGCAAGGTGGCTGCAGTGCCAACTTGGTCTGGTTTGAGAGTGCCAAGTGGGTGCTGAAAACTGACACCCAGAACAGTGGCTTTTGAGTTTTGTTTCCCAGGGAAAAAGCCTGTACAGTGGTTCAGGGTCCTGAGGCCTTAAATTTCAGGGTGCCTCCTGGAATTCCGCCTCTCGCGGGATGCCTCCCAGACGCAATGTGGCACCCGTGCCAACTTGGTCTGGTTTGGTAGTGCCAAGTGGGTCCTGAAAACTGACACCCAGAACAGTGGTTTGTGAGTTTTGTTTCCCAGGGAAAAAGCCTGTACAATCGTTCGGGGTCCTGCGGCCTTAAATTGCCGGGTGCCTCCTGGAGATCCGCCTCTTGCAGGATTTTTCCCAGATGCTATGCGGCACCATTGCCCACTTAGTCTGGTTTGAGAATGCCTAGTGGGTCCTGCAAACTGACACCCAGAACAGTGGCTTGTGAGTTTTGTTTCCCAGGAAAAAAGCCTGTACAATGGTTCAGGGTCCTGAGGCCTTAAATTGCCAGGTGCCTCGTCGAATTCCGCCTCTCGCAGGATGCCTTTCAGACGAAGGGTGGCAGCATTGCCAACATGGTCTCGTTTGAGAGTGCCAAGTGGGTCCTGAAAACTGACACCCAGAACAGTGGCTTCTGAGTTTTGTTTCCCAGGGAAAAACACTGTACAGTGGTTCAGGGTCCTGAGGCCTTAAATTGCCGGGTGCCTCCTGGAGATCAGCCTCTTGCAGGATTTTTCCCAGATGCTATGCGGCACCATTGCCCACTTAGTCTGGTTTGAGAGTGTCAAGTGGGTCCTCCAAACTGACACCCAGAACAGTGGCTTCTGAGTTTTGTTTCCCAGGGTAATATCCTGTAGAGTGGTTCAGGGTCCTGCCGCCTTAAATTTCCGGGTGCCTCCTGGAATTCGGCCTCTCGCAGAATGCCTCCCAGACGCAAGCTGTCACAAGTGCCAACATGGTCTCGTTTGAGAGTGCCAAGTGGGTCCTGAAAACTGACACCCAGAACAGTGGCTTCTGAGTTTTGTTTCCCAGGGAAAAACACTGTACAGTGGTTCAGGGTCCTGAGGCCTTAAATGGCCAGGTGCCTCGTCGAATTCCGCCTTTGTCAGGATGCCTCCCAGACGCAAAGTGGCACGCGTGCCAACTTGGTCTGGTTTGAGAGTGCCTAGTGGGTCCTGAAAACTGACACCCAGAACAGTGGCTTCTGAGTTTTGTTTCCCAGGGAAAAAGCCTGTACAATGGTTCAGGGTCCTGCGGCCTTAAATTTCCGGGTGCCTCCTTGAATTCCGCCTCACACAGGATGCCTCCCAGATGCAAGGTGGCACCAGTGCCAACTTGGTCTGGTTTGAGAGCGCCTAGTGGGTCCTGAAAACTGACACCCAGAACAGTGGCTTTTGAGTTTTGTTTCCCAGGGAAAAGGCCTGTAGAGTGGTTCAGGGTCCTGTGGCCTTATATTGCCGGGTGTCTCCTAGAATTCTGCCTCACACAGGATGCCTCCCAGATGCAAGGTGGCTGCAGTGCCAACTTGGTCTGGTTTGAGAGCGCCAAGTGGGTGCTGAAAACTGACACCCAGAACAGTGGCTTCTGAGTTTTGTTTCCCAGGGAAAAAGCCTGTACAGTGGTTCAGGGTCCTGAGGCCTTAAATTTCAGGGTGCCTCCTGGAATTCCGCCTCTCGCGGGATGCCTCCCAGACGCAATGTGGCACCCGTGCCAACTTGGTCTGGTTTGGTAGTGCCAAGTGGGTCCTGAAAACTGACACCCAGAACAGTGGTTTGTGAGTTTTGTTTCCCAGGGAAAAAGCCTGTACAATCGTTCGGGGTCCTGCGGCCTTAAATTGCCGGGTGCCTCCTGGAGATCCGCCTCTTGCAGGATTTTTCCCAGATGCTATGCGGCACCATTGCCCACTTAGTCTGGTTTGAGAGTGTCAAGTGGGTCCTCCAAACTGACACCCAGAACAGTGGCTTCTGAGTTTTGTTTCCCAGGGAAATACCCTGTAGAGTGGTTCAGGGTCCTGCCGCGTTAAATTTCAGGGTGCCTCCTGGAATTCGGCCTCTCGCAGAATGCCTCCCAGACGCAAGCTGTCACAAGTGCCAACATGGTCTCGTTTGAGAGTGCCAAGTGGGTCCTGAAAACTGACACCCAGAACAGTGGCTTCTGAGTTTTGTTTCCCAGGGAAAAACACTGTACAGTGGTTCAGGGTCCTGAGGCCTTAAATGGCCAGGTGCCTCGTCGAATTCCGCCTTTCTCAGGATGCCTCCCAGACGCAAGGTGGCACCCGTGCCTACTTAGTCTGGTTTGAGAGTGCCTAGTGGGTCCTGCAAACTGACACTAAGAACAGTGGCTTCTGAGTTTTGTTTCCCAGGGAAAAAGCCTGTACAATGGTTCAGGGTCCTGCGGCCTTAAATTTCCGGGTGCCTCCTTGAATTCCGCCTCACACAGGATGCCTTCCAGATGCAAGGTGGCACCAGTGCCAACTTGGTCTGGTTTGAGAGTGCCTAGTGGGTCCTGAAAACTGACACCCAGAACAGTGGCTTTTGAGTTTTGTTTCCCAGGGAAAAGGCCTGTAGAGTGGTTCAGGGTCCTGTGGCCTTATATTGCCGGGTGTCTCCTAGAATTCTGCCTCACACAGGATGCCTCCCAGATGCAAGGTGGCTGCAGTGCCAACTTGGTCTGGTTTGAGAGCGCCAAGTGGGTGCTGAAAACTGACACCCAGAACAGTGGCTTCTGAGTTTTGTTTCCCAGGGAAAAAGCCTGTACAGTGGTTCAGGGTCCTGAGGCCTTAAATTTCAGGGTGCTTCCTGGAATTCCGCCTCTCGCGGGATGCCTCCCAGACGCAATGTGGCACCCGTGCCAACTTGGTCTGGTTTGGTAGTGCCAAGTGGGTCCTGAAAACTGACACCCAGAACAGTGGTTTGTGAGTTTTGTTTCCCAGGGAAAAAGCCTGTACAATCGTTCGGGGTCCTGCGGCCTTAAATTGCCGGGTGCCTCCTGGAGATCCGTTTCTTGCAGGATTTTTCCCAGATGCTATGCGGCACCATTGCCCACTTAGTCTGGTTTGAGAGTGTCAAGTGGGTCCTCCAAACTGACACCCAGAACAGTGGCTTCTGAGTTTTGTTTCCCAGGGAAATACCCTGTAGAGTGGTTCAGGGTCCTGCCGCGTTAAATTTCAGGGTGCCTCCTGGAATTCGGCCTCTCGCAGAATGCCTCCCAGACGCAAGCTGTCACAAGTGCCAACATGGTCTCGTTTGAGAGTGCCAAGTGGGTCCTGAAAACTGACACCCAGAACAGTGGCTTCTGAGTTTTGTTTCCCAGGGAAAAACACAGTAATGTGGTTCAGGGTCCTGAGGCCTTAAATGGCCAGGTGCCTCGTCGAATTCCGCCTTTGTCAGGATGCCTCCCAGACGCAAGGTGGCACCCGTGCCTACTTGGTCTGGTTTGAGAGTGCAAAGTGGGTGCTGAAAACTGACACTAAGATCAGTCGCTTCTGAGTTTTGTTTCCCAGGGAAAAAGCCTGTACAATGGTTCAGGGTCCTGCGGCCTTAAATTTCCGGGTACCTCCTTGAATTCCGCCTCACACAGGATGCCTTCCAGATGCAAGGTGGCACCAGTGCCAACTTGGTCTGGTTTGAGAGTGCCTAGTGGGTCCTGAAAACTGACACCCAGAACAGTGGCTTTTGAGTTTTGTTTCCCAGGGAAAAGGCCTGTACAGTGGTTCAGGGTCCTGAGGCCTTAAATTTCAGGGTGCCTCCTGGAATTCCGCCTCTCATGGGATGCCTCCCAGATGCAAGGTGGCTGCAGTGCCAACTTGGTCTGGTTTGAGAGTGCCAAGTGGGTGCTGAAAACTGACACCCAGAACAGTGGCTTCTGAGTTTTGTTTCCCAGGGAAAAAGCCTGTACAGTGGTTCAGGGTCCTGAGGCCTTAAATTTCAGGGTGCCTCCTGGAATTCCGCCTCTCGCGGGATGCCTCCCAGACGCAATGTGGCACCCGTGCCAACTTGGTCTGGTTTGGTAGTGCCAAGTGGGTCCTGAAAACTGACACCCAGAACAGTGGTTTGTGAGTTTTGTTTCCCAGGGAAAAAGCCTGTACAATCGTTCGGGGTCCTGCGGCCTTAAATTGCCGGGTGCCTCCTGGAGATCCGCCTCTTGCAGGATTTTTCCCAGATGCTATGCGGCACCATTGCCCACTTAGTCTGGTTTGAGAATGCCTAGTGGGTCCTGCAAACTGACACCCAGAACAGTGGCTTGTGAGTTTTGTTTCCCAGGAAAAAAGCCTGTACAATGGTTCAGGGTCCTGAGGCCTTAAATTGCCAGGTGCCTCGTCGAATTCCGCCTCTCGCAGGATGCCTTTCAGACGAAGGGTGGCAGCATTGCCAACATGGTCTCGTTTGAGAGTGCCAAGTGGGTCCTGAAAACTGACACCCAGAACAGTGGCTTCTGAGTTTTGTTTCCCAGGGAAAAACACTGTACAGTGGTTCAGGGTCCTGAGGCCTTAAATTGCCGGGTGCCTCCTGGAGATCAGCCTCTTGCAGGATTTTTCCCAGATGCTATGCGGCACCATTGCCCACTTAGTCTGGTTTGAGAGTGTCAAGTGGGTCCTCCAAACTGACACCCAGAACAGTGGCTTCTGAGTTTTGTTTCCCAGGGTAATATCCTGTAGAGTGGTTCAGGGTCCTGCCGCGTTAAATTTCCGGGTGCCTCCTGGAATTCGGCCTCTCGCAGAATGCCTCCCAGACGCAAGCTGTCACAAGTGCCAACATGGTCTCGTTTGAGAGTGCCAAGTGGGTCCTGAAAACTGACACCCAGAACAGTGGCTTCTGAGTTTTGTTTCCCAGGGAAAAACACTGTACAGTGGTTCAGGGTCCTGAGGCCTTAAATGGCCAGGTGCCTCGTCGAATTCCGCCTTTGTCAGGATGCCTCCCAGACGCAAAGTGGCACGCGTGCCAACTTGGTCTGGTTTGAGAGTGCAAAGTGGGTGCTGAAAACTGACACTAAGATCAGTCGCTTCTGAGTTTTGTTTCCCAGGGAAAAAGCCTGTACAATGGTTCAGGGTCCTGCGGCCTTAAATTTCCGGGTACCTCCTTGAATTCCGCCTCACACAGGATGCCTTCCAGATGCAAGGTGGCACCAGTGCCAACTTGGTCTGGTTTGAGAGTGCCTAGTGGGTCCTGAAAACTGACACCCAGAACAGTGGCTTTTGAGTTTTGTTTCCCAGGGAAAAGGCCTGTAGAGTGGTTCAGGGTCCTGTGGCCTTATATTGCCGGGTGTCTCCTAGAATTCTGCCTCACACAGGATGCCTCCCAGATGCAAGGTGGCTGCAGTGCCAACTTGGTCTGGTTTGAGAGCGCCAAGTGGGTGCTGAAAACTGACACCCAGAACAGTGGCTTCTGAGTTTTGTTTCCCAGGGAAAAAGCCTGTACAGTGGTTCAGGGTCCTGAGGCCTTAAATTTCAGGGTGCCTCCTGGAATTCCGCCTCTCGCGGGATGCCTCCCAGACGCAATGTGGCACCCGTGCCAAGTTGGTCTGGTTTGGTAGTGCCAAGTGGGTCCTGAAAACTGACACCCAGAACAGTGGTTTGTGAGTTTTGTTTCCCAGGGAAAAAGCCTGTACAATCGTTCGGGGTCCTGCGGCCTTAAATTGCCGGGTGCCTCCTGGAGATCCGCCTCTTGCAGGATTTTTCCCAGATGCTATGCGGCACCATTGCCCACTTAGTCTGGTTTGAGAGTGTCAAGTGGGTCCTCCAAACTGACACCCAGAACAGTGGCTTCTGAGTTTTGTTTCCCAGGGAAATACCCTGTAGAGTGGTTCAGGGTCCTGCCGCGTTAAATTTCAGGGTGCCTCCTGGAATTCGGCCTCTCGCAGAATGCCTCCCAGACGCAAGCTGTCACAAGTGCCAACATGGTCTCGTTTTAGAGTGCCAAGTGGGTCCTGAAAACTGACACCCAGAACAGTGGCTTCTGAGTTTTGTTTCCCAGGGAAAAACACTGTACAGTGGTTCAGGGTCCTGAGGCCTTAAATGGCCAGGTGCCTCGTCGAATTCCGCCTTTCTCAGGATGCCTCCCAGACGCAAGGTGGCACCCGTGCCTACTTAGTCTGGTTTGAGAGTGCCTAGTGGGTCCTGCAAACTGACACTAAGAACAGTGGCTTCTGAGTTTTGTTTCCCAGGGAAAAAGCCTGTACAATGGTTCAGGGTCCTGCGGCCTTAAATTTCCGGGTGCCTCCTTGAATTCCGCCTCACACAGGATGCCTCCCAGATGCAAGGTGGCACCAGTGCCAACTTGGTCTGGTTTGAGAGTGCCTAGTGGGTCCTGAAAACTGACACCCAGAACAGTGGCTTTTGAGTTTTGTTTCCCAGGGAAAAGGCCTGTAGAGTGGTTCAGGGTCCTGTGGCCTTATATTGCCGGGTGTCTCCTAGAATTCTGCCTCACACAGGATGCCTCCCAGATGCAAGGTTGCTGCAGTGCCAACTTGGTCTGGTTTGAGAGTGCCAAGTGGGTGCTGAAAACTGACACCCAGAACAGTGGCTTCTGAGTTTTGTTTCCCAGGGAAAAAGCCTGTACAGTGGTTCAGGGTCCTGAGGCCTTAAATTTCAGGGTGCCTCCTGGAATTCCGCCTCTCGCGGGATGCCTCCCAGACGCAATGTGGCACCCGTGCCAACTTGGTCTGGTTTGGTAGTGCCAAGTGGGTCCTGAAAACTGACACCCAGAACAGTGGTTTGTGAGTTTTGTTTCCCAGGGAAAAAGCCTGTACAATCGTTCGGGGTCCTGCGGCCTTAAATTGCCGGGTGCCTCCTGGAGATCCGCCTCTTGCAGGATTTTTCCCAGATGCTATGCGGCACCATTGCCCACTTAGTCTGGTTTGAGAGTGTCAAGTGGGTCCTCCAAACTGACACCCAGAACAGTGGCTTCTGAGTTTTGTTTCCCAGGGTAATATCCTGTAGAGTGGTTCAGGGTCCTGCCGCGTTAAATTTCCGGGTGCCTCCTGGAATTCGGCCTCTCGCAGAATGCCTCCCAGACGCAAGCTGTCACAAGTGCCAACATGGTCTCGTTTGAGAGTGCCAAGTGGGTCCTGAAAACTGACACCCAGAACAGTGGCTTCTGAGTTTTGTTTCCCAGGGAAAAACACTGTACAGTGGTTCAGGGTCCTGAGGCCTTAAATGGCCAGGTGCCTCGTCGAATTCCGCCTTTGTCAGGATGCCTCCCAGACGCAAGGTGGCACCCGTGCCAACTTGGTCTGGTTTGAGAGTGCCTAGTGGGTCCTGAAAACTGACACCCAGAACAGTGGCTTCTGAGTTTTGTTTCCCAGGGAAAAAGCCTGTACAATGGTTCAGGGTCCTGCGGCCTTAAATTTCCGGGTGCCTCCTTGAATTCCGCCTCACACAGGATGCCTCCCAGATGCAAGGTGGCACCAGTGCCAACTTGGTCTGGTTTGAGAGTGCCTAGTGGGTCCTGAAAACTGACACCCAGAACAGTGGCTTTTGAGTTTTGTTTCCCAGGGAAAAGGCCTGTAGAGTGGTTCAGGGTCCTGTGGCCTTATATTGCCGGGTGTCTCCTAGAATTCTGCCTCACACAGGATGCCTCCCAGATGCAAGGTGGCTGCAGTGCCAACTTGGTCTGGTTTGAGAGCGCCAAGTGGGTGCTGAAAACTGACACCCAGAACAGTGGCTTCTGAGTTTTGTTTCCCAGGGAAAAAGCCTGTACAGTGGTTCAGGGTCCTGAGGCCTTAAATTTCAGGGTGCTTCCTGGAATTCCGCCTCTCGCGGGATGCCTCCCAGACGCAATGTGGCACCCGTGCCAACTTGGTCTGGTTTGGTAGTGCCAAGTGGGTCCTGAAAACTGACACCCAGAACAGTGGTTTGTGAGTTTTGTTTCCCAGGGAAAAAGCCTGTACAATCGTTCGGGGTCCTGCGGCCTTAAATTGCCGGGTGCCTCCTGGAGATCCGTTTCTTGCAGGATTTTTCCCAGATGCTATGCGGCACCATTGCCCACTTAGTCTGGTTTGAGAGTGTCAAGTGGGTCCTCCAAACTGACACCCAGAACAGTGGCTTCTGAGTTTTGTTTCCCAGGGAAATACCCTGTAGAGTGGTTCAGGGTCCTGCCGCGTTAAATTTCAGGGTGCCTCCTGGAATTCGGCCTCTCGCAGAATGCCTCCCAGACGCAAGCTGTCACAAGTGCCAACATGGTCTCGTTTGAGAGTGCCAAGTGGGTCCTGAAAACTGACACCCAGAACAGTGGCTTCTGAGTTTTGTTTCCCAGGGAAAAACACTGTAATGTGGTTCAGGGTCCTGAGGCCTTAAATGGCCAGGTGCCTCGTCGAATTCCGCCTTTCTCAGGATGCCTCCCAGACGCAAGGTGGCACCCGTGCCTACTTGGTCTGGTTTGAGAGTGCAAAGTGGGTGCTGAAAACTGACACTAAGATCAGTCGCTTCTGAGTTTTGTTTCCCAGGGAAAAAGCCTGTACAATGGTTCAGGGTCCTGCGGCCTTAAATTTCCGGGTACCTCCTTGAATTCCGCCTCACACAGGATGCCTTCCAGATGCAAGGTGGCACCAGTGCCAACTTGGTCTGGTTTGAGAGTGCCTAGTGGGTCCTGAAAACTGACACCCAGAACAGTGGCTTTTGAGTTTTGTTTCCCAGGGAAAAGGCCTGTAGAGTGGTTCAGGGTGCTGCGGCCTTATATTGCCGGGTGTCTCCTAGAATTCTGCCTCACACAGGATGCCTCCCAGATGCAAGGTGGCTGCAGTGCCAACTTGGTCTGGTTTGAGAGTGCCAAGTGGGTGCTGAAAACTGACACCCAGAACAGTGGCTTCTGAGTTTTGTTTCCCAGGGAAAAAGCCTGTACAGTGGTTCAGGGTCCTGAGGCCTTAAATTTCAGGGTGCCTCCTGGAATTCCGCCTCTCGCGGGATGCCTCCCAGACGCAATGTGGCACCCGTGCCAACTTGGTCTGGTTTGGTAGTGCCAAGTGGGTCCTGAAAACTGACACCCAGAACAGTGGTTTGTGAGTTTTGTTTCCCAGGGAAAAAGCCTGTACAATCGTTCGGGGTCCTGCGGCCTTAAATTGCCGGGTGCCTCCTGGAGATCCGCCTCTTGCAGGATTTTTCCCAGATGCTATGCGGCACCATTGCCCACTTAGTCTGGTTTGAGAGTGTCAAGTGGGTCCTCCAAACTGACACCCAGAACAGTGGCTTCTGAGTTTTGTTTCCCAGGGAAATACCCTGTAGAGTGGTTCAGGGTCCTGCCGCGTTAAATTTCAGGGTGCCTCCTGGAATTCGGCCTCTCGCAGAATGCCTCCCAGACGCAAGCTGTCACAAGTGCCAACATGGTCTCGTTTGAGAGTGCCAAGTGGGTCCTGAAAACTGACACCCAGAACAGTGGCTTCTGAGTTTTGTTTCCCAGGGAAAAACACTGTACAGTGGTTCAGGGTCCTGAGGCCTTAAATGGCCAGGTGCCTCGTCGAATTCCGCCTTTCTCAGGATGCCTCCCAGACGCAAGGTGGCACCCGTGCCAACTTGGTCTGGTTTGAGAGTGCCTAGTGGGTGCTGAAAACTGACACCCAGAACAGTGGCTTCTGAGTTTTGTTTCCCAGGGAAAAAGCCTGTACAATGGTTCAGGGTCCTGCGGCCTTAAATTTCCGGGTGCCTCCTTGAATTCCGCCTCACACAGGATGCCTCCCAGATGCAAGGTGGCACCAGTGCCAACTTGGTCTGGTTTGAGAGTGCCTAGTGGGTCCTGAAAACTGACACCCAGAACAGTGGCTTTTGAGTTTTGTTTCCCAGGGAAAAGGCCTGTACAATGGTTCAGGGTCCTGAGGCCTTAAATTTCAGGGTGCCTCCTGGAATTCCGCCTCTCATGGGATGCCTCCCAGATGCAAGGTGGCTGCAGTGCCAACTTGGTCTGGTTTGAGAGTGCCAAGTGGGTGCTGAAAACTGACACCCAGAACAGTGGCTTCTGAGTTTTGTTTCCCAGGGAAAAAGCCTGTACAGTGGTTCAGGGTCCTGAGGCCTTAAATTTCAGGGTGCCTCCTGGAATTCCGCCTCTCGCGGGATGCCTCCCAGACGCAATGTGGCACCCGTGCCAACTTGGTCTGGTTTGGTAGTGCCAAGTGGGTCCTGAAAACTGACACCCAGAACAGTGGTTTGTGAGTTTTGTTTCCCAGGGAAAAAGCCTGTACAATCGTTCGGGGTCCTGCGGCCTTAAATTGCCGGGTGCCTCCTGGAGATCCGCCTCTTGCAGGATTTTTCCCAGATGCTATGCGGCACCATTGCCCACTTAGTCTGGTTTGAGAATGCCTAGTGGGTCCTGCAAACTGACACCCAGAACAGTGGCTTGTGAGTTTTGTTTCCCAGGAAAAAAGCCTGTACAATGGTTCAGGGTCCTGAGGCCTTAAATTGCCAGGTGCCTCGTCGAATTCCGCCTCTCGCAGGATGCCTTTCAGACGAAGGGTGGCAGCATTGCCAACATGGTCTCGTTTGAGAGTGCCAAGTGGGTCCTGAAAACTGACACCCAGAACAGTGGCTTCTGAGTTTTGTTTCCCAGGGAAAAACACTGTACAGTGGTTCAGGGTCCTGAGGCCTGAAATTGCCGGGTGCCTCCTGGAGAACAGCCTCTTGCAGGATTTTTCCCAGATGCTATGCGGCACCATTGCCCACTTAGTCTGGTTTGAGAGTGTCAAGTGGGTCCTCCAAACTGACACCCAGAACAGTGGCTTCTGAGTTTTGTTTCCCAGGGTAATATCCTGTAGAGTGGTTCAGGGTCCTGCCGCGTTAAATTTCCGGGTGCCTCCTGGAATTCGGCCTCTCGCAGAATGCCTCCCAGACGCAAGCTGTCACAAGTGCCAACATGGTCTCGTTTGAGAGTGCCAAGTGGGTCCTGAAAACTGACACCCAGAACAGTGGCTTCTGAGTTTTGTTTCCCAGGGAAAAAGCCTGTACAGTGGTTCAGGGTCCTGAGGCCTTAAATTTCAGGGTGCCTCCTGGAATTCCGCCTCTCGCGGGATGCCTCCCAGACGCAATGTGGCACCCGTGCCAACTTGGTCTGGTTTGGTAGTGCCAAGTGGGTCCTGAAAACTGACACCCAGAACAGTGGTTTGTGAGTTTTGTTTCCCAGGGAAAAAGCCTGTACAATCGTTCGGGGTCCTGCGGCCTTAAATTGCCGGGTGCCTCCTGGAGATCCGCCTCTTGCAGGATTTTTCCCAGATGCTATGCGGCACCATTGCCCACTTAGTCTGGTTTGAGAGTGTCAAGTGGGTCCTCCAAACTGACACCCAGAACAGTGGCTTCTGAGTTTTGTTTCCCAGGGAAATACCCTGTAGAGTGGTTCAGGGTCCTGCCGCGTTAAATTTCAGGGTGCCTCCTGGAATTCGGCCTCTCGCAGAATGCCTCCCAGACGCAAGCTGTCACAAGTGCCAACATGGTCTCGTTTGAGAGTGCCAAGTGGGTCCTGAAAACTGACACCCAGAACAGTGGCTTCTGAGTTTTGTTTCCCAGGGAAAAACACTGTACAGTGGTTCAGGGTCCTGAGGCCTTAAATGGCCAGGTGCCTCGTCGAATTCCGCCTTTCTCAGGATGCCTCCCAGACGCAAGGTGGCACCCGTGCCAACTTGGTCTGGTTTGAGAGTGCCTAGTGGGTGCTGAAAACTGACACCCAGAACAGTGGCTTCTGAGTTTTGTTTCCCAGGGAAAAAGCCTGTACAATGGTTCAGGGTCCTGCGGCCTTAAATTTCCGGGTGCCTCCTTGAATTCCGCCTCACACAGGATGCCTCCCAGATGCAAGGTGGCACCAGTGCCAACTTGGTCTGGTTTGAGAGTGCCTAGTGGGTCCTGAAAACTGACACCCAGAACAGTGGCTTTTGAGTTTTGTTTCCCAGGGAAAAGGCCTGTACAATGGTTCAGGGTCCTGAGGCCTTAAATTTCAGGGTGCCTCCTGGAATTCCGCCTCTCATGGGATGCCTCCCAGATGCAAGGTGGCTGCAGTGCCAACTTGGTCTGGTTTGAGAGTGCCAAGTGGGTGCTGAAAACTGACACCCAGAACAGTGGCTTCTGAGTTTTGTTTCCCAGGGAAAAAGCCTGTACAGTGGTTCAGGGTCCTGAGGCCTTAAATTTCAGGGTGCCTCCTGGAATTCCGCCTCTCGCGGGATGCCTCCCAGACGCAATGTGGCACCCGTGCCAACTTGGTCTGGTTTGGTAGTGCCAAGTGGGTCCTGAAAACTGACACCCAGAACAGTGGTTTGTGAGTTTTGTTTCCCAGGGAAAAAGCCTGTACAATCGTTCGGGGTCCTGCGGCCTTAAATTGCCGGGTGCCTCCTGGAGATCCGCCTCTTGCAGGATTTTTCCCAGATGCTATGCGGCACCATTGCCCACTTAGTCTGGTTTGAGAATGCCTAGTGGGTCCTGCAAACTGACACCCAGAACAGTGGCTTGTGAGTTTTGTTTCCCAGGAAAAAAGCCTGTACAATGGTTCAGGGTCCTGAGGCCTTAAATTGCCAGGTGCCTCGTCGAATTCCGCCTCTCGCAGGATGCCTTTCAGACGAAGGGTGGCAGCATTGCCAACATGGTCTCGTTTGAGAGTGCCAAGTGGGTCCTGAAAACTGACACCCAGAACAGTGGCTTCTGAGTTTTGTTTCCCAGGGAAAAACACTGTACAGTGGTTCAGGGTCCTGAGGCCTGAAATTGCCGGGTGCCTCCTGGAGAACAGCCTCTTGCAGGATTTTTCCCAGATGCTATGCGGCACCATTGCCCACTTAGTCTGGTTTGAGAGTGTCAAGTGGGTCCTCCAAACTGACACCCAGAACAGTGGCTTCTGAGTTTTGTTTCCCAGGGTAATATCCTGTAGAGTGGTTCAGGGTCCTGCCGCGTTAAATTTCCGGGTGCCTCCTGGAATTCGGCCTCTCGCAGAATGCCTCCCAGACGCAAGCTGTCACAAGTGCCAACATGGTCTCGTTTGAGAGTGCCAAGTGGGTCCTGAAAACTGACACCCAGAACAGTGGCTTCTGAGTTTTGTTTCCCAGGGAAAAACACTGTACAGTGGTTCAGGGTCCTGAGGCCTTAAATGGCCAGGTGCCTCGTCGAATTCCGCCTTTGTCAGGATGCCTCCCAGACGCAAAGTGGCACGCGTGCCAACTTGGTCTGGTTTGAGAGTGCCTAGTGGGTCCTGAAAACTGACACCCAGAACAGTGGCTTCTGAGTTTTGTTTCCCAGGGAAAAAGCCTGTACAATGGTTCAGGGTCCTGCGGCCTTAAATTTCCGGGTGCCTCCTTGAATTCCGCCTCACACAGGATGCCTCCCAGATGCAAGGTGGCACCAGTGCCAACTTGGTCTGGTTTGAGAGTGCCTAGTGGGTCCTGAAAACTGACACCCAGAACAGTGGCTTTTGAGTTTTGTTTCCCAGGGAAAAGGCCTGTAGAGTGGTTCAGGGTCCTGTGGCCTTATATTGCCGGGTGTCTCCTAGAATTCTGCCTCACACAGGATGCCTCCCAGATGCAAGGTGGCTGCAGTGCCAACTTGGTCTGGTTTGAGAGCGCCAAGTGGGTGCTGAAAACTGACACCCAGAACAGTGGCTTCTGAGTTTTGTTTCCCAGGGAAAAAGCCTGTACAGTGGTTCAGGGTCCTGAGGCCTTAAATTTCAGGGTGCCTCCTGGAATTCCGCCTCTCGCGGGATGCCTCCCAGACGCAATGTGGCACCCGTGCCAACTTGGTCTGGTTTGGTAGTGCGAAGTGGGTCCTGAAAACTGACACCCAGAACAGTGGTTTGTGAGTTTTGTTTCCCAGGGAAAAAGCCTGTACAAACGTTCGGGGTCCTGCGGCCTGAAATTGCCGGGTGCCTCCTGGAGATCCGCCTCTTGCAGGATTTTTCCCAGATGCTATGCGGCACCATTGCCCACTTAGTCTGGTTTGAGAGTGTCAAGTGGGTCCTCCAAACTGACACCCAGAACAGTGGCTTCTGAGTTTTGTTTCCCAGGGAAATACCCTGTAGAGTGGTTCAGGGTCCTGCCGCGTTAAATTTCAGGGTGCCTCCTGGAATTCGGCCTCTCGCAGAATGCCTCCCAGACGCAAGCTGTCACAAGTGCCAACATGGTCTCGTTTGAGAGTGCCAAGTGGGTCCTGAAAACTGACACCCAGAACAGTGGCTTCTGAGTTTTGTTTCCCAGGGAAAAACACTGTACAGTGGTTCAGGGTCCTGAGGCCTTAAATGGCCAGGTGCCTCGTCGAATTCCGCCTTTCTCAGGATGCCTCCCAGACGCAAGGTGGCACCCGTGCCTACTTAGTCTGGTTTGAGAGTGCCTAGTGGGTCCTGCAAACTGACACTAAGAACAGTGGCTTCTGAGTTTTGTTTCCCAGGGAAAAAGCCTGTACAATGGTTCAGGGTCCTGCGGCCTTAAATTTCCGGGTGCCTCCTTGAATTCCGCCTCACACAGGATGCCTCCCAGATGCAAGGTGGCACCAGTGCCAACTTGGTCTGGTTTGAGAGTGCCTAGTGGGTCCTGAAAACTGACACCCAGAACAGTGGCTTTTGAGTTTTGTTTCCCAGGGAAAAGGCCTGTAGAGTGGTTCAGGGTCCTGTGGCCTTATATTGCCGGGTGTCTCCTAGAATTCTGCCTCACACAGGATGCCTCCCAGATGCAAGGTTGCTGCAGTGCCAACTTGGTCTGGTTTGAGAGTGCCAAGTGGGTGCTGAAAACTGACACCCAGAACAGTGGCTTCTGAGTTTTGTTTCCCAGGGAAAAAGCCTGTACAGTGGTTCAGGGTCCTGAGGCCTTAAATTTCAGGGTGCCTCCTGGAATTCCGCCTCTCGCGGGATGCCTCCCAGACGCAATGTGGCACCCGTGCCAACTTGGTCTGGTTTGGTAGTGCCAAGTGGGTCCTGAAAACTGACACCCAGAACAGTGGTTTGTGAGTTTTGTTTCCCAGGGAAAAAGCCTGTACAATCGTTCGGGGTCCTGCGGCCTTAAATTGCCGGGTGCCTCCTGGAGATCCGCCTCTTGCAGGATTTTTCCCAGATGCTATGCGGCACCATTGCCCACTTAGTCTGGTTTGAGAGTGTCAAGTGGGTCCTCCAAACTGACACCCAGAACAGTGGCTTCTGAGTTTTGTTTCCCAGGGTAATATCCTGTAGAGTGGTTCAGGGTCCTGCCGCGTTAAATTTCCGGGTGCCTCCTGGAATTCGGCCTCTCGCAGAATGCCTCCCAGACGCAAGCTGTCACAAGTGCCAACATGGTCTCGTTTGAGAGTGCCAAGTGGGTCCTGAAAACTGACACCCAGAACAGTGGCTTCTGAGTTTTGTTTCCCAGGGAAAAACACTGTACAGTGGTTCAGGGTCCTGAGGCCTTAAATGGCCAGGTGCCTCGTCGAATTCCGCCTTTCTCAGGATGCCTCCCAGACGCAAGGTGGCACCCGTGCCAACTTGGTCTGGTTTGAGAGTCCCTAGTGGGTGCTGAAAACTGACAACCAGAACAGTGGCTTCTGAGTTTTGTTTCCCAGGGAAAAAGCCTGTACAATGGTTCAGGGTCCTGCGGCCTTAAATTTCCGGGTGCCTCCTTGAATTCCGCCTCACACAGGATGCCTCCCAGATGCAAGGTGGCACCAGTGCCAACTTGGTCTGGTTTGAGAGTGCCTAGTGGGTCCTGAAAACTGACACCCAGAACAGTGGCTTTTGAGTTTTGTTTCCCAGGGAAAAGGCCTGTAGAGTGGTTCAGGGTCCTGTGGCCTTATATTGCCGGGTGTCTCCTAGAATTCTGCCTCACACAGGATGCCTCCCAGATGCAAGGTGGCTGCAGTGCCAACTTGGTCTGGTTTGAGAGCGCCAAGTGGGTGCTGAAAACTGACACCCAGAACAGTGGCTTCTGAGTTTTGTTTCCCAGGGAAAAAGCCTGTACAGTGGTTCAGGGTCCTGAGGCCTTAAATTTCAGGGTGCTTCCTGGAATTCCGCCTCTCGCGGGATGCCTCCCAGACGCAATGTGGCACCCGTGCCAACTTGGTCTGGTTTGGTAGTGCCAAGTGGGTCCTGAAAACTGACACCCAGAACAGTGGTTTGTGAGTTTTGTTTCCCAGGGAAAAAGCCTGTACAATCGTTCGGGGTCCTGCGGCCTTAAATTGCCGGGTGCCTCCTGGAGATCCGTTTCTTGCAGGATTTTTCCCAGATGCTATGCGGCACCATTGCCCACTTAGTCTGGTTTGAGAGTGTCAAGTGGGTCCTCCAAACTGACACCCAGAACAGTGGCTTCTGAGTTTTGTTTCCCAGGGAAATACCCTGTAGAGTGGTTCAGGGTCCTGCCGCGTTAAATTTCAGGGTGCCTCCTGGAATTCGGCCTCTCGCAGAATGCCTCCCAGACGCAAGCTGTCACAAGTGCCAACATGGTCTCGTTTGAGAGTGCCAAGTGGGTCCTGAAAACTGACACCCAGAACAGTGGCTTCTGAGTTTTGTTTCCCAGGGAAAAACACTGTAATGTGGTTCAGGGTCCTGAGGCCTTAAATGGCCAGGTGCCTCGTCGAATTCCGCCTTTCTCAGGATGCCTCCCAGACGCAAGGTGGCACCCGTGCCTACTTGGTCTGGTTTGAGAGTGCAAAGTGGGTGCTGAAAACTGACACTAAGATCAGTCGCTTCTGAGTTTTGTTTCCCAGGGAAAAAGCCTGTACAATGGTTCAGGGTCCTGCGGCCTTAAATTTCCGGGTACCTCCTTGAATTCCGCCTCACACAGGATGCCTTCCAGATGCAAGGTGGCACCAGTGCCAACTTGGTCTGGTTTGAGAGTGCCTAGTGGGTCCTGAAAACTGACACCCAGAACAGTGGCTTTTGAGTTTTGTTTCCCAGGGAAAAGGCCTGTAGAGTGGTTCAGGGTGCTGCGGCCTTATATTGCCGGGTGTCTCCTAGAATTCTGCCTCACACAGGATGCCTCCCAGATGCAAGGTGGCTGCAGTGCCAACTTGGTCTGGTTTGAGAGTGCCAAGTGGGTGCTGAAAACTGACACCCAGAACAGTGGCTTCTGAGTTTTGTTTCCCAGGGAAAAAGCCTGTACAGTGGTTCAGGGTCCTGAGGCCTTAAATTTCAGGGTGCCTCCTGGAATTCCGCCTCTCGCGGGATGCCTCCCAGACGCAATGTGGCACCCGTGCCAACTTGGTCTGGTTTGGTAGTGCCAAGTGGGTCCTGAAAACTGACACCCAGAACAGTGGTTTGTGAGTTTTGTTTCCCAGGGAAAAAGCCTGTACAATCGTTCGGGGTCCTGCGGCCTTAAATTGCCGGGTGCCTCCTGGAGATCCGCCTCTTGCAGGATTTTTCCCAGATGCTATGCGGCACCATTGCCCACTTAGTCTGGTTTGAGAATGCCTAGTGGGTCCTGCAAACTGACACCCAGAACAGTGGCTTGTGAGTTTTGTTTCCCAGGAAAAAAGCCTGTACAATGGTTCAGGGTCCTGAGGCCTTAAATTGCCAGGTGCCTCGTCGAATTCCGCCTCTCGCAGGATGCCTTTCAGACGAAGGGTGGCAGCATTGCCAACATGGTCTCGTTTGAGAGTGCCAAGTGGGTCCTGAAAACTGACACCCAGAACAGTGGCTTCTGAGTTTTGTTTCCCAGGGAAAAACACTGTACAGTGGTTCAGGGTCCTGAGGCCTGAAATTGCCGGGTGCCTCCTGGAGAACAGCCTCTTGCAGGATTTTTCCCAGATGCTATGCGGCACCATTGCCCACTTAGTCTGGTTTGAGAGTGTCAAGTGGGTCCTCCAAACTGACACCCAGAACAGTGGCTTCTGAGTTTTGTTTCCCAGGGTAATATCCTGTAGAGTGGTTCAGGGTCCTGCCGCGTTAAATTTCCGGGTGCCTCCTGGAATTCGGCCTCTCGCAGAATGCCTCCCAGACGCAAGCTGTCACAAGTGCCAACATGGTCTCGTTTGAGAGTGCCAAGTGGGTCCTGAAAACTGACACCCAGAACAGTGGCTTCTGAGTTTTGTTTCCCAGGGAAAAACACTGTACAGTGGTTCAGGGTCCTGAGGCCTTAAATGGCCAGGTGCCTCGTCGAATTCCGCCTTTGTCAGGATGCCTCCCAGACGCAAAGTGGCACGCGTGCCAACTTGGTCTGGTTTGAGAGTGCCTAGTGGGTCCTGAAAACTGACACCCAGAACAGTGGCTTCTGAGTTTTGTTTCCCAGGGAAAAAGCCTGTACAATGGTTCAGGGTCCTGCGGCCTTAAATTTCCGGGTGCCTCCTTGAATTCCGCCTCACACAGGATGCCTCCCAGATGCAAGGTGGCACCAGTGCCAACTTGGTCTGGTTTGAGAGTGCCTAGTGGGTCCTGAAAACTGACACCCAGAACAGTGGCTTTTGAGTTTTGTTTCCCAGGGAAAAGGCCTGTAGAGTGGTTCAGGGTCCTGTGGCCTTATATTGCCGGGTGTCTCCTAGAATTCTGCCTCACACAGGATGCCTCCCAGATGCAAGGTGGCTGCAGTGCCAACTTGGTCTGGTTTGAGAGCGCCAAGTGGGTGCTGAAAACTGACACCCAGAACAGTGGCTTCTGAGTTTTGTTTCCCAGGGAAAAAGCCTGTACAGTGGTTCAGGGTCCTGAGGCCTTAAATTTCAGGGTGCCTCCTGGAATTCCGCCTCTCGCGGGATGCCTCCCAGACGCAATGTGGCACCCGTGCCAACTTGGTCTGGTTTGGTAGTGCCAAGTGGGTCCTGAAAACTGACACCCAGAACAGTGGTTTGTGAGTTTTGTTTCCCAGGGAAAAAGCCTGTACAATCGTTCGGGGTCCTGCGGCCTTAAATTGCCGGGTGCCTCCTGGAGATCCGCCTCTTGCAGGATTTTTCCCAGATGCTATGCGGCACCATTGCCCACTTAGTCTGGTTTGAGAGTGTCAAGTGGGTCCTCCAAACTGACACCCAGAACAGTGGCTTCTGAGTTTTGTTTCCCAGGGAAATACCCTGTAGAGTGGTTCAGGGTCCTGCCGCGTTAAATTTCAGGGTGCCTCCTGGAATTCGGCCTCTCGCAGAATGCCTCCCAGACGCAAGCTGTCACAAGTGCCAATATGGTCTCGTTTGAGAGTGCCAAGTGGGTCCTGAAAACTGACACCCAGAACAGTGGCTTCTGAGTTTTGTTTCCCAGGGAAAAACACTGTACAGTGGTTCAGGGTCCTGAGGCCTTAAATGGCCAGGTGCCTCGTCGAATTCCGCCTTTCTCAGGATGCCTCCCAGACGCAAGGTGGCACCCGTGCCAACTTGGTCTGGTTTGAGAGTGCCAAGTGGGTGCTGAAAACTGACACCCAGAACAGTGGCTTCTGAGTTTTGTTTCCCAGGGAAAAAGCCTGTACAGTGGTTCAGGGTCCTGCGGCCTTATATTGCCGGGTGTCTCCTAGAATTCTGCCTCACACAGGATGCCTCCCAGATGCAAGGTGGCACCAGTGCCAACTTGGTCTGGTTTGAGAGTGCCTAGTGGGTCCTGAAAACTGACACCCAGAACAGTGGCTTTTGAGTTTTGTTTCCCAGGGAAAAGGCCTGTAGAGTGGTTCAGGGTGCTGCGGCCTTATATTGCCGGGTGTCTCCTAGAATTCTGCCTCACACAGGATGCCTCCCAGATGCAAGGTGGCTGCAGTGCCAACTTGGTCTGGTTTGAGAGTGCCAAGTGGGTGCTGAAAACTGACACCCAGAACAGTGGCTTCTGAGTTTTGTTTCCCAGGGAAAAAGCCTGTACAGTGGTTCAGGGTCCTGAGGCCTTAAATTTCAGGGTGCCTCCTGGAATTCCGCCTCTCGCGGGATGCCTCCCAGACGCAATGTGGCACCCGTGCCAACTTGGTCTGGTTTGGTAGTGCCAAGTGGGTCCTGAAAACTGACACCCAGAACAGTGGTTTGTGAGTTTTGTTTCCCAGGGAAAAAGCCTGTAAAATCGTTCGGGGTCCTGCGGCCTTAAATTGCCGGGTGCCTCCTGGAGATCCGCCTCTTGCAGGATTATTCCCAGATGCTATGCGGCACCATTGCCCACTTAGTCTGGTTTGAGAATGCCTAGTGGGTCCTGCAAACTGACACCCAGAACAGTGGCTTTTGAGTTTTGTTTCCCAGGAAAAAAGCCTGTACAATGGTTCAGGGTCCTGAGGCCTTAAATTGCCAGGGTCCTCGTCGAATTCCGCCTCTCGCAGGATGCCTTTCAGACGAAGGGTGGCAGCAGTGCCAACATGGTCTCGTTTGAGAGTGCCAAGTTGGTCCTGAAAACTGACACCCAGAACAGTGTTTTGTGAGTTTTGTTTCCCAGGGAAAAACACTGTACAGTGGTTCAGGGTCCTGCGGCCTTAAATTGCCGGGTGCCTCCTGGAGATCCGCCTCTTGCAGGATTTTTCCCAGATGCTATGCGGCACCATTGCCCACTTAGTCTGGTTTGAGAGTGTCAAGTGGGTCCTCCAAACTGACACCCAGAACAGTGGCTTCTGAGTTTTGTTTCCCAGGGAAATATCCTGTAGAGTGGTTCAGGGTCCTGCCGCGTTAAATTTCAGGGTGCCTCCTGGAATTCGGCCTCTCGCAGAATGCCTCCCAGACGCAAGCTGTCACAAGTGCCAACATGGTCTCGTTTGAGAGTGCCAAGTGGGTCCTGAAAACTGACACCCAGAACAGTGGCTTCTGAGTTTTGTTTCCCAGGGAAAAACACTGTACAGTGGTTCAGGGTCCTGAGGCCTTAAATGGCCAGGTGCCTCGTCGAATTCCGCCTTTCTCAGGATGCCTCCCAGACGCAAAGTGGCACCCGTGCCAACTTGGTCTGGTTTGAGAGTGCCTAGTGGGTCCTGAAAACTGACACCCAGAACAGTGGCTTCTGAGTTTTGTTTCCCAGGGAAAAAGCCTGTACAGTGGTTCAGGGTCCTGCGGCCTTAAATTTCCGGGTGCCTCCTTGAATTCCGCCTCACACAGGATGCCTCCCAGATGCAAGGTGGCTGCAGTGCCAACTTGGTCTGGTTTGAGAGTGCCTAGTGGGTCCTGAAAACGGACACCCAGAACAGTGGCTTCTGAGTTTTGTTTCCCAGGGAAAAAGCCTGTACAGTGGTTCAGGGTCCTGAGGCCTTAAATTTCAGGGCGCCTCCTGGAATTCCGCCTCTCGCGGGATGCCTCCCAGACGCAATGTGGCACCCGTGCCAACTTGGTCTGGTTTGGTAGTGCCAAGTGGGTCCTGAAAACTGACACCCAGAACAGTGGTTTGTGAGTTTTGTTTCCCAGGGAAAAAGCCTGTACAATCGTTCGGGGTCCTGAGGCCTTAAATTTCCGAGTGCCTCCTGGAGATCAGCCTCTTGCAGGATGCCTCCCAGACGCAATGTGGCACCCGTGCCAACTTGGTCTGGTTTGGTAGTGCCAAGTGGGTCCTGAAAACTGACACCCAGAACAGTGGTTTGTGAGTTTTGTTTCCCAGGGAAATACCCTGTAGAGTGGTTCAGGGTCCTGCCGCGTTAAATTTCAGGGTGCCTCCTGGAATTCGGCCTCTCGCAGAATGCCTCCCAGACGCAAGCTGTCACAAGTGCCAACATGGTCTCGTTTGAGAGTGCCAAGTGGGTCCTGAAAACTGACACCCAGAACAGTGGCTTCTGAGTTTTGTTTCCCAGGGAAAAACACTGTACAGTGGTTCAGGGTCCTGAGGCCTCTAAATGGCCAGGTGCCTCGTCGAATTCCGCCTTTCTCAGGATGCCTCCCAGACGCAAGGTGGCACCCGTGCCAACTTGGTCTGGTTTGAGAGTGCCTAGTGGGTCCTGCAAACTGACACTAAGAACAGTGGCTTCTGAGTTTTGTTTCCCAGGGAAAAAGCCTGTACAATGGTTCAGGGTCCTGAGGCCTTAAATGGCCAGGTGCCTCCTTGAATTCCGCCTCTCGCAGGATGCCTTTCAGACGAAGGGTGGCAGCAGTGCCAACATGGTCTCGTTTGAGAGTGCCAAGTTGGTCCTGAAAACTGACACCCAGAACAGTGTTTTGTGAGTTTTGTTTCCCAGGGAAAAACACTGTACAGTGGTTCAGGGTCCTGAGGCCTTAAATGGCCAGGTGCCTCGTCGAATTCCGCCTTTCTCAGGATGCCTCCCAGACGCACGGTGGCACCCGTGCCAACTTGGTCTGGTTTGAGAGTGCCTAGTGGGTCCTGAAAACTGACACTAAGAACAGTGGCTTCTGAGTTTTGTTTCCCAGGGAAAAAGCCTGTACAGTGGTTCAGGGTCCTGAGGCCTTAAATTTCAGGGTGCCTCCTGGAATTCCGCCTCTCGCGGGATGCCTCCCAGACGCAATGTGGCACCCGTGTCAACTTGGTCTGGTTTGGTAGTGCCAAGTGGGTCCTGAAAACTGACACCCAGAACAGTGGCTTCTGAGTTTTGTTTCCCAGGGAAATACCCTGTAGAGTGGTTCAGGGTCCTGCCGCGTTAAATTTCAGGGTGCCTCCTGGAATTCGGCCTCTCGCAGAATGCCTCCCAGACGCAAGGTGGCACCAGTGCCAACTTGGTCTGGTTTGAGAGTGCCTAGTGGGTCCTGAAAACTGACACCCAGAACAGTGGCTTCTGAGTTTTGTTTCCCAGGGAAAAGGCCTGTAGAGTGGTTCAGGGTCCTGCGGCCTTAAATTTCCGGGTGCCTCCTTGAATTCCGCCTCACACAGGATGCCTCCCAGATGCAAGGTGGCACCAGTGCCAACTTGGTCTGGTTTGAGAGTGCCTAGTGGGTCCTGAAAACTGACACCCAGAACAGTGGCTTTTCAGTTTTGTTTCCCAGGGAAAAGGCCTGTAGAGTGGTTCAGGGTCCTGCGGCCTTATATTGCCGGGTGTCTCCTAGAATTCTGCCTCACACAGGATGCCTCCCAGATGCAAGGTGGCTGCAGTGCCAACTTGGTCTGGTTTGAGAGTGCCAAGTGGGTGCTGAAAACTGACACCCAGAACAGTGGCTTCTGAGTTTTGTTTCCCAGGGAAAAAGCCTGTACAGTGGTTCAGGGTCCTGAGGCCTTAAATTTCAGGGTGCCTCCTGGAATTCCGCCTCTCGCGGGATGCCTCCCAGACGCAATGTGGCACCCGTGCCAACTTGGTCTGGTTTGGTAGTGCCAAGTGGGTCCTGAAAACTGACACCCAGAACAGTGGTTTGTGAGTTTTGTTTCCCAGGGAAAAAGCCTGTAAAATCGTTCGGGGTCCTGCGGCCTTAAATTGCCGGGTGCCTCCTGGAGATCCGCCTCTTGCAGGATTTTTCCCAGATGCTATGCGGCACCATTGCCCACTTAGTCTGGTTTGAGAGTGTCAAGTGGGTCCTCCAAACTGACACCCAGAACAGTGGCTTCTGAGTTTTGTTTCCCAGGGAAATATCCTGTAGAGTGGTTCAGGGTCCTGCCGCAATAAATTTCAGGGTGCCTCCTGGAATTCGGCCTCTCGCAGAATGCCTCCCAGACGCAAGCTGTCACAAGTGCCAACATGGTCTCGTTTGAGAGTGCCTAGTGGGTCCTGCAAACTGACACTAAGAACAGTGGCTTCTGAGTTTTGTTTCCCAGGGAAAAAGCCTGTACAATGGTTCAGGGTCCTGAGGCCTTAAATGGCCAGGTGCCTCGTCGAATTCCGCCTTTGTCAGGATGCCTCCCAGACGCAAAGTGGCACCCGTGCCAACTTGGTCTGGTTAGAGAGTGCCTAGTGGGTCCTGAAAACTGACACCCAGAACAGTGGCTTCTGAGTTTTTTTTCCCAGGGAAAAAGCCTGTACAATGGTTCAGGGTCCTGCGGCCTTAAATTTCCGGGTGCCTCCTTGAATTCCGCCTCACACAGGATGCCTCCCAGATGCAAGGTGGCACCAGTGCCAACTTGGTCTGGTTTGAGAGTGCCTAGTGGGTCCTGAAAACTGACACCCAGAACAGTGGCTTTTGAGTTTTGTTTCCCAGGGAAAAGGCCTGTAGAGTGGTTCAGGGTGCTGCGGCCTTATATTGCCGGGTGTCTCCTAGAATTCTGCCTCACACAGGATGCCTCCCAGATGCAAGGTTGCTGCAGTGCCAACTTGGTCTGGTTTGAGAGTGCCAAGTGGGTGCTGAAAACTGACACCCAGAACAGTGGCTTCTGAGTTTTGTTTCCCAGGGAAAAAGCCTGTACAGTGGTTCAGGGTCCTGAGGCCTTAAATTTCAGGGTGCCTCCTGGAATTCCGCCTCTCGCGGGATGCCTCCCACACGCAATGTGGCACCCGTGCCAACTTGGTCTGGTTTGGTAGTGCCAAGTGGGTCCTGAAAACTGACACCCAGAACAGTGGTTTGTGAGTTTTGTTTCCCAGGGAAAAAGCCTGTACAATCGTTCGGGGTCTTGCGGCCTTAAATTTCCGAGTGCCTCCTGGAGATCAGCCTCTTGCAGGATGCCTCCCAGACGCAATGTGGCACCCGTGCCAACTTGGTCTGGTTTGGTAGTGCCAAGTGGGTCCTGAAAACTGACACCCAGAACAGTGGTTTGTGAGTTTTGTTTCCCAGGGAAATACCCTGTAGAGTGGTTCAGGGTCCTGCCGCGTTAAATTTCAGGGTGCCTCCTGGAATTCGGCCTCTCGCAGAATGCCTCCCAGACGCAAGCTGTCACAAGTGCCAACATGGTCTCGTTTGAGAGTGCCAAGTGGGTCCTGAAAACTGACACCCAGAACAGTGGCTTCTGAGTTTTGTTTCCCAGGGAAAAACACTGTACAGTGGTTCAGGGTCCTGAGGCCTCTAAATGGCCAGGTGCCTCGTCGAATTCCGCCTTTCTCAGGATGCCTCCCAGACGCAAGGTGGCACCCGTGCCAACTTGGTCTGGTTTGAGAGTGCCTAGTGGGTCCTGCAAACTGACACTAAGAACAGTGGCTTCTGAGTTTTGTTTCCCAGGGAAAAAGCCTGTACAATGGTTCAGGGTCCTGAGGCCTTAAATGGCCAGGTGCCTCCTTGAATTCCGCCTCTCGCAGGATGCCTTTCAGACGAAGGGTGGCAGCAGTGCCAACATGGTCTCGTTTGAGAGTGCCAAGTTGGTCCTGAAAACTGACACCCAGAACAGTGTTTTGTGAGTTTTGTTTCCCAGGGAAAAACACTGTACAGTGGTTCAGGGTCCTGAGGCCTTAAATGGCCAGGTGCCTCGTCGAATTCCGCCTTTGTCAGGATGCCTCCCAGACGCAAAGTGGCACCCGTGCCAACTTGGTCTGGTTTGAGAGTGCCTAGTGGGTCCTGAAAACTGACACTAAGAACAGTGGCTTCTGAGTTTTGTTTCCCAGGGAAAAAGCCTGTACAGTGGTTCAGGGTCCTGAGGCCTTAAATTTCAGGGTGCCTCCTGGAATTCCGCCTCTCGCGGGATGCCTCCCAGACGCAATGTGGCACCCGTGTCAACTTGGTCTGGTTTGGTAGTGCCAAGTGGGTCCTGAAAACTGACACCCAGAACAGTGGCTTCTGAGTTTTGTTTCCCAGGGAAATACCCTGTAGAGTGGTTCAGGGTCCTGCCGCGTTAAATTTCAGGGTGCCTCCTAGAATTCTGCCTCACACAGGATGCCTCCCAGATGCAAGGTGGCACCAGTGCCAACTTGGTCTGGTTTGAGAGTGCCTAGTGGGTCCTGAAAACTGACACCCAGAACAGTGGCTTTTGAGTTTTGTTTCCCAGGGAAAAGGCCTGTAGAGTGGTTCAGGGTGCTGCGGCCTTATATTGCCGGGTGTCTCCTAGAATTCTGCCTCACACAGGATGCCTCCCAGATGCAAGGTGGCTGCAGTGCCAACTTGGTCTGGTTTGAGAGTGCCAAGTGGGTGCTGAAAACTGACACCCAGAACAGTGGCTTCTGAGTTTTGTTTCCCAGGGAAAAAGCCTGTACAGTGGTTCAGGGTCCTGAGGCCTTAAATTTCAGGGTGCCTCCTGGAATTCCGCCTCTCGCGGGATGCCTCCCAGACGCAATGTGGCACCCGTGCCAACTTGGTCTGGTTTGGTAGTGCCAAGTGGGTCCTGAAAACTGACACCCAGAACAGTGGTTTGTGAGTTTTGTTTCCCAGGGAAAAAGCCTGTAAAATCGTTCGGGGTCCTGCGGCCTTAAATTGCCGGGTGCCTCCTGGAGATCCGCCTCTTGCAGGATTATTCCCAGATGCTATGCGGCACCATTGCCCACTTAGTCTGGTTTGAGAATGCCTAGTGGGTCCTGCAAACTGACACCCAGAACAGTGGCTTGTGAGTTTTGTTTCCCAGGGAAAAACACTGTACAGTGGTTCAGGGTCCTGAGGCCTTAAATGGCCAGGTGCCTCGTCGAATTCCGCCTTTGTCAGGATGCCTCCCAGACGCAAAGTGGCACCCGTGCCAACTTGGTCTGGTTTGAGAGTGCCTAGTGGGTCCTGAAAACTGACACCCAGAACAGTGGCTTCTGAGTTTTTTTTCCCAGGGAAAAAGCCTGTACAATGGTTCAGGGTCCTGCGGCCTTAAATTTCCGGGTGCCTCCTTGAATTCCGCCTCACACAGGATGCCTCCCAGATGCAAGGTGGCACCAGTGCCAACTTGGTCTGGTTTGAGAGTGCCTAGTGGGTCCTGAAAACTGACACCCAGAACAGTGGCTTTTGAGTTTTGTTTCCCAGGGAAAAGGCCTGTAGAGTGGTTCAGGGTGCTGCGGCCTTATATTGCCGGGTGTCTCCTAGAATTCTGCCTCACACAGGATGCCTCCCAGATGCAAGGTTGCTGCAGTGCCAACTTGGTCTGGTTTGAGAGTGCCAAGTGGGTGCTGAAAACTGACACCCAGAACAGTGGCTTCTGAGTTTTGTTTCCCAGGGAAAAAGCCTGTACAGTGGTTCAGGGTCCTGAGGCCTTAAATTTCAGGGTGCCTCCTGGAATTCCGCCTCTCGCGGGATGCCTCCCACACCCAATGTGGCACCCGTGCCAACTTGGTCTGGTTTGGTAGTGCCAAGTGGGTCCTGAAAACTGACACCCAGAACAGTGGTTTGTGAGTTTTGTTTCCCAGGGAAAAAGCCTGTACAATCGTTCGGGGTCTTGCGGCCTTAAATTTCCGAGTGCCTCCTGGAGATCAGCCTCTTGCAGGATGCCTCCCAGACGCAATGTGGCACCCGTGCCAACTTGGTCTGGTTTGGTAGTGCCAAGTGGGTCCTGAAAACTGACACCCAGAACAGTGGTTTGTGAGTTTTGTTTCCCAGGGAAATACCCTGTAGAGTGGTTCAGGGTCCTGCCGCGTTAAATTTCAGGGTGCCTCCTGGAATTCGGCCTCTCGCAGAATGCCTCCCAGACGCAAGCTGTCACAAGTGCCAACATGGTCTCGTTTGAGAGTGCCAAGTGGGTCCTGAAAACTGACACCCAGAACAGTGGCTTCTGAGTTTTGTTTCCCAGGGAAAAACACTGTACAGTGGTTCAGGGTCCTGAGGCCTCTAAATGGCCAGGTGCCTCGTCGAATTCCGCCTTTCTCAGGATGCCTCCCAGACGCAAGGTGGCACCCGTGCCAACTTGGTCTGGTTTGAGAGTGCCTAGTGGGTCCTGCAAACTGACACTAAGAACAGTGGCTTCTGAGTTTTGTTTCCCAGGGAAAAAGCCTGTACAATGGTTCAGGGTCCTGAGGCCTTAAATGGCCAGGTGCCTCCTTGAATTCCGCCTCTCGCAAAATGCCTTTCAGACGAAGGGTGGCAGCAGTGCCAACATGGTCTCGTTTGAGAGTGCCAAGTTGGTCCTGAAAACTGACACCCAGAACAGTGTTTTGTGAGTTTTGTTTCCCAGGGAAAAACACTGTACAGTGGTTCAGGGTCCTGAGGCCTTAAATGGCCAGGTGCCTCGTCGAATTCCGCCTTTCTCAGGATGCCTCCCAGACGCAAGGTGGCACCCGTGCCAACTTGGTCTGGTTTGAGAGTGCCTAGTGGGTCCTGAAAACTGACACTAAGAACAGTGGTTTCTGAGTTTTGTTTCCCAGGGAAAAAGCCTGTACAGTGGTTCAGGGTCCTGAGGCCTTAAATTTCAGGGTGCCTCCTGGAATTCCGCCTCTCGCGGGATGCCTCCCAGACGCAATGTGGCACCCGTGTCAACTTGGTCTGGTTTGGTAGTGCCAAGTGGGTCCTGAAAACTGACACCCAGAACAGTGGCTTCTGAGTTTTGTTTCCCAGGGAAATACCCTGTAGAGTGGTTCAGGGTCCTGCCGCGTTAAATTTCAGGGTGCCTCCTAGACTTCTGCCTCACACAGGATGCCTCCCAGATGCAAGGTGGCACCAGTGCCAACTTGGTCTGGTTTGAGAGTGCCTAGTGGGTCCTGAAAACTGACACCCAGAACAGTGGCTTTTGAGTTTTGTTTCCCAGGGAAAAGGCCTGTAGAGTGGTTCAGGGTGCTGCGGCCTTATATTGCCGGGTGTCTCCTAGAATTCTGCCTCACACAGGATGCCTCCCAGATGCAAGGTGGCTGCAGTGCCAACTTGGTCTGGTTTGAGAGTGCCAAGTGGGTGCTGAAAACTGACACCCAGAACAGTGGCTTCTGAGTTTTGTTTCCCAGGGAAAAAGCCTGTACAGTGGTTCAGGGTCCTGAGGCCTTAAATTTCAGGGTGCCTCCTGGAATTCCGCCTCTCGCGGGATGCCTCCCAGACGCAATGTGGCACCCGTGCCAACTTGGTCTGGTTTGGTAGTGCCAAGTGGGTCCTGAAAACTGACACCCAGAACAGTGGTTTGTGAGTTTTGTTTCCCAGGGAAAAAGCCTGTAAAATCGTTCGGGGTCCTGCGGCCTTAAATTGCCGGGTGCCTCCTGGAGATCCGCCTCTTGCAGGATTATTCCCAGATGCTATGCGGCACCATTGCCCACTTAGTCTGGTTTGAGAATGCCTAGTGGGTCCTGCAAACTGACACCCAGAACAGTGGCTTGTGAGTTTTGTTTCCCAGGAAAAAAGCCTGTACAATGGTTCAGGGTCCTGAGGCCTTAAATTGCCAGGTGCCTCGTCGAATTCCGCCTCTCGCAGGATGCCTTTCAGACGAAGGGTGGCAGCAGTGCCAACATGGTCTCGTTTGAGAGTGCCAAGTTGGTCCTGAAAACTGACACCCAGAACAGTGTTTTGTGAGTTTTGTTTCCCAGGGAAAAACACTGTACAGTGGTTCAGGGTCCTGCGGCCTTAAATTGCCGGGTGCCTCCTGGAGATCCGCCTCTTGCAGGATTTTTCCCAGATGCTATGCGGCACCATTGCCCACTTAGTCTGGTTTGAGAGTGTCAAGTGGGTCCTCCAAACTGACACCCAGAACAGTGGCTTCTGAGTTTTGTTTCCCAGGGAAATATCCTGTAGAGTGGTTCAGGGTCCTGCCGCGTTAAATTTCAGGGTGCCTCCTGGAATTCGGCCTCTCGCAGAATGCCTCCCAGACGCAAGCTGTCACAAGTGCCAACATGGTCTCGTTTGAGAGTGCCAAGTGGGTCCTGAAAACTGACACCCAGAACAGTGGCTTCTGAGTTTTGTTTCCCAGGGAAAAACACTGTACAGTGGTTCAGGGTCCTGAGGCCTTAAATGGCCAGGTGCCTCGTCGAATTCCGCCTTTGTCAGGATGCCTCCCAGACGCAAAGTGGCACCCGTGCCAACTTGGTCTGGTTTGAGAGTGCCTAGTGGGTCCTGAAAACTGACACCCAGAACAGTGGCTTCTGAGTTTTGTTTCCCAGGGAAAAAGCCTGTACAATGGTTCAGGGTCCTGCGGCCTTAAATTTCCGGGTGCCTCCTTGAATTCCGCCTCACACAGGATGCCTCCCAGATGCAAGGTGGCTGCAGTGCCAACTTGGTCTGGTTTGAGAGTGCCTAGTGGGTCCTGAAAACTGACACCCAGAACAGTGGCTTCTGAGTTTTGTTTCCCAGGGAAAAAGCCTGTACAGTGGTTCAGGGTCCTGAGGCCTTAAATTTCAGGGTGCCTCCTGGAATTCCGCCTCTCGCGGGATGCCTCCCAGACGCAATGTGGCACCTAATGCCGCTGGCTGGGCTACGGGGTGTACCCAGGAGCTGCATTAAAGCCGGATAGCTCAGCTCTGAGGGGGGCTAACCAGCCCAAGCTCTGGCAGTGCACCCAGCCTATGCCTTAGCTAGCCTTTAGTGATATACAGCTCAGTGATTATCAGCTCATGAGTGATTTCAGCTCTTTAGGCTAGCTAGGCTTGGCTGGGGCACCCAGCAGGCACTCGCAAGACCGGGAAAGAGAGGAGAGCGCTGTATGAGGTTCCAAGACGATGTCTTTATTGGTCTTCTTCGTAGCTCTTCCACGGAGTGTCTCGAAGGGTCTCAGGGACAGCGGCTCCGACGAGCCGGGCAGAAACAGGGGTTTATATAGGGTTAGGGAGGATTGAGAATTGTCCAATAGTAAGGGTTAAAGGAAAGTGACCTATAGCTTTACAGAGAGATAAGCCAGGGTCCGAGAGCGGGAGAGAGGGGCTCCTTTTGTTCAGTCATCCTGACTCAGCATCCTGTTTCTGAACGCCAAGGCAGGTCCACAGGGCCTGTGCCTGCTACAACTCCACTTTCTGTATTTAGAAAAAAGGCATTCCCTATAGCTCTTTTGAAACAATGAACAAGGCATGAGAACATGGCTAATACAATGACAATCACAAGCAAAATCCACAACATTCCCTTAACCAAAGATGCAACCCATCCTGTTAATCCCCATTGACTGAACATGTGATTAACCCAGTCCGGGTTGTTTTCTACTTTCAAGCCCTTCACAAGGTCCCTCAGTTTCTGGATGTTCGCATGGATGGATTCCGAGCGTGAAGAGAGGTTGAAGCAGCACATCCCTTCGAAGTCCTCGCAGCCGTGTCCATGGGCCAGCAGCAAGAAGTCAATTGCTGCTCGGTTTTGGAGCGATGCATGTCTTGTGGTTTCTTCTTCCTTTAAGAGATCGCTCAGGGCTGCAGATGTAGCATTAGCCTGCTTACTGAGCCAACACCCGAGGTGATTTATTTCACCTAGGGCCTTGGCTGCAGCTACCCATGGTAGGAATAGGGAGACAGCAATCTTTTTTGGTTTGTTCCAATCATATAATCTGGGATCGCAATTTTCATCAAATTCTGTGTAGGACCTTTTGTGGCGTTTTAATTCGCTTTCTTTTTTCCAATTGTGCAACAAGGTGATATTTGGAGTCAGGGTAGAAAGTCTCCCAAGGGTACAGGGACCTCCCTGGAGTCGAGAGGGAATCCCAGCCCACACTCTGTCACCACAGATGAGAAACGTTCCCTTGGGTAATACTTTGGGATTGAGAGAGGACACAGAGATCACACGAGCAGTGTAATTACACCAATCGGGAGGGTTGTAAGCTTTGTTGATGGGTGATATGTTTTTTCGATATGTGTTTTTGGTCTGGTCAATTTCTGGCAAATTATTTTTTGGGCGTCTGAAGTAGAATTTGATGCAGTATGTTGCCTTGGAGGACCCCAGCAGGTCCAATTCTTGGGGTTCCTCTAGGGCATCGGGCAACATTTTTGTCCACTCATCCCAAGTATCTACCAGGTTGGGTCTCTTACCTGTGGTGCGGAGGAGCTCTGTGTTATAGACGGGCCAGTCATCGGCTGCGAAGGGAATTCCTACTAGACATGTGGAAAGTGGGTTATCAACACTTCCCATGGATAAACACATGTTATCCTGTTTTAATGTTTTTGCTAAGGTTACCCAAACATTATGGCTAGGCTGTGGGCTAATCCAACCGATGGCATACGGTACGGTGAAGAGCATCCAGGCAGCAGTAAGGACAGCACCAACGGAGATATTTTTCATCTTTGGACAGGAATGGGGCTTCTGATAGGGAATATAAGCAAAATTTGTTATCTTTATGACAAGAGGGTTAGGGTCTTCTCCCTTGTTCCTTTCCCCCCCCCTTTTTTTTTTTTTTTTTTTTTTTTTTTTTTTTTTTTTTTTTTTTTTTTTTTTTCTAATAAGCTAAGGATAGGGGGGTTAGGTATAGGTTTTTTGATAAGAGGCAAGAAAAGGGAACAATAGGGTTTTTAGGGTACACAGGGGTAAAAACATAAAATTCTAAAATTCAGAGAACAATTTTGTGTTCAAGCTATATCTAGCTTCTAGCTAAATGCAGCAGAACATTATTCAGTTTTATGTTTTGTCTGCTGTCGCGTGGTGGGACGGTCTTTCCCTATGCATGTGGAGATTCGGCGACGTCTTCGTCTCCAGGCAGAGCTTGTTTGGTTCTGAGGAGGACTTGTGTTTGACTCAGGAGGATTCTTGTCAGTGTTTGTAGCGGTAGTGTTTGCAGTGCCTAGGTATGGTTTGATGTTTTTTCCTGGGTACCATCTCGGACCTGATGGTAGTAGAACACACGCATACCCTCTTCCCCAAGTGATCAGTTGGAAAGGTCCTGTGATTTGATGTGTTTCTGGGTCCTTCACCAGCACAGGTGGTTTCTCGGTGAGCTTTGCTTGGGTGGTATTTGCAAAGTGCCGAAGTATTGGTGGGTCAGGCTCTGATGTTGTACAGTTTAGGAAGTTGATGACATAGAGAGCCTTGCAAAGTCTTTCAACTGGAGATATGGCTCTTGTATCTCCTTGCTGCTGATTGAGGACTCTTTTGAGGGTTTGATGTGTCCTTTCTACGATGGATTGTCCTGTGGGGTTTGCAGGTATGCCTGTCTTGTGCTCTATTCCCCACTCACTGAAGAACTCTTTTAGCTTACGAGAGGTATAGGCAGGTCCATTGTCTGTTTTAATCTCCTTTGGTACTCCCAGGGTAGCGAAGGCAAGGAGGAAGTGCTTTATGGTGTGCTGTGCAGTTTCTCCTGTATGTGATGATGCAAACACTGCTCCTGAAAATGTGTCGACCGATACATGCACGTATTTTGACCTTCCAAAGGGTGTGAAGTGAGTTACATCTGTCTGCCACAGCTGGCAGCTGTTCAGACCTCGGGGATTGACTCCCGTCCCCATGGATGGTATCTGGTAGTTTTGACAGCTTGGACATGTGGCAACAATAGCTTTTGCCTGCTCCTTTGAAAGCTTAAACATTCTGATAAGGGCAGGTACATTTTGATGAAAAAATGCATGCGACAACTTTGCCTGGGCAAAGATGTTAGGAACATTAGCAGTCTCTACTGCCATGGCTAGTGCATCCGCTCTCCTGTTCCCTTCTGTGATGATGCCTGGGAGGTCGGTGTGTGACCTCACATGCATTATATGATAGGGTTGCTTTCTGCTGGAAATAAGGCGTGTTAATGCAGAAATCAATTGGTGTAACTTTGGATTGGAAAGGTCTTTGAGAAGAGCATGTTCTGCTCTCATAGCTATACCAGCAACATAAGCTGAATCTGTGACCAAATTAAAGGGTATGACTTTGAATTTCTCAAAGGCTCTGACAACAGCTGCTAACTCTGCAATCTGTGGAGATCCCTCCACTATTTCAATATCAGATTCCCATTTTTGGGTATTTGGGTCTTTCCATGTCATTACCGACTTGTGGGATGACCCTGAGCCATCTGTAAAGATGGTTAGAGCTTTGAGAGGAGTCCTGCTTTGGACTAATTTTGGGGTCAGATGGAAGGTCACATCCCGATTAAAAAGTTTGTGTTTTGGGATATGAACTGAAATTTGGCCTGTGTAGCTATCTAGGGCAAACTGGAGACTTTCATTGGTCTGAAGCAAATGCTCCAGGTCCCCAGCGGTCAGTGGCAAGTATATGCATGTGAACTCACACCCTGCAAGAGAGCGGAGGCGAGATCTAGCCTTTTTTATTAGATGTGCCATGATTTCTTGGAAGGTGGTAATTGTCTTTTTAGGTTGGTTATTTGTAAAGATCCACTCCAGGATCAGCAAAGGGTCTCTAAGTTGAGTGTCCCACTGGAAAATCAGTCCATAGAACCGAGGTGCTTTTCCCAAAATGACGAACTGGAAGGGCAGGCTGGGTTCAAAGCGATGGGCTTTGCGTGAAGACAGGGCTTCTTGGACTTTGGTGATGGCATCTCGGGCCTCTGTTGTGAGGGTGCATGGAGAGTCCAGATCCTCGTGGCCACGGAGAAGGTTGAACAGGGGAGTGAGGTCCTCTGTTGTGAGTCCTAGCAAGGGACGCACCCAATTGATGGATCCACACAAGCTGTGTAAGTCCCTCAGGGTCTTTGGGTCGTCTCGGATGGCGAGCTGCTGGGGTACGATGGTCCTTTCCCGGATCTGGAAGCCAAGGTAAGTCCATGGGTTGGTGTACTGTACTTTGTCCTCACGGATCTCAAATCCTGCCTTTTCTATGGTTTCAATAGTCTTTTTAACTGCTTTGTCCAGGTAAGCTTTTTCTGATGCACAGACCAGGATGTCATCCATATAGTGGTGGATGATTGCCTCTGGGAAAAGCTTCCGAACGGGAGACAGGATGTGAGCAACATACCACTGGCATATAGTAGGACTGGACTTTAATCCTTGAGGCAGAAAACGCCAATGATATCTTTTAAGTGGAGCCTCTTTGTTAAGAGATGGCACCGAGAAAGCAAACCTTGGGGCATCGAGAGGGTGCAGAGGTATGCTGAAAAAACAGTCTTTAATATCTATGATAACAAGTGTCCAGTCTCTAGGCAGCATCGATGGGGAGGGCAGGCCTGGCTGTAAGGGTCCCATGTCCTCGACGACTTCGTTGATTCTGCGAAGGTCGTGGAGGAGCCTCCACCTGTCCGTTCCAGGCTTTTTCAGTACGAAGACTGGAGAGTTCCAAGGGCTGGTGGTCTCAACGATGTGGCCTTTGGTTAGCTGTTCTTCCACGAGAGCTTGTAGTGCGCGCAGCTTTTCTTTGGAAAGGGGCCACTGCTCAATCCAGATCGGGTCATGGCGTTTCCAGGTGAGTTGGGGAGTATCTGGCAGTGCACGCTCTTCAGCGGCCCCAGTTAGAAATCCTGGCTGGGAATACGTAGGGAAGCCCCCCATTGGGATAGAATGTCCCTTCCCCAAAGGGTGATGGGGGCCCTTACCACGAATGGGCGGATGGTTGCCAGCTTGCCTTCAGGCCCTTCGACGAGGACGTTGTTCTTGCTCCGCATGGACACTGTGGCTCCACCGATCCCTGAAATCATGCCTGGCACTAGCTGTAGATCCCAGTGTGCTGGCCACTCTGAGCGAGCGATGATGGTCACATCAGCACCGGTGTCCAGCATCCCTGGCAGGTGGAACTTTTCTCCTTTGCAGGTGAGACCACACTCGATGGTAGGCTTACTTGGTCCCACAACTTGTGCCCACATTGCTGTAGGGTTGAGAGGAAGCTGCTCCCTGTGATTCTTTGGGAGTAGAAAAGCCTGTGCAATTGGAGTTCCCTTTGAAAGAAAATATGGTAAGTCCGTGCAGTACACCTGGACAAAGATTTCCTGTCCTGAGTGCACTGTCTGCACCTCTGGAACAACAAAGATCTCCTTTGGGCTATGGACAGTGTCACCTATAATTAAGATGTTAGAAGGACCGCATTTTGGCCCACGTTTGCCTGTGGGAACACGATAAACATCTTTATTTTTAAAGTCAATGGACAGAGTGGTTACCAGCTGGCGCCTTGTTCCCATCGGTGTCGCTCCGTGTGTTAGACCCTCTTCAGGTGTTCTGGAATCTCCCGGGGCGGTGCGTGGATGGGTCTGGGTGGCCTTTGATTTGTTGTCGTAGCCCGGGGCTCCACCGGGCTCCGAGATCCGTTTCCCGAATACGGCTGGTAGCGTGGCTGGTGCTGGGGCCTTCGGTAGGTGTGGCCAGGGTATCGGGCAGGCAGCCTGTCTGGACAGTCCCTCATAAAATGTGTCAAATCACCACAGTACAGGCAGCGAGTCTGGTCTTTAGAAGTCATAACTGCATATGCACCAGAAACTCCTTCAGCAATACCCTTAGAAACTGCTTCTGCCACTGTATTTTCACTGGACAAATGACGTGTGCAGCTTTCCAGCATTTGCTCTATGGTAGGTTCTGTGTCCAGGGGTAGAGCCCTCAGAATTGTTTTGCATTTTTCATTAGCATTACTCATGACAAGTTTACACAACAGTTCTTTTCTTGCCTCTGTGCTCTCTATCTGTTTTTCCAGAGCATCTTTAACTCTATCTACAAATTTGATAAAGCTTTCTTCTACTCCTTGTTTGATATTAGAAAAATGTTGGGAAGGAATGGAATCATCTGGGGTAAGAAGTAAGGAGGTTTTTGCTGCCATAGCCAGGTCCTGCAATGCTTCCTTAGGTAAGGTTTCAGCCTGATCATTGGGTTTCTGTAAATCCCCTTCACCAGCCAGCTGTTCGACTGTAAGATCTGGCCTTTCAGCATTTTTAGCATATGAATCTGATAATGTTTTCAATTGTTTTTTCCAATGCCTTTCCCATAACATATATTCTGCTGGGGAAAGGAGGCAGTGGGCCATATTCTTAATATCGTGGGGTACCAAGATATGTGCTGAGAACATGGCTTCTAGGAAATTTCTAAAAATATGAGAGCTTCTGCCATGTTCTTTAGCTGTGTTCCTCAGCTGTATGAGTTCCTTATTTGTTAGAGGTTCCCACGTTTTTCGGGTAGTGGCCCCCCCTCTTTTTCCCTTTTTATAATCTACTGGGAAGGCAGAAATTCTCTGTGCCATTTCCCAATCCCCTGCCTTTGCAGCTTCGAGCTTAATTTGTGCCCATGCATCAATATACTGTGTATCAGAATCAGAGTCACTGTCACTGCTGTCCGAGGAGGAGGAGGAGTAACAGCGAGAGCGACCCTTATGCTTTTTATGTTGTGTTGGAGCTGGCTTTGGCAGAGCTTTTTGGGACTGGGATGGATTTGAGGAAGCACACGGCAAGGTTTGGCTACAGGGGGTTTCCTGTGGCGCTGGGACGGCAGCAACTCGGGTAGCACAGCACGCACACGATTGAGGGACATGGGGGGGTGGGGTGGTACCGTGGGGGGTTTCCGAGGTTCCGTGCGAGGGACACTGAGGGTGGGTGGGCGGCTGGGAAGCCGGGGAATGGGGGCAAGGGGGATGCGGGGGGGCATTGGGGTTGGGGGGCGCTGCTGCGGGTACAGCGTGGTTCACAGAGGCTGCGGCAGCCAGGCAGGCAGGGAAACCTCCCGCTGCGGCACAGCTGGCGGCAGAGATAGACGCAGGGGCGGGGGGGGCAGCAGCAGGGGTGGGGGCTGTGTTTGAGGGTCCGGCAGGGACGGCAGGGGAGATAAGAGCACCCGTGGCAGGGGGGGAGGGAGCACTCTCAGAGGTAGGCAGGGGGTTTGGGTGCACACAGGACGGCGCAGCTTGCACAATACACGGAAAGGGATTCGTGCTTCTCGCGTCCGGAGAGGAAGGCGGGGGGAGGGCGGACCGCGCGGACCACGCAGGCGCGGCGGGGGGGGTAGGGAACGGCGCGAGGTTTGTATTGGTATTTGCTGACCGAGGGGTTAGTAGTGCGGTGGGATCAGACGGCGCACTAGGGCCCAGGGAAGGAGAGGATGTGACAGCGACCTTATCAGCACAATTTGCATTTGGAGGGTCTGTTGGGACAGATAAGATCGTATCTCTGTTTTTCCCTGAGGTGTTAGTACGAGAAGAACTTTTGTTAACTACTTCTACGGCTTTTGTTATAATATGAAATATAGGTATAAAGCGAGCTACAGATAGATTCTGTTTGGACTGTAAAAGATAGAGTCTAATTCCAACCTGATCCCAAAAAGAATCTAGCGTTATAGAGGTTGTAGTAACATCAGGAAACTGGAGGATTATCCATGTTATAAACTTTTTCAGATTAGATTTGGAAAGATTACCTTTAGAAAAAGAGAAGTTGTTAGTAGATAGGATTTCTAGAATTAGTAAATAAATTTCTCTCTTTTTATCCTGGGATCTTGTACTAAGTTTAGATCCCATTAATCCCATTCCCTACCAGCAGAAAAAAGAGAAAAAAAAGGAAAAAAAAACTAAAAATGGACCCAAGTGAATTTTTTTGCGCGCAAGAAAGGCTGATTTTTTAAAACTTACACTTTTTCAGCCAGATGTGGGTCAAAAGGTCTGCTGGTAGGTGGTCTCGCCGTCTCAAGTCTCCTCGGACAGTCGTCCAGCTGTGAAGATGAGGGTCGACTGAGTCCATTCAAAGTAGACCTTCTAAAACGGAGGCCTTACTTCTTCTGGGGTTTGACGATCCGAAGGCAGTTACTATTTCAAGAAGAAATGCTGCTCTCCAGGGTTTAGATCCCCTTGTTCGGGCGCCAGTTAATGCCGCTGGCTGGGCTACGGGGTGTACCCAGGAGCTGCATTAAAGCCGGATAGCTCAGCTCTGAGGGGGGCTAACCAGCCCAAGCTCTGGCAGTGCACCCAGCCTATGCCTTAGCTAGCCTTTAGTGATATACAGCTCAGTGATTATCAGCTCATGAGTGATTTCAGCTCTTTAGGCTAGCTAGGCTTGGCTGGGGCACCCAGCAGGCACTCGCAAGACCGGGAAAGAGAGGAGAGCGCTGTATGAGGTTCCAAGACGATGTCTTTATTGGTCTTCTTCGTAGCTCTTCCACGGAGTGTCTCGAAGGGTCTCAGGGACAGCGGCTCCGACGAGCCGGGCAGAAACAGGGGTTTATATAGGGTTAGGGAGGATTGAGAATTGTCCAATAGTAAGGGTTAAAGGAAAGTGACCTATAGCTTTACAGAGAGATAAGCCAGGGTCCGAGAGCGGGAGAGAGGGGCTCCTTTTGTTCAGTCATCCTGACTCAGCATCCTGTTTCTGAACGCCAAGGCAGGTCCACAGGGCCTGTGCCTGCTACAGGCACCCGTGCCAAGTTGGTCTGGTTTGGTAGTGCCAAGTGGGTCCTGAAAACTGACACCCAGAACAGTGGTTTGTGAGTTTTGTTTCCCAGGGAAAAAGCCTGTACAATCGTTCGGGGTCCTGCGGCCTTAAATTTCCGAGTGCCTCCTGGAGATCAGCCTCTTGCAGGATGCCTCCCAGACGCAATGTGGCACCCGTGCCAACTTGGTCTGGTTTGGTAGTGCCAAGTGGGTCCTGAAAACTGACACCCAGAACAGTGGTTTGTGAGTTTTGTTTCCCAGGGAAATACCCTGTAGAGTGGTTCAGGGTCCTGCCGCGTTAAATTTCAGGGTGCCTCCTGGAATTCGGCCTCTCGCAGAATGCCTCCCAGACGCAAGCTGTCACAAGTGCCAACATGGTCTCGTTTGAGAGTGCCAAGTGGGTCCTGAAAACTGACACCCAGAACAGTGGCTTCTGAGTTTTGTTTCCCAGGGAAAAACACTGTACAGTGGTTCAGGGTCCTGAGGCCTCTAAATGGCCAGGTGCCTCGTCGAATTCCGCCTTTCTCAGGATGCCTCCCAGACGCAAGGTGGCACCCGTGCCAACTTGGTCTGGTTTGAGAGTGCCTAGTGGGTCCTGCAAACTGACACTAAGAACAGTGGCTTCTGAGTTTTGTTTCCCAGGGAAAAAGCCTGTACAATGGTTCAGGGTCCTGAGGCCTTAAATGGCCAGGTGCCTCCTTGAATTCCGCCTCTCGCAGGATGCCTTTCAGACGAAGGGTGGCAGCAGTGCCAACATGGTCTCGTTTGAGAGTGCCAAGTTGGTCCTGAAAACTGACACCCAGAACAGTGTTTTGTGAGTTTTGTTTCCCAGGGAAAAACACTGTACAGTGGTTCAGGGTCCTGAGGCCTTAAATGGCCAGGTGCCTCGTCGAATTCCGCCTTTCTCAGGATGCCTCCCAGACGCACGGTGGCACCCGTGCCAACTTGGTCTGGTTTGAGAGTGCCTAGTGGGTCCTGAAAACTGACACTAAGAACAGTGGCTTCTGAGTTTTGTTTCCCAGGGAAAAAGCCTGTACAGTGGTTCAGGGTCCTGAGGCCTTAAATTTCAGGGTGCCTCCTGGAATTCCGCCTCTCGCGGGATGCCTCCCAGACGCAATGTGGCACCCGTGTCAACTTGGTCTGGTTTAGTAGTGCCAAGTGGGTCCTGAAAACTGACACCCAGAACAGTGGCTTCTGAGTTTTGTTTCCCAGGGAAATACCCTGTAGAGTGGTTCAGGGTCCTGCCGCGTTAAATTTCAGGGTGCCTCCTGGAATTCGGCCTCTCGCAGAATGCCTCCCAGACGCAAGGTGGCACCAGTGCCAACTTGGTCTGGTTTGAGAGTGCCTAGTGGGTCCTGAAAACTGACACCCAGAACAGTGGCTTCTGAGTTTTGTTTCCCAGGGAAAAGGCCTGTAGAGTGGTTCAGGGTCCTGCGGCCTTAAATTTCCGGGTGCCTCCTTGAATTCCGCCTCACACAGGATGCCTCCCAGATGCAAGGTGGCACCAGTGCCAACTTGGTCTGGTTTGAGAGTGCCTAGTGGGTCCTGAAAACTGACACCCAGAACAGTGGCTTTTCAGTTTTGTTTCCCAGGGAAAAGGCCTGTAGAGTGGTTCAGGGTCCTGCGGCCTTATATTGCCGGGTGTCTCCTAGAATTCTGCCTCACACAGGATGCCTCCCAGATGCAAGGTGGCTGCAGTGCCAACTTGGTCTGGTTTGAGAGTGCCAAGTGGGTGCTGAAAACTGACACCCAGAACAGTGGCTTCTGAGTTTTGTTTCCCAGGGAAAAAGCCTGTACAGTGGTTCAGGGTCCTGAGGCCTTAAATTTCAGGGTACCTCCTGGAATTCCGCCTCTCGCGGGATGCCTCCCAGACGCAATGTGGCACCCGTGCCAACTTGGTCTGGTTTGGTAGTGCCAAGTGGGTCCTGAAAACTGACACCCAGAACAGTGGTTTGTGAGTTTTGTTTCCCAGGGAAATACCCTGTAGAGTGGTTCAGGGTCCTGCCGCGTTAAATTTCAGGGTGCCTCCTGGAATTCGGCCTCTCGCAGAATGCCTCCCAGACGCAAGCTGTCACAAGTGCCAACATGGTCTCGTTTGAGAGTGCCAAGTGGGTCCTGAAAACTGACACCCAGAACAGTGGCTTCTGAGTTTTGTTTCCCAGGGAAAAACACTGTACAGTGGTTCAGGGTCCTGAGGCCTCTAAATGGCCAGGTGCCTCGTCGAATTCCGCCTTTCTCAGGATGCCTCCCAGACGCAAGGTGGCACCCGTGCCAACTTGGTCTGGTTTGAGAGTGCCTAGTGGGTCCTGCAAACTGACACTAAGAACAGTGGCTTCTGAGTTTTGTTTCCCAGGGAAAAAGCCTGTACAATGGTTCAGGGTCCTGAGGCCTTAAATGGCCAGGTGCCTCCTTGAATTCCGCCTCTCGCAAAATGCCTTTCAGACGAAGGGTGGCAGCAGTGCCAACATGGTCTCGTTTGAGAGTGCCAAGTTGGTCCTGAAAACTGACACCCAGAACAGTGTTTTGTGAGTTTTGTTTCCCAGGGAAAAACACTGTACAGTGGTTCAGGGTCCTGAGGCCTTAAATGGCCAGGTGCCTCGTCGAATTCCGCCTTTCTCAGGATGCCTCCCAGACGCAAGGTGGCACCCGTGCCAACTTGGTCTGGTTTGAGAGTGCCTAGTGGGTCCTGAAAACTGACACTAAGAACAGTGGTTTCTGAGTTTTGTTTCCCAGGGAAAAAGCCTGTACAGTGGTTCAGGGTCCTGAGGCCTTAAATTTCAGGGTGCCTCCTGGAATTCCGCCTCTCGCGGGATGCCTCCCAGACGCAATGTGGCACCCGTGTCAACTTGGTCTGGTTTGGTAGTGCCAAGTGGGTCCTGAAAACTGACACCCAGAACAGTGGCTTCTGAGTTTTGTTTCCCAGGGAAATACCCTGTAGAGTGGTTCAGGGTCCTGCCGCGTTAAATTTCAGGGTGCCTCCTAGACTTCTGCCTCACACAGGATGCCTCCCAGATGCAAGGTGGCACCAGTGCCAACTTGGTCTGGTTTGAGAGTGCCTAGTGGGTCCTGAAAACTGACACCCAGAACAGTGGCTTTTGAGTTTTGTTTCCCAGGGAAAAGGCCTGTAGAGTGGTTCAGGGTGCTGCGGCCTTATATTGCCGGGTGTCTCCTAGAATTCTGCCTCACACAGGATGCCTCCCAGATGCAAGGTGGCTGCAGTGCCAACTTGGTCTGGTTTGAGAGTGCCAAGTGGGTGCTGAAAACTGACACCCAGAACAGTGGCTTCTGAGTTTTGTTTCCCAGGGAAAAAGCCTGTACAGTGGTTCAGGGTCCTGAGGCCTTAAATTTCAGGGTGCCTCCTGGAATTCCGCCTCTCGCGGGATGCCTCCCAGACGCAATGTGGCACCCGTGCCAACTTGGTCTGGTTTGGTAGTGCCAAGTGGGTCCTGAAAACTGACACCCAGAACAGTGGTTTGTGAGTTTTGTTTCCCAGGGAAAAAGCCTGTAAAATCGTTCGGGGTCCTGCGGCCTTAAATTGCCGGGTGCCTCCTGGAGATCCGCCTCTTGCAGGATTATTCCCAGATGCTATGCGGCACCATTGCCCACTTAGTCTGGTTTGAGAATGCCTAGTGGGTCCTGCAAACTGACACCCAGAACAGTGGCTTGTGAGTTTTGTTTCCCAGGAAAAAAGCCTGTACAATGGTTCAGGGTCCTGAGGCCTTAAATTGCCAGGTGCCTCGTCGAATTCCGCCTCTCGCAGGATGCCTTTCAGACGAAGGGTGGCAGCAGTGCCAACATGGTCTCGTTTGAGAGTGCCAAGTTGGTCCTGAAAACTGACACCCAGAACAGTGTTTTGTGAGTTTTGTTTCCCAGGGAAAAACACTGTACAGTGGTTCAGGGTCCTGCGGCCTTAAATTGCCGGGTGCCTCCTGGAGATCCGCCTCTTGCAGGATTTTTCCCAGATGCTATGCGGCACCATTGCCCACTTAGTCTGGTTTGAGAGTGTCAAGTGGGTCCTCCAAACTGACACCCAGAACAGTGGCTTCTGAGTTTTGTTTCCCAGGGAAATATCCTGTAGAGTGGTTCAGGGTCCTGCCGCGTTAAATTTCAGGGTGCCTCCTGGAATTCGGCCTCTCGCAGAATGCCTCCCAGACGCAAGCTGTCACAAGTGCCAACATGGTCTCGTTTGAGAGTGCCAAGTGGGTCCTGAAAACTGACACCCAGAACAGTGGCTTCTGAGTTTTGTTTCCCAGGGAAAAACACTGTACAGTGGTTCAGGGTCCTGAGGCCTTAAATGGCCAGGTGCCTCGTCGAATTCCGCCTTTGTCAGGATGCCTCCCAGACGCAAAGTGGCACCCGTGCCAACTTGGTCTGGTTTGAGAGTGCCTAGTGGGTCCTGAAAACTGACACCCAGAACAGTGGCTTCTGAGTTTTGTTTCCCAGGGAAAAAGCCTGTACAATGGTTCAGGGTCCTGCGGCCTTAAATTTCCGGGTGCCTCCTTGAATTCCGCCTCACACAGGATGCCTCCCAGATGCAAGGTGGCTGCAGTGCCAACTTGGTCTGGTTTGAGAGTGCCTAGTGGGTCCTGAAAACTGACACCCAGAACAGTGGCTTCTGAGTTTTGTTTCCCAGGGAAAAAGCCTGTACAGTGGTTCAGGGTCCTGAGGCCTTAAATTTCAGGGTGCCTCCTGGAATTCCGCCTCTCGCGGGATGCCTCCCAGACGCAATGTGGCACCCGTGCCAAGTTGGTCTGGTTTGGTAGTGCCAAGTGGGTCCTGAAAACTGACACCCAGAACAGTGGTTTGTGAGTTTTGTTTCCCAGGGAAAAAGCCTGTACAATCGTTCGGGGTCCTGCGGCCTTAAATTTCCGAGTGCCTCCTGGAGATCAGCCTCTTGCAGGATGCCTCCCAGACGCAATGTGGCACCCGTGCCAACTTGGTCTGGTTTGGTAGTGCCAAGTGGGTCCTGAAAACTGACACCCAGAACAGTGGTTTGTGAGTTTTGTTTCCCAGGGAAATACCCTGTAGAGTGGTTCAGGGTCCTGCCGCGTTAAATTTCAGGGTGCCTCCTGGAATTCGGCCTCTCGCAGAATGCCTCCCAGACGCAAGCTGTCACAAGTGCCAACATGGTCTCGTTTGAGAGTGCCAAGTGGGTCCTGAAAACTGACACCCAGAACAGTGGCTTCTGAGTTTTGTTTCCCAGGGAAAAACACTGTACAGTGGTTCAGGGTCCTGAGGCCTCTAAATGGCCAGGTGCCTCGTCGAATTCCGCCTTTCTCAGGATGCCTCCCAGACGCAAGGTGGCACCCGTGCCAACTTGGTCTGGTTTGAGAGTGCCTAGTGGGTCCTGCAAACTGACACTAAGAACAGTGGCTTCTGAGTTTTGTTTCCCAGGGAAAAAGCCTGTACAATGGTTCAGGGTCCTGAGGCCTTAAATGGCCAGGTGCCTCCTTGAATTCCGCCTCTCGCAGGATGCCTTTCAGACGAAGGGTGGCAGCAGTGCCAACATGGTCTCGTTTGAGAGTGCCAAGTTGGTCCTGAAAACTGACACCCAGAACAGTGTTTTGTGAGTTTTGTTTCCCAGGGAAAAACACTGTACAGTGGTTCAGGGTCCTGAGGCCTTAAATGGCCAGGTGCCTCGTCGAATTCCGCCTTTCTCAGGATGCCTCCCAGACGCACGGTGGCACCCGTGCCAACTTGGTCTGGTTTGAGAGTGCCTAGTGGGTCCTGAAAACTGACACTAAGAACAGTGGCTTCTGAGTTTTGTTTCCCAGGGAAAAAGCCTGTACAGTGGTTCAGGGTCCTGAGGCCTTAAATTTCAGGGTGCCTCCTGGAATTCCGCCTCTCGCGGGATGCCTCCCAGACGCAATGTGGCACCCGTGTCAACTTGGTCTGGTTTAGTAGTGCCAAGTGGGTCCTGAAAACTGACACCCAGAACAGTGGCTTCTGAGTTTTGTTTCCCAGGGAAATACCCTGTAGAGTGGTTCAGGGTCCTGCCGCGTTAAATTTCAGGGTGCCTCCTGGAATTCGGCCTCTCGCAGAATGCCTCCCAGACGCAAGGTGGCACCAGTGCCAACTTGGTCTGGTTTGAGAGTGCCTAGTGGGTCCTGAAAACTGACACCCAGAACAGTGGCTTCTGAGTTTTGTTTCCCAGGGAAAAGGCCTGTAGAGTGGTTCAGGGTCCTGCGGCCTTAAATTTCCGGGTGCCTCCTTGAATTCCGCCTCACACAGGATGCCTCCCAGATGCAAGGTGGCACCAGTGCCAACTTGGTCTGGTTTGAGAGTGCCTAGTGGGTCCTGAAAACTGACACCCAGAACAGTGGCTTTTCAGTTTTGTTTCCCAGGGAAAAGGCCTGTAGAGTGGTTCAGGGTCCTGCGGCCTTATATTGCCGGGTGTCTCCTAGAATTCTGCCTCACACAGGATGCCTCCCAGATGCAAGGTGGCTGCAGTGCCAACTTGGTCTGGTTTGAGAGTGCCAAGTGGGTGCTGAAAACTGACACCCAGAACAGTGGCTTCTGAGTTTTGTTTCCCAGGGAAAAAGCCTGTACAGTGGTTCAGGGTCCTGAGGCCTTAAATTTCAGGGTACCTCCTGGAATTCCGCCTCTCGCGGGATGCCTCCCAGACGCAATGTGGCACCCGTGCCAACTTGGTCTGGTTTGGTAGTGCCAAGTGGGTCCTGAAAACTGACACCCAGAACAGTGGTTTGTGAGTTTTGTTTCCCAGGGAAAAAGCCTGTAAAATCGTTCGGGGTCCTGCGGCCTTAAATTGCCGGGTGCCTCCTGGAGATCCGCCTCTTGCAGGATTTTTCCCAGATGCTATGCGGCACCATTGCCCACTTAGTCTGGTTTGAGAGTGTCAAGTGGGTCCTCCAAACTGACACCCAGAACAGTGGCTTCTGAGTTTTGTTTCCCAGGGAAATATCCTGTAGAGTGGTTCAGGGTCCTGCCGCAATAAATTTCAGGGTGCCTCCTGGAATTCGGCCTCTCGCAGAATGCCTCCCAGACGCAAGCTGTCACAAGTGCCAACATGGTCTCGTTTGAGAGTGCCAAGTGGGTCCTGAAAACTGACACCCAGAACAGTGGCTTCTGAGTTTTGTTTCCCAGGGAAAAACACTGTACAGTGGTTCAGGGTCCTGAGGCCTTAAATGGCCAGGTGCCTCGTCGAATTCCGCCTTTGTCAGGATGCCTCCCAGACGCAAAGTGGCACCCGTGCCAACTTGGTCTGGTTAGAGAGTGCCTAGTGGGTCCTGAAAACTGACACCCAGAACAGTGGCTTCTGAGTTTTTTTTCCCAGGGAAAAAGCCTGTACAATGGTTCAGGGTCCTGCGGCCTTAAATTTCCGGGTGCCTCCTTGAATTCCGCCTCACACAGGATGCCTCCCAGATGCAAGGTGGCACCAGTGCCAACTTGGTCTGGTTTGAGAGTGCCTAGTGGGTCCTGAAAACTGACACCCAGAACAGTGGCTTTTGAGTTTTGTTTCCCAGGGAAAAGGCCTGTAGAGTGGTTCAGGGTCCTGTGGCCTTATATTGCCGGGTGTCTCCTAGAATTCTGCCTCACACAGGATGCCTCCCAGATGCAAGGTTGCTGCAGTGCCAACTTGGTCTGGTTTGAGAGTGCCAAGTGGGTGCTGAAAACTGACACCCAGAACAGTGGCTTCTGAGTTTTGTTTCCCAGGGAAAAAGCCTGTACAGTGGTTCAGGGTCCTGAGGCCTTAAATTTCAGGGTGCCTCCTGGAATTCCGCCTCTCGCGGGATGCCTCCCACACGCAATGTGGCACCCGTGCCAACTTGGTCTGGTTTGGTAGTGCCAAGTGGGTCCTGAAAACTGACACCCAGAACAGTGGTTTGTGAGTTTTGTTTCCCAGGGAAAAAGCCTGTACAATCGTTCGGGGTCTTGCGGCCTTAAATTTCCGAGTGCCTCCTGGAGATCAGCCTCTTGCAGGATGCCTCCCAGACGCAATGTGGCACCCGTGCCAACTTGGTCTGGTTTGGTAGTGCCAAGTGGGTCCTGAAAACTGACACCCAGAACAGTGGTTTGTGAGTTTTGTTTCCCAGGGAAATACCCTGTAGAGTGGTTCAGGGTCCTGCCGCGTTAAATTTCAGGGTGCCTCCTGGAATTCGGCCTCTCGCAGAATGCCTCCCAGACGCAAGCTGTCACAAGTGCCAACATGGTCTCGTTTGAGAGTGCCAAGTGGGTCCTGAAAACTGACACCCAGAACAGTGGCTTCTGAGTTTTGTTTCCCAGGGAAAAACACTGTACAGTGGTTCAGGGTCCTGAGGCCTCTAAATGGCCAGGTGCCTCGTCGAATTCCGCCTTTCTCAGGATGCCTCCCAGACGCAAGGTGGCACCCGTGCCAACTTGGTCTGGTTTGAGAGTGCCTAGTGGGTCCTGCAAACTGACACTAAGAACAGTGGCTTCTGAGTTTTTTTTCCCAGGGAAAAAGCCTGTACAATGGTTCAGGGTCCTGAGGCCTTAAATGGCCAGGTGCCTCCTTGAATTCCGCCTCTCGCAGGATGCCTTTCAGACGAAGGGTGGCAGCAGTGCCAACATGGTCTCGTTTGAGAGTGCCAAGTTGGTCCTGAAAACTGACACCCAGAACAGTGTTTTGTGAGTTTTGTTTCCCAGGGAAAAACACTGTACAGTGGTTCAGGGTCCTGAGGCCTTAAATGGCCAGGTGCCTCGTCGAATTCCGCCTTTCTCAGGATGCCTCCCAGACGCACGGTGGCACCCGTGCCAACTTGGTCTGGTTTGAGAGTGCCTAGTGGGTCCTGAAAACTGACACTAAGAACAGTGGCTTCTGAGTTTTGTTTCCCAGGGAAAAAGCCTGTACAGTGGTTCAGGGTCCTGAGGCCTTAAATTTCAGGGTGCCTCCTGGAATTCCGCCTCTCGCAGAATGCCTCCCAGACGCAAGCTGTCACAAGTGCCAACATGGTCTCGTTTGAGAGTGCCAAGTGGGTCCTGAAAACTGACACCCAGAACAGTGTTTTGTGAGTTTTGTTTCCCAGGGAAAAAGCCTGTACAATGGTTCAGGGTCCTGCGGCCTTAAATTTCCGGGTGCCTCCTTGAATTCCGCCTCACACAGGATGCCTCCCAGATGCAAGGTGGCACCAGTGCCAACTTGGTCTGGTTTGAGAGTGCCTAGTGGGTCCTGAAAACTGACACCCAGAACAGTGGCTTTTGAGTTTTGTTTCCCAGGGAAAAGGCCTGTAGAGTGGTTCAGGGTCCTGTGGCCTTATATTGCCGGGTGTCTCCTAGAATTCTGCCTCACACAGGATGCCTCCCAGATGCTATGCGGCACCATTGCCCACTTAGTCTGGTTTGAGAGTGTCAAGTGGGTCCTCCAAACTGACACCCAGAACAGTGGCTTCTGAGTTTTGTTTCCCAGGGAAATACCCTGTAGAGTGGTTCAGGGTCCTGCCGCGTTAAATTTCAGGGTGCGTCCTGGAATTCGGCCTCTCGCAGAATGCCTCCCAGACGCAAGCTGTCACAAGTGCCAACATGGTCTCGTTTGAGAGTGCCAAGTGGGTCCTGAAAACTGACACCCAGAACAGTGGCTTCTGAGTTTTGTTTCCCAGGGAAAAACACTGTACAGTGGTTCAGGGTCCTGAGGCCTTAAATGGCCAGGTGCCTCGTCGAATTCCGCCTTTCTCAGGATGCCTCCCAGACGCAAGGTGGCACCCGTGCCTACTTAGTCTGGTTTGAGAGTGCCTAGTGGGTCCTGCAAACTGACACTAAGAACAGTGGCTTCTGAGTTTTGTTTCCCAGGGAAAAAGCCTGTACAATGGTTCAGGGTCCTGCGGCCTTAAATTTCCGGGTGCCTCCTTGAATTCCGCCTCACACAGGATGCCTCCCAGATGCAAGGTGGCACCAGTGCCAACTTGGTCTGGTTTGAGAGTGCCTAGTGGGTCCTGAAAACTGACACCCAGAACAGTGGCTTTTGAGTTTTGTTTCCCAGGGAAAAGGCCTGTAGAGTGGTTCAGGGTCCTGTGGCCTTATATTGTCGGGTGTCTCCTAGAATTCTGCCTCACACAGGATGCCTCCCAGATGCAAGGTTGCTGCAGTGCCAACTTGGTCTGGTTTGAGAGCGCCAAGTGGGTGCTGAAAACTGACACCCAGAACAGTGGCTTCTGAGTTTTGTTTCCCAGGGAAAAAGCCTGTACAGTGGTTCAGGGTCCTGAGGCCTTAAATTTCAGGGTGCCTCCTGGAATTCCGCCTCTCGCGGGATGCCTCCCAGACGCAATGTGGCACCCGTGCCAACTTGGTCTGGTTTGGTAGTGCCAAGTGGGTCCTGAAAACTGACACCCAGAACAGTGGTTTGTGAGTTTTGTTTCCCAGGGAAAAAGCCTGTACAATCGTTCGGGGTCCTGCGGCCTTAAATTGCCGGGTGCCTCCTGGAGATCCGCCTCTTGCAGGATTTTTCCCAGATGCTATGCGGCACCATTGCCCACTTAGCCTGGTTTGAGAGTGTCAAGTGGGTCCTCCAAACTGACACCCAGAACAGTGGCTTCTGAGTTTTGTTTCCCAGGGAAATACCCTGTAGAGTGGTTCAGGGTCCTGCCGCGTTAAATTTCAGGGTGCCTCCTGGAATTCGGCCTCTCGCAGAATGCCTCCCAGACGCAAGCTGTCACAAGTGCCAACATGGTCTCGTTTGAGAGTGCCAAGTGGGTCCTGAAAACTGACACCCAGAACAGTGGCTTCTGAGTTTTGTTTCCCAGGGAAAAACACTGTACAGTGGTTCAGGGTCCTGAGGCCTTAAATGGCCAGGTGCCTCGTCGAATTCCGCCTTTCTCAGGATGCCTCCCAGACGCAAAGTGGCACCCGTGCCAACTTGGTCTGGTTTGAGAGTGCCAAGTGGGTGCTGAAAACTGACACCCAGAACAGTGGCTTCTGAGTTTTGTTTCCCAGGGAAAAAGCCTGTACAGTGGTTCAGGGTCCTGCGGCCTTATATTGCCGGGTGTCTCCTAGAATTCTGCCTCACACAGGATGCCTCCCAGATGCAAGGTGGCACCAGTGCCAACTTGGTCTGGTTTGAGAGTGCCTAGTGGGTCCTGAAAACTGACACCCAGAACAGTGGCTTTTGAGTTTTGTTTCCCAGGGAAAAGGCCTGTAGAGTGGTTCAGGGTGCTGCGGCCTTATATTGCCGGGTGTCTCCTAGAATTCTGCCTCACACAGGATGCCTCCCAGATGCAAGGTGGCACCAGTGCCAACTTGGTCTGGTTTGAGAGTGCCTAGTGGGTCCTGAAAACTGACACCCAGAACAGTGGCTTTTGAGTTTTGTTTCCCAGGGAAAAGGCCTGTAGAGTGGTTCAGGGTGCTGCGGCCTTATATTGCCGGGTGTCTCCTAGAATTCTGCCTCACACAGGATGCCTCCCAGATGCAAGGTGGCTGCAGTGCCAACTTGGTCTGGTTTGAGAGTGCCAAGTGGGTGCTGAAAACTGACACCCAGAACAGTGGCTTCTGAGTTTTGTTTCCCAGGGAAAAACACTGTACAGTGGTTCAGGGTCCTGAGGCCTTAAATGGCCAGGTGCCTCGTCGAATTCCGCCTTTCTCAGGATGCCTCCCAGACGCAAGGTGGCACCCGTGCCTACTTAGTCTGGTTTGAGAGTGCCTAGTGGGTCCTGCAAACTGACACTAAGAACAGTGGCTTCTGAGTTTTGTTTCCCAGGGAAAAAGCCTGTACAATGGTTCAGGGTCCTGCGGCCTTAAATTTCCGGGTGCCTCCTTGAATTCCGCCTCACACAGGATGCCTTCCAGATGCAAGGTGGCACCAGTGCCAACTTGGTCTGGTTTGAGAGTGCCTAGTGGGTCCTGAAAACTGACACCCAGAACAGTGGCTTTTGAGTTTTGTTTCCCAGGGAAAAGGCCTGTAGAGTGGTTCAGGGTCCTGTGGCCTTATATTGCCGGGTGTCTCCTAGAATTCTGCCTCACACAGGATGCCTCCCAGATGCAAGGTTGCTGCAGTGCCAACTTGGTCTGGTTTGAGAGTGCCAAGTGGGTGCTGAAAACTGACACCCAGAACAGTGGCTTCTGAGTTTTGTTTCCCAGGGAAAAAGCCTGTACAGTGGTTCAGGGTCCTGAGGCCTTAAATTTCAGGGTGCCTCCTGGAATTCCGCCTCTCGCGGGATGCCTCCCAGACGCAATGTGGCACCCGTGCCAACTTGGTCTGGTTTGGTAGTGCCAAGTGGGTCCTGAAAACTGACACCCAGAACAGTGGTTTGTGAGTTTTGTTTCCCAGGGAAAAAGCCTGTACAATCGTTCGGGGTCCTGCGGCCTTAAATTGCCGGGTGCCTCCTGGAGATCCGCCTCTTGCAGGATTTTTCCCAGATGCTATGCGGCACCATTGCCCACTTAGTCTGGTTTGAGAGTGTCAAGTGGGTCCTCCAAACTGACACCCAGAACAGTGGCTTCTGAGTTTTGTTTCCCAGGGAAATACCCTGTAGAGTGGTTCAGGGTCCTGCCGCGTTAAATTTCAGGGTGCCTCCTGGAATTCGGCCTCTCGCAGAATGCCTCCCAGACGCAAGCTGTCACAAGTGCCAACATGGTCTCGTTTGAGAGTGCCAAGTGGGTCCTGAAAACTGACACCCAGAACAGTGGCTTCTGAGTTTTGTTTCCCAGGGAAAAACACTGTACAGTGGTTCAGGGTCCTGAGGCCTTAAATGGCCAGGTGCCTCGTCGAATTCCGCCTTTCTCAGGATGCCTCCCAGACGCAAGGTGGCACCCGTGCCAACTTGGTCTGGTTTGAGAGTGCCAAGTGGGTGCTGAAAACTGACACCCAGAACAGTGGCTTCTGAGTTTTGTTTCCCAGGGAAAAAGCCTGTACAGTGGTTCAGGGTCCTGCGGCCTTATATTGCCGGGTGTCTCCTAGAATTCTGCCTCACACAGGATGCCTCCCAGATGCAAGGTGGCACCAGTGCCAACTTGGTCTGGTTTGAGAGTGCCTAGTGGGTCCTGAAAACTGACACCCAGAACAGTGGCTTTTGAGTTTTGTTTCCCAGGGAAAAGGCCTGTAGAGTGGTTCAGGGTGCTGCGGCCTTATATTGCCGGGTGTCTCCTAGAATTCTGCCTCACACAGGATGCCTCCCAGATGCAAGGTGGCTGCAGTGCCAACTTGGTCTGGTTTGAGAGTGCCAAGTGGGTGCTGAAAACTGACACCCAGAACAGTGGCTTCTGAGTTTTGTTTCCCAGGGAAAAAGCCTGTACAGTGGTTCAGGGTCCTGAGGCCTTAAATTTCAGGGTGCCTCCTGGAATTCCGCCTCTCGCGGGATGCCTCCCAGACGCAATGTGGCACCCGTGCCAACTTGGTCTGGTTTGGTAGTGCCAAGTGGGTCCTGAAAACTGACACCCAGAACAGTGGTTTGTGAGTTTTGTTTCCCAGGGAAAAAGCCTGTAAAATCGTTCGGGGTCCTGCGGCCTTAAATTGCCGGGTGCCTCCTGGAGATCCGCCTCTTGCAGGATTATTCCCAGATGCTATGCGGCACCATTGCCCACTTAGTCTGGTTTGAGAATGCCTAGTGGGTCCTGCAAACTGACACCCAGAACAGTGGCTTGTGAGTTTTGTTTCCCAGGAAAAAAGCCTGTACAATGGTTCAGGGTCCTGAGGCCTTAAATTGCCAGGTGCCTCGTCGAATTCCGCCTCTCGCAGGATGCCTTTCAGACGAAGGGTGGCAGCAGTGCCAACATGGTCTCGTTTGAGAGTGCCAAGTTGGTCCTGAAAACTGACACCCAGAACAGTGTTTTGTGAGTTTTGTTTCCCAGGGAAAAACACTGTACAGTGGTTCAGGGTCCTGCGGCCTTAAATTGCCGGGTGCCTCCTGGAGATCCGCCTCTTGCAGGATTTTTCCCAGATGCTATGCGGCACCATTGCCCACTTAGTCTGGTTTGAGAGTGTCAAGTGGGTCCTCCAAACTGACACCCAGAACAGTGGCTTCTGAGTTTTGTTTCCCAGGGAAATATCCTGTAGAGTGGTTCAGGGTCCTGCCGCGTTAAATTTCAGGGTGCCTCCTGGAATTCGGCCTCTCGCAGAATGCCTCCCAGACGCAAGCTGTCACAAGTGCCAACATGGTCTCGTTTGAGAGTGCCAAGTGGGTCCTGAAAACTGACACCCAGAACAGTGGCTTCTGAGTTTTGTTTCCCAGGGAAAAAGCCTGTACAATGGTTCAGGGTCCTGCGGCCTTAAATTTCCGGGTGCCTCCTTGAATTCCGCCTCACACAGGATGCCTCCCAGATGCAAGGTGGCACCAGTGCCAACTTGGTCTGGTTTGAGAGTGCCTAGTGGGTCCTGAAAACTGACACCCAGAACAGTGGCTTTTGAGTTTTGTTTCCCAGGGAAAAGGCCTGTAGAGTGGTTCAGGGTCCTGTGGCCTTATATTGCCGGGTGTCTCCTAGAATTCTGCCTCACACAGGATGCCTCCCAGATGCAAGGTGGCTGCAGATCCAACTTGGTCTGGTTTGAGAGTGCCAAGTGGGTGCTGAAAACTGACACCCAGAACAGTGGCTTCTGAGTTTTGTTTCCCAGGGAAAAAGCCTGTACAGTGGTTCAGGGTCCTGAGGCCTTAAATTTCAGGGTGCCTCCTGGAATTCCGCCTCTCGCGGGATGCCTCCCAGACGCAATGTGGCACCCGTGCCAACTTGGTCTGGTTTGGTAGTGCCAAGTGGGTCCTGAAAACTGACACCCAGAACAGTGGTTTGTGAGTTTTGTTTCCCAGGGGAAAAGCCTGTACAATCGTTCGGGGTCCTGCGGCCTTAAATTTCCGAGTGCCTCCTGGAGATCAGCCTCTTGCAGGATGCCTCCCAGACGCAATGTGGCACCCGTGCCAACTTGGTCTGGTTTGGTAGTGCCAAGTGGGTCCTGAAAACTGACACCCAGAACAGTGGTTTGTGAGTTTTGTTTCCCAGGGAAATACCCTGTAGAGTGGTTCAGGGTCCTGCCGCGTTAAATTTCAGGGTGCCTCCTGGAATTCGGCCTCTCGCAGAATGCCTCCCAGACGCAAGCTGTCACAAGTGCCAACATGGTCTCGTTTGAGAGTGCCAAGTGGGTCCTGAAAACTGACACCCAGAACAGTGGCTTCTGAGTTTTGTTTCCCAGGGAAAAACACTGTACAGTGGTTCAGGGTCCTGAGGCCTCTAAATGGCCAGGTGCCTCATCGAATTCCGCCTTTCTCAGGATGCCTCCCAGACGCAAGGTGGCACCCGTGCCAACTTGGTCTGGTTTGAGAGTGCCTAGTGGGTCCTGAAAACTGACACCCAGAACAGTGGCTTCTGAGTTTTGTTTCCCAGGGAAAAAGCCTGTACAATGGTTCAGGGTCCTGCGGCCTTAAATTTCCGGGTGCCTCCTTGAATTCCGCCTCACACAGGATGCCTCCCAGATGCAAGGTGGCACCAGTGCCAACTTGGTCTGGTTTGAGAGTGCCTAGTGGGTCCTGAAAACTGACACCCAGAACAGTGGCTTTTCAGTTTTGTTTCCCAGGGAAAAGGCCTGTAGAGTGGTTCAGGGTCCTGCGGCCTTATATTGCCGGGTGTCTCCTAGAATTCTGCCTCACACAGGATGCCTCCCAGATGCAAGGTGGCTGCAGTGCCAACTTGGTCTGGTTTGAGAGTGCCAAGTGGGTGCTGAAAACTGACACCCAGAACAGTGGCTTCTGAGTTTTGTTTCCCAGGGAAAAAGCCTGTACAGTGGTTCAGGGTCCTGAGGCCTTAAATTTCAGGGTGCCTCCTGGAATTCCGCCTCTCGCGGGATGCCTCCCAGACGCAATGTGGCACCCGTGCCAACTTGGTCTGGTTTGGTAGTGCCAAGTGGGTCCTGAAAACTGACACCCAGAACAGTGGTTTGTGAGTTTTGTTTCCCAGGGAAAAAGCCTGTAAAATCGTTCGGGGTCCTGCGGCCTTAAATTGCCGGGTGCCTCCTGGAGATCCGCCTCTTGCAGGATTTTTCCCAGATGCTATGCGGCACCATTGCCCACTTAGTCTGGTTTGAGAGTGTCAAGTGGGTCCTCCAAACTGACACCCAGAACAGTGGCTTCTGAGTTTTGTTTCCCAGGGAAATATCCTGTAGAGTGGTTCAGGGTCCTGCCGCGTTAAATTTCAGGGTGCCTCCTGGAATTCGGCCTCTCGCAGAATGCCTCCCAGACGCAAGCTGTCACAAGTGCCAACATGGTCTCGTTTGAGAGTGCCAAGTGGGTCCTGAAAACTGACACCCAGAACAGTGGCTTCTGAGTTTTGTTTCCCAGGGAAAAACACTGTACAGTGGTTCAGGGTCCTGAGGCCTTAAATGGCCAGGTGCCTCGTCGAATTCCGCCTTTGTCAGGATGCCTCCCAGACGCAAGGTGGCACCCGTGCCAACTTGGTCTGGTTTGAGAGTGCCTAGTGGGTCCTGAAAACTGACACCCAGAACAGTGGCTTCTGAGTTTTGTTTCCCAGGGAAAAAGCCTGTACAATGGTTCAGGGTCCTGCGGCCTTAAATTTCCGGGTGCCTCCTTGAATTCCGCCTCACACAGGATGCCTCCCAGATGCAAGGTGGCACCAGTGCCAACTTGGTCTGGTTTGAGAGTGCCTAGTGGGTCCTGAAAACTGACACCCAGAACAGTGGCTTTTCAGTTTTGTTTCCCAGGGAAAAGGCCTGTAGAGTGGTTCAGGGTCCTGCGGCCTTATATTGCCGGGTGTCTCCTAGAATTCTGCCTCACACAGGATGCCTCCCAGATGCAAGGTGGCTGCAGTGCCAACTTGGTCTGGTTTGAGAGTGCCAAGTGGGTGCTGAAAACTGACACCCAGAACAGTGGCTTCTGAGTTTTGTTTCCCAGGGAAAAAGCCTGTACAGTGGTTCAGGGTCCTGAGGCCTTAAATTTCAGGGTGCCTCCTGGAATTCCGCCTCTCGCGGGATGCCTCCCACACGCAATGTGGCACCCGTGCCAACTTGGTCTGGTTTGGTAGTGCCAAGTGGGTCCTGAAAACTGACACCCAGAACAGTGGTTTGTGAGTTTTGTTTCCCAGGGAAAAAGCCTGTAAAATCGTTCGGGGTCCTGCGGCCTTAAATTGCCGGGTGCCTCCTGGAGATCCGCCTCTTGCAGGATTTTTCCCAGATGCTATGCGGCACCATTGCCCACTTAGTCTGGTTTGAGAGTGTCAAGTGGGTCCTCCAAACTGACACCCAGAACAGTGGCTTCTGAGTTTTGTTTCCCAGGGAAATATCCTGTAGAGTGGTTCAGGGTCCTGCCGCGTTAAATTTCAGGGTGCCTCCTGGAATTCGGCCTCTCGCAGAATGCCTCCCAGACGCAAGCTGTCACAAGTGCCAACATGGTCTCGTTTGAGAGTGCCAAGTGGGTCCTGAAAACTGACACCCAGAACAGTGGCTTCTGAGTTTTGTTTCCCAGGGAAAAACACTGTACAGTGGTTCAGGGTCCTGAGGCCTTAAATGGCCAGGTGCCTCGTCGAATTCCGCCTTTGTCAGGATGCCTCCCAGACGCAAAGTGGCACCCGTGCCAACTTGGTCTGGTTAGAGAGTGCCTAGTGGGTCCTGAAAACTGACACCCAGAACAGTGGCTTCTGAGTTTTGTTTCCCAGGGAAAAAGCCTGTACAATGGTTCAGGGTCCTGCGGCCTTAAATTTCCGGGTGCCTCCTTGAATTCCGCCTCACACAGGATGCCTCCCAGATGCAAGGTGGCACCAGTGCCAACTTGGTCTGGTTTGAGAGTGCCTAGTGGGTCCTGAAAACTGACACCCAGAACAGTGGCTTTTGAGTTTTGTTTCCCAGGGAAAAGGCCTGTAGAGTGGTTCAGGGTCCTGTGGCCTTATATTGCCGAGTGTCTCCTAGAATTCTGCCTCACACAGGATGCCTCCCAGATGCAAGGTGTCTGCAGTGCCAACTTGGTCTGGTTTGAGAGTGCCAAGTGGGTGCTGAAAACTGACACCCAGAACAGTGGCTTCTGAGTTTTGTTTCCCAGGGAAAAAGCCTGTACAGTGGTTCAGGGTCCTGAGGCCTTAAATTTCAGGGTGCCTCCTGGAATTCCGCCTCTCGCGGGATGCCTCCCAGACGCAATGTGGCACCCGTGCCAACTTGGTCTGGTTTGGTAGTGCCAAGTGGGTCCTGAAAACTGACACCCAGAACAGTGGTTTGTGAGTTTTGTTTCCCAGGGAAAAAGCCTGTACAATCGTTCGGGGTCTTGCAGCCTTAAATTTCCGAGTGCCTCCTGGAGATCAGCCTCTTGCAGGATGCCTCCCAGACGCAATGTGGCACCCGTGCCAACTTGGTCTGGTTTGGTAGTGCCAAGTGGGTCCTGAAAACTGACACCCAGAACAGTGGTTTGTGAGTTTTGTTTCCCAGGGAAATACCCTGTAGAGTGGTTCAGGGTCCTGCCGCGTTAAATTTCAGGGTGCCTCCTGGAATTCGGCCTCTCGCAGAATGCCTCCCAGACGCAAGCTGTCACAAGTGCCAACATGGTCTCGTTTGAGAGTGCCAAGTGGGTCCTGAAAACTGACACCCAGAACAGTGGCTTCTGAGTTTTGTTTCCCAGGGAAAAACACTGTACAGTGGTTCAGGGTCCTGAGGCCTCTAAATGGCCAGGTGCCTCGTCGAATTCCGCCTTTCTCAGGATGCCTCCCAGACGCAAGGTGGCACCCGTGCCAACTTGGTCTGGTTTGAGAGTGCCTAGTGGGTGCTGCAAACTGACACTAAGAACAGTGGCTTCTGAGTTTTGTTTCCCAGGGAAAAAGCCTGTACAATGGTTCAGGGTCCTGAGGCCTTAAATGGCCAGGTGCCTCCTTGAATTCCGCCTCTCGCGGGATGCCTCCCAGACGCAATGTGGCACCCGTGTCAACTTGGTCTGGTTTGGTAGTGCCAAGTGGGTCCTGAAAACTGACACCCAGAACAGTGGCTTCTGAGTTTTGTTTCCCAGGGAAATACCCTGTAGAGTGGTTCAGGGTCCTGCCGCGTTAAATTTCAGGGTGCCTCCTGGAATTCGGCCTCTCGCAGAATGCCTCCCAGACGCAAGCTGTCACAAGTGCCAACATGGTCTCGTTTGAGAGTGCCAAGTGGGTCCTGAAAACTGACACCCAGAACAGTGTTTTGTGAGTTTTGTTTCCCAGGGAAAAAGCCTGTACAATGGTTCAGGGTCCTGCGGCCTTAAATTTCCGGGTGCCTCCTTGAATTCCCCCTCACACAGGATGCCTCCCAGATGCAAGGTGGCACCAGTGCCAACTTGGTCTGGTTTGAGAGTGCCTAGTGGGTCCTGAAAACTGACACCCAGAACAGTGGCTTTTGAGTTTTGTTTCCCAGGGAAAAGGCCTGTAGAGTGGTTCAGGGTCCTGCGGCCTTATATTGCCGGGTGTCTCCTAGAATTCTGCCTCACACAGGATGCCTCCCAGATGCAAGGTGTCTGCAGTGCCAACTTGGTCTGGTTTGAGAGTGCCAAGTGGGTGCTGAAAACTGACACCCAGAACAGTGGCTTCTGAGTTTTGTTTCCCAGGGAAAAAGCCTGTACAGTGGTTCAGGGTCCTGAGGCCTTAAATTTCAGGGTGCCTCCTGGAATTCCGCCTCTCGCGGGATGCCTCCCAGACGCAATGTGGCACCCGTGCCAAGTTGGTCTGGTTTGGTAGTGCCAAGTGGGTCCTGAAAACTGACACCCAGAACAGTGGTTTGTGAGTTTTGTTTCCCAGGGAAAAAGCCTGTACAATCGTTCGGCGTCCTGCGGCCTTAAATTGCCGGGTGCCTCCTGGAGATCCGCCTCTTGCAGGATTTTTCCCAGATGCTATGCGGCACCATTGCCCACTTAGTCTGGTTTGAGAGTGTCAAGTGGGTCCTCCAAACTGACACCCAGAACAGTGGCTTCTGAGTTTTGTTTCCCAGGGAAATACCCTGTAGAGTGGTTCAGGGTCCTGCCGCGTTAAATTTCAGGGTGCCTCCTGGAATTCGGCCTCTCGCAGAATGCCTCCCAGACGCAAGCTGTCACAAGTGCCAACATGGTCTCGTTTGAGAGTGCCAAGTGGGTCCTGAAAACTGACACCCAGAACAGTGGCTTCTGAGTTTTGTTTCCCAGGGAAAAACACTGTACAGTGGTTCAGGGTCCTGAGGCCTTAAATGGCCAGGTGCCTCGTCGAATTCCGCCTTTCTCAGGATGCCTCCCAGACGCAAGGTGGCACCCGTGCCAACTTGGTCTGGTTTGAGAGTGCCAAGTGGGTGCTGAAAACTGACACCCAGAACAGTGGCTTCTGAGTTTTGTTTCCCAGGGAAAAAGCCTGTACAGTGGTTCAGGGTCCTGCGGCCTTATATTGCCGGGTGTCTCCTAGAATTCTGCCTCACACAGGATGCCTCCCAGATGCAAGGTGGCACCAGTGCCAACTTGGTCTGGTTTGAGAGTGCCTAGTGGGTCCTGAAAACTGACACCCAGAACAGTGGCTTTTCAGTTTTGTTTCCCAGGGAAAAGGCCTGTAGAGTGGTTCAGGGTCCTGTGGCCTTATATTGCCGGGTGTCTCCTAGAATTCTGCCTCACACAGGATGCCTCCCAGATGCAAGGTGGCTGCAGTGCCAACTTGGTCTGGTTTGAGAGTGCCAAGTGGGTGCTGAAAACTGACACCCAGAACAGTGGTTTGTGAGTTTTGTTTCCCAGGGAAAAACACTGTACAGTGGTTCAGGGTCCTGAGGCCTTAAATGGCCAGGTGCCTCGTCGAATTCCGCCGCTCGCGGGATGCCTCCCAGACGCAATGTGGCACCCGTGCCAACTTGGTCTGGTTTGGTAGTGCCAAGTGGGTCCTGAAAACTGACACCCAGAACAGTGGTTTGTGAGTTTTGTTTCCCAGGGAAAAAGCCTGTACAATCGTTCGGGGTCCTGCGGCCTTAAATTGCCGGGTGCCTCCAGGAGATCCGCCTCTTGCAGGATTTTTCCCAGATGCTATGCGGCACCATTGCCCACTTAGTCTGGTTTGAGAATGCCTAGTGGGTCCTGCAAACTGACACCAAGAACAGTGGCTTGTGAGTTTTGTTTCCCAGGAAAAAAGCCTGTACAATGGTTCAGGGTCCTGAGGCCTTAAATTGCCAGGTGCCTCGTCGAATTCCGCCTCTCGCAGGATGCCTTTCAGACGAAGGGTGGCAGCAGTGCCAACATGGTCTTGTTTGAGAGTGCCAAGTTGGTCCTGAAAACTGACACCCAGAACAGTGTTTTGTGAGTTTTGTTTCCCAGGGAAAAACACTGTACAGTGGTTCAGGGTCCTGCGGCCTTAAATTGCCGGGTGCCTCCTGGAGATCCGCCTCTTGCAGGATTTTTCCCAGATGCTATGCGGCACCATTGCCCACTTAGTCTGGTTTGAGAGTGTCAAGTGGGTCCTCCAAACTGACACCCAGAACAGTGGCTTCTGAGTTTTGTTTCCCAGGGAAATACCCTGTAGAGTGGTTCAGGGTCCTGCCGCGTTAAATTTCAGGGTGCCTCCTGGAATTCGGCCTCTCGCAAAATGCCTCCCAGACGCAAGCTGTCACAAGTGCCAACATGGTCTCGTTTGAGAGTGCCAAGTGGGTCCTGAAAACTGACACCCAGAACAGTGGCTTCTGAGTTTTGTTTCCCAGGGAAAAACACTGTACAGTGGTTCAGGGTCCTGAGGCCTTAAATGGCCAGGTGCCTCGTCGAATTCCGCCTTTGTCAGGATGCCTCCCAGACGTAAAAAGTGGCACCCGTGCCAACTTGGTCTGGTTTGAGAGTGCCTAGTGGGTCCTGAAAACTGACACCCAGAACAGTGGCTTTTGAGTTTTGTTTCCCAGGGAAAAGGCCTGTAGAGTGGTTCAGGGTCCTGCGGCCTTATATTGCCGGGTGTCTCCTAGAATTCTGCCTCACACAGGATGCCTCCCAGATGCAAGGTGTCTGCAGTGCCAACTTGGTCTGGTTTGAGAGTGCCAAGTGGGTGCTGAAAACTGACACCCAGAACAGTGGCTTCTGAGTTTTGTTTCCCAGGGAAAAAGCCTGTACAGTGGTTCAGGGTCCTGAGGCCTTAAATTTCAGGGTGCCTCCTGGAATTCCGCCTCTCGCGGGATGCCTCCCAGACGCAATGTGGCACCCGTGCCAACTTGGTCTGGTTTGGTAGTGCCAAGTGGGTCCTGAAAACTGACACCCAGAACAGTGGTTTGTGAGTTTTGTTTCCCAGGGAAAAAGCCTGTAAAATCGTTCGGGGTCCTGCGGCCTTAAATTTCCGGGTGCCTCCTGGAGATCAGCCTCTTGCAGGATTTTTCCCAGATGCTATGCGGCACCATTGCCCACTTAGTCTGGTTTGAGAGTGTCAAGTGGGTCCTCCAAACTGACACCCAGAACAGTGGCTTCTGAGTTTTGTTTCCCAGGGAAATACCCTGTAGAGTGGTTCAGGGTCCTGAGGCCTTAAATTTCAGGGTGCCTCCTGGAATTCGGCCTCTCGCAGAATGCCTCCCAGACGCAAGCTGTCACAAGTGCCAACATGGTCTCGTTTGAGAGTGCCAAGTGGGTCCTGAAAACTGACACCCAGAACAGTGGCTTCTGAGTTTTGTTTCCCAGGGAAAAACACTGTACAGTGGTTCAGGGTCCTGAGGCCTCTAAATGGCCAGGTGCCTCGTCGAATTCCGCCTTTCTCAGGATGCCTCCCAGACGCAAGGTGGCACCCGTGCCAACTTGGTCTGGTTTGAGAGTGCCTAGTGGGTGCTGCAAACTGACACTAAGAACAGTGGCTTCTGAGTTTTGTTTCCCAGGGAAAAAGCCTGTACAATGGTTCAGGGTCCTGAGGCCTTAAATGGCCAGGTGCCACCTTGAATTCCGCCTCTCGCAGGATGCCTTTCAGACGAAGGGTGGCAGCAGTGCCAACATGGTCTCGTTTGAGAGTGCCAAGTTGGTCCTGAAAACTGACACCCAGAACAGTGTTTTGTGAGTTTTGTTTCCCAGGGAAAAACACTGTACAGTGGTTCAGGGTCCTGAGGCCTTAAATGGCCAGGTGCCTCGTCGAATTCCGCCTTTCTCAGGATGCCTCCCAGACGCAAGGTGGCACCCGTGCCAACTTGGTCTGGTTTGAGAGTGCCTAGTGGGTCCTGAAAACTGACACTAAGAACAGTGGCTTCTGAGTTTTGTTTCCCAGGGAAAAAGCCTGTACAGTGGTTCAGGGTCCTGAGGCCTTAAATTTCAGGGTGCCTCCTGGAATTCCGCCTCTCGCGGGATGCCTCCCAGACGCAATGTGGCACCCGTGTCAACTTGGTCTGGTTTGGTAGTGCCAAGTGGGTCCTGAAAACTGACACCCAGAACAGTGGCTTCTGAGTTTTGTTTCCCAGGGAAAAAGCCTGTACAATGGTTCAGGGTCCTGCGGCCTTAAATTTCCGGGTGCCTCCTTGAATTCCGCCTCACACAGGATGCCTCCCAGATGCAAGGTGGCACCAGTGCCAACTTGGTCTGGTTTGAGAGTGCAAAGTGGGTCCTGAAAACTGACACCCAGAACAGTGGTTTGTGAGTTTTGTTTCCCAGGGAAAAAGCCTGTACAATCGTTCGGGGTCCTGCGGCCTTAAATTTCCGAGTGCCTCCTGGAGATCAGCCTCTTGCAGGATGCCTCCCAGACGCAATGTGGCACCCGTGCCAACTTGGTCTGGTTTGGTAGTGCCAAGTGGGTCCTGAAAACTGACACCCAGAACAGTGGTTTGTGAGTTTTGTTTCCCAGGGAAATACCCTGTAGAGTGGTTCAGGGTCCTGCCGCGTTAAATTTCAGGGTGCCTCCTGGAATTCGGCCTCTCGCAGAATGCCTCCCAGACGCAAGCTGTCACAAGTGCCAACATGGTCTCGTTTGAGAGTGCCAAGTGGGTCCTGAAAACTGACACCCAGAACAGTGGCTTCTGAGTTTTGTTTCCCAGGGAAAAACACTGTACAGTGGTTCAGGGTCCTGAGGCCTCTAAATGGCCAGGTGCCTCGTCGAATTCCGCCTTTCTCAGGATGCCTCCCAGACGCAAGGTGGCACCCGTGCCAACTTGGTCTGGTTTGAGAGTGCCTAGTGGGTGCTGCAAACTGACACTAAGAACAGTGGCTTCTGAGTTTTGTTTCCCAGGGAAAAAGCCTGTACAATGGTTCAGGGTCCTGAGGCCTTAAATGGCCAGGTGCCACCTTGAATTCCGCCTCTCGCAGGATGCCTTTCAGACGAAGGGTGGCAGCAGTGCCAACATGGTCTCGTTTGAGAGTGCCAAGTTGGTCCTGAAAACTGACACCCAGAACAGTGTTTTGTGAGTTTTGTTTCCCAGGGAAAAACACTGTACAGTGGTTCAGGGTCCTGAGGCCTTAAATGGCCAGGTGCCTCGTCGAATTCCGCCTTTCTCAGGATGCCTCCCAGACGCAAGGTGGCACCCGTGCCAACTTGGTCTGGTTTGAGAGTGCCTAGTGGGTCCTGAAAACTGACACTAAGAACAGTGGCTTCTGAGTTTTGTTTCCCAGGGAAAAAGCCTGTACAGTGGTTCAGGGTCCTGAGGCCTTAAATTTCAGGGTGCCTCCTGGAATTCCGCCTCTCGCGGGATGCCTCCCAGACGCAATGTGGCACCCGTGTCAACTTGGTCTGGTTTGGTAGTGCCAAGTGGGTCCTGAAAACTGACACCCAGAACAGTGGCTTCTGAGTTTTGTTTCCCAGGGAAAAAGCCTGTACAATGGTTCAGGGTCCTGCGGCCTTAAATTTCCGGGTGCCTCCTTGAATTCCGCCTCACACAGGATGCCTCCCAGATGCAAGGTGGCACCAGTGCCAACTTGGTCTGGTTTGAGAGTGCAAAGTGGGTCCTGAAAACTGACACCCAGAACAGTGGTTTGTGAGTTTTGTTTCCCAGGGAAAAAGCCTGTACAATCGTTCGGGGTCCTGCGGCCTTAAATTTCCGAGTGCCTCCTGGAGATCAGCCTCTTGCAGGATGCCTCCCAGACGCAATGTGGCACCCGTGCCAACTTGGTCTGGTTTGGTAGTGCCAAGTGGGTCCTGAAAACTGACACCCAGAACAGTGGTTTGTGAGTTTTGTTTCCCAGGGAAATACCCTGTAGAGTGGTTCAGGGTCCTGCCGCGTTAAATTTCAGGGTGCCTCCTGGAATTCGGCCTCTCGCAGAATGCCTCCCAGACGCAAGCTGTCACAAGTGCCAACATGGTCTCGTTTGAGAGTGCCAAGTGGGTCCTGAAAACTGACACCCAGAACAGTGGCTTCTGAGTTTTGTTTCCCAGGGAAAAACACTGTACAGTGGTTCAGGGTCCTGAGGCCTCTAAATGGCCAGGTGCCTCGTCGAATTCCGCCTTTCTCAGGATGCCTCCCAGACGCAAGGTGGCACCCGTGCCAACTTGGTCTGGTTTGAGAGTGCCTAGTGGGTCCTGAAAACTGACACCCAGAACAGTGGCTTCTGAGTTTTGTTTCCCAGGGAAAAGGCCTGTAGAGTGGTTCAGGGTCCTGCGGCCTTAAATTTCCGGGTGCCTCCTTGAATTCCGCCTCACACAGGATGCCTCCCAGATGCAAGGTGGCACCAGTGCCAACTTGGTCTGGTTTGAGAGTGCCTAGTGGGTCCTGAAAACTGACACCCAGAACAGTGGCTTTTCAGTTTTGTTTCCCAGGGAAAAGGCCTGTAGAGTGGTTCAGGGTCCTGCGGCCTTATATTGCCGGGTGTCTCCTAGAATTCTGCCTCACACAGGATGCCTCCCAGATGCAAGGTGGCTGCAGTGCCAACTTGGTCTGGTTTGAGAGTGCCAAGTGGGTGCTGAAAACTGACACCCAGAACAGTGGCTTCTGAGTTTTGTTTCCCAGGGAAAAAGCCTGTACAGTGGTTCAGGGTCCTGAGGCCTTAAATTTCAGGGTGCCTCCTGGAATTCCGCCTCTCGCGGGATGCCTCCCAGACGCAATGTGGCACCCGTGCCAACTTGGTCTGGTTTGGTAGTGCCAAGTGGGTCCTGAAAACTGACACCCAGAACAGTGGTTTGTGAGTTTTGTTTCCCAGGGAAAAAGCCTGTAAAATCGTTCGGGGTCCTGCGGCCTTAAATTGCCGGGTGCCTCCTGGAGATCCGCCTCTTGCAGGATTTTTCCCAGATGCTATGCGGCACCATTGCCCACTTAGTCTGGTTTGAGAGTGTCAAGTGGGTCCTCCAAACTGACACCCAGAACAGTGGCTTCTGAGTTTTGTTTCCCAGGGAAATATCCTGTAGAGTGGTTCAGGGTCCTGCCGCGTTAAATTTCAGGGTGCCTCCTGGAATTCGGCCTCTCGCAGAATGCCTCCCAGACGCAAGCTGTCACAAGTGCCAACATGGTCTCGTTTGAGAGTGCCAAGTGGGTCCTGAAAACTGACACCCAGAACAGTGGCTTCTGAGTTTTGTTTCCCAGGGAAAAACACTGTACAGTGGTTCAGGGTCCTGAGGCCTTAAATGGCCAGGTGCCTCGTCGAATTCCGCCTTTGTCAGGATGCCTCCCAGACGCAAAGTGGCACCCGTGCCAACTTGGTCTGGTTAGAGAGTGCCTAGTGGGTCCTGAAAACTGACACCCAGAACAGTGGCTTCTGAGTTTTGTTTCCCAGGGAAAAAGCCTGTACAATGGTTCAGGGTCCTGCGGCCTTAAATTTCCGGGTGCCTCCTTGAATTCCGCCTCACACAGGATGCCTCCCAGATGCAAGGTGGCACCAGTGCCAACTTGGTCTGGTTTGAGAGTGCCTAGTGGGTCCTGAAAACTGACACCCAGAACAGTGGCTTTTGAGTTTTGTTTCCCAGGGAAAAGGCCTGTAGAGTGGTTCAGGGTCCTGTGGCCTTATATTGCCGGGTGTCTCCTAGAATTCTGCCTCACACAGGATGCCTCCCAGATGCAAGGTGTCTGCAGTGCCAACTTGGTCTGGTTTGAGAGTGCCAAGTGGGTGCTGAAAACTGACACCCAGAACAGTGGCTTCTGAGTTTTGTTTCCCAGGGAAAAAGCCTGTACAGTGGTTCAGGGTCCTGAGGCCTTAAATTTCAGGGTGCCTCCTGGAATTCCGCCTCTCGCGGGATGCCTCCCAGACGCAATGTGGCACCCGTGCCAACTTGGTCTGGTTTGGTAGTGCCAAGTGGGTCCTGAAAACTGACACCCAGAACAGTGGTTTGTGAGTTTTGTTTCCCAGGGAAAAAGCCTGTACAATCGTTCGGCGTCCTGCGGCCTTAAATTGCCGGGTGCCTCCTGGAGATCCGCCTCTTGCAGGATTTTTCCCAGATGCTATGCGGCACCATTGCCCACTTAGTCTGGTTTGAGAGTGTCAAGTGGGTCCTCCAAACTGACACCCAGAACAGTGGCTTCTGAGTTTTGTTTCCCAGGGAAATACCCTGTAGAGTGGTTCAGGGTCCTGCCGCGTTAAATTTCAGGGTGCCTCCTGGAATTCGGCCTCTCGCAGAATGCCTCCCAGACGCAAGCTGTCACAAGTGCCAACATGGTCTCGTTTGAGAGTGCCAAGTGGGTCCTGAAAACTGACACCCAGAACAGTGGCTTCTGAGTTTTGTTTCCCAGGGAAAAACACTGTACAGTGGTTCAGGGTCCTGAGGCCTTAAATGGCCAGGTGCCTCGTCGAATTCCGCCTTTCTCAGGATGCCTCCCAGACGCAAGGTGGCACCCGTGCCAACTTGGTCTGGTTTGAGAGTGCCAAGTGGGTGCTGAAAACTGACACCCAGAACAGTGGCTTCTGAGTTTTGTTTCCCAGGGAAAAAGCCTGTACAGTGGTTCAGGGTCCTGCGGCCTTATATTGCCGGGTGTCTCCTAGAATTCTGCCTCACACAGGATGCCTCCCAGATGCAAGGTGGCACCAGTGCCAACTTGGTCTGGTTTGAGAGTGCCTAGTGGGTCCTGAAAACTGACACCCAGAACAGTGGCTTTTCAGTTTTGTTTCCCAGGGAAAAGGCCTGTAGAGTGGTTCAGGGTCCTGTGGCCTTATATTGCCGGGTGTCTCCTAGAATTCTGCCTCACACAGGATGCCTCCCAGATGCAAGGTGGCTGCAGTGCCAACTTGGTCTGGTTTGAGAGTGCCAAGTGGGTGCTGAAAACTGACACCCAGAACAGTGGCTTCTGAGTTTTGTTTCCCAGGGAAAAACACTGTACAGTGGTTCAGGGTCCTGAGGCCTTAAATGGCCAGGTGCCTCGTCGAATTCCGCCTCTCGCGGGATGCCTCCCAGACGCAATGTGGCACCCGTGCCAACTTGGTCTGGTTTGGTAGTGCCAAGTGGGTCCTGATAACTGACACCCAGAACAGTGGTTTGTGAGTTTTCTTTCCCAGGGAAAAAGCCTGTACAATCGTTCGGGGTCCTGCGGCCTTAAATTGCCGGGTGCCTCCAGGAGATCCGCCTCTTGCAGGATTTTTCCCAGATGCTATGCGGCACCATTGCCCACTTAGTCTGGTTTGAGAATGCCTAGTGGGTCCTGCAAACTGACACCAAGAACAGTGGCTTGTGAGTTTTGTTTCCCAGGAAAAAAGCCTGTACAATGGTTCAGGGTCCTGAGGCCTTAAATTGCCAGGTGCCTCGTCGAATTCCGCCTCTCGCAGGATGCCTTTCAGACGAAGGGTGGCAGCAGTGCCAACATGGTCTTGTTTGAGAGTGCCAAGTTGGTCCTGAAAACTGACACCCAGAACAGTGTTTTGTGAGTTTTGTTTCCCAGGGAAAAACACTGTACAGTGGTTCAGGGTCCTGCGGCCTTAAATTGCCGGGTGCCTCCTGGAGATCCGCCTCTTGCAGGATTTTTCCCAGATGCTATGCGGCACCATTGCCCACTTAGTCTGGTTTGAGAGTGTCAAGTGGGTCCTCCAAACTGACACCCAGAACAGTGGCTTCTGAGTTTTGTTTCCCAGGGAAATACCCTGTAGAGTGGTTCAGGGTCCTGCCGCGTTAAATTTCAGGGTGCCTCCTGGAATTCGGCCTCTCGCAGAATGCCTCCCAGACGCAAGCTGTCACAAGTGCCAACATGGTCTCGTTTGAGAGTGCCAAGTGGGTCCTGAAAACTGACACCCAGAACAGTGGCTTCTGAGTTTTGTTTCCCAGGGAAAAACACTGTACAGTGGTTCAGGGTCCTGAGGCCTTAAATGGCCAGGTGCCTCGTCGAATTCCGCCTTTGTCAGGATGCCTCCCAGACGCAAAGTGGCACCCGTGCCAACTTGGTCTGGTTTGAGAGTGCCTAGTGGGTCCTGAAAACTGACACCCAGAACAGTGGCTTTTGAGTTTTGTTTCCCAGGGAAAAGGCCTGTAGAGTGGTTCAGGGTCCTGCGGCCTTATATTGCCGGGTGTCTCCTAGAATTCTGCCTCACACAGGATGCCTCCCAGATGCAAGGTGTCTGCAGTGCCAACTTGGTCTGGTTTGAGAGTGCCAAGTGGGTGCTGAAAACTGACACCCAGAACAGTGGCTTCTGAGTTTTGTTTCCCAGGGAAAAAGCCTGTACAGTGGTTCAGGGTCCTGAGGCCTTAAATTTCAGGGTGCCTCCTGGAATTCCGCCTCTCGCGGGATGCCTCCCAGACGCAATGTGGCACCCGTGCCAACTTGGTCTGGTTTGGTAGTGCCAAGTGGGTCCTGAAAACTGACACCCAGAACAGTGGTTTGTGAGTTTTGTTTCCCAGGGAAAAAGCCTGTAAAATCGTTCGGGGTCCTGCGGCCTTAAATTTCCGGGTGCCTCCTGGAGATCAGCCTCTTGCAGGATTTTTCCCAGATGCTATGCGGCACCATTGCCCACTTAGTCTGGTTTGAGAGTGTCAAGTGGGTCCTCCAAACTGACACCCAGAACAGTGGCTTCTGAGTTTTGTTTCCCAGGGAAATACCCTGTAGAGTGGTTCAGGGTCCTGCCGCGTTAAATTTCAGGGTGCCTCCTGGAATTCGGCCTCTCGCAGAATGCCTCCCAGACGCAAGCTGTCACAAGTGCCAACATGGTCTCGTTTGAGAGTGCCAAGTGGGTCCTGAAAACTGACACCCAGAAAAGTGGCTTCTGAGTTTTGTTTCCCAGGGAAAAACACTGTACAGTGGTTCAGGGTCCTGAGGCCTCTAAATGGCCAGGTGCCTCGTCGAATTCCGCCTTTCTCAGGATGCCTCCCAGACGCAAGGTGGCACCCGTGCCAACTTGGTCTGGTTTGAGAGTGCCTAGTGGGTGCTGCAAACTGACACTAAGAACAGTGGCTTCTGAGTTTTGTTTCCCAGGGAAAAAGCCTGTACAATGGTTCAGGGTCCTGAGGCCTTAAATGGCCAGGTGCCTCCTTGAATTCCGCCTCTCGCAGGATGCCTTTCAGACGAAGGGTGGCAGCAGTGCCAACATGGTCTCGTTTGAGAGTGCCAAGTTGGTCCTGAAAACTGACACCCAGAACAGTGTTTTGTGAGTTTTGTTTCCCAGGGAAAAACACTGTACAGTGGTTCAGGGTCCTGAGGCCTTAAATGGCCAGGTGCCTCGTCGAATTCCGCCTTTCTCAGGATGCCTCCCAGACGCAAGGTGGCACCCGTGCCAACTTGGTCTGGTTTGAGAGTGCCTAGTGGGTCCTGAAAACTGACACTAAGAACAGTGGCTTCTGAGTTTTGTTTCCCAGGGAAAAAGCCTGTACAGTGGTTCAGGGTCCTGAGGCCTTAAATTTCAGGGTGCCTCCTGGAATTCCGCCTCTCGCGGGATGCCTCCCAGACGCAATGTGGCACCCGTGTCAACTTGGTCTGGTTTGGTAGTGCCAAGTGGGTCCTGAAAACTGACACCCAGAACAGTGGCTTCTGAGTTTTGTTTCCCAGGGAAAAAGCCTGTACAATGGTTCAGGGTCCTGCGGCCTTAAATTTCCGGGTGCCTCCTTGAATTCCGCCTCACACAGGATGCCTCCCAGATGCAAGGTGGCACCAGTGCCAACTTGGTCTGGTTTGAGAGTGCAAAGTGGGTCCTGAAAACTGACACCCAGAACAGTGGTTTGTGAGTTTTGTTTCCCAGGGAAAAAGCCTGTACAATCGTTCGGGGTCCTGCGGCCTTAAATTTCCGAGTGCCTCCTGGAGATCAGCCTCTTGCAGGATGCCTCCCAGACGCAATGTGGCACCCGTGCCAACTTGGTCTGGTTTGGTAGTGCCAAGTGGGTCCTGAAAACTGACACCCAGAACAGTGGTTTGTGAGTTTTGTTTCCCAGGGAAATACCCTGTAGAGTGGTTCAGGGTCCTGCCGCGTTAAATTTCAGGGTGCCTCCTGGAATTCGGCCTCTCGCAGAATGCCTCCCAGACGCAAGCTGTCACAAGTGCCAACATGGTCTCGTTTGAGAGTGCCAAGTGGGTCCTGAAAACTGACACCCAGAACAGTGGCTTCTGAGTTTTGTTTCCCAGGGAAAAACACTGTACAGTGGTTCAGGGTCCTGAGGCCTCTAAATGGCCAGGTGCCTCGTCGAATTCCGCCTTTCTCAGGATGCCTCCCAGACGCAAGGTGGCACCCGTGCCAACTTGGTCTGGTTTGAGAGTGCCTAGTGGGTCCTGAAAACTGACACCCAGAACAGTGGCTTCTGAGTTTTGTTTCCCAGGGAAAAGGCCTGTAGAGTGGTTCAGGGTCCTGCGGCCTTAAATTTCCGGGTGCCTCCTTGAATTCCGCCTCACACAGGATGCCTCCCAGATGCAAGGTGGCACCAGTGCCAACTTGGTCTGGTTTGAGAGTGCCTAGTGGGTCCTGAAAACTGACACCCAGAACAGTGGCTTTTCAGTTTTGTTTCCCAGGGAAAAGGCCTGTAGAGTGGTTCAGGGTCCTGCGGCCTTATATTGCCGGGTGTCTCCTAGAATTCTGCCTCACACAGGATGCCTCCCAGATGCAAGGTGGCTGCAGTGCCAACTTGGTCTGGTTTGAGAGTGCCAAGTGGGTGCTGAAAACTGACACCCAGAACAGTGGCTTCTGAGTTTTGTTTCCCAGGGAAAAAGCCTGTACAGTGGTTCAGGGTCCTGAGGCCTTAAATTTCAGGGTGCCTCCTGGAATTCCGCCTCTCGCGGGATGCCTCCCAGACGCAATGTGGCACCCGTGCCAACTTGGTCTGGTTTGGTAGTGCCAAGTGGGTCCTGAAAACTGACACCCAGAACAGTGGTTTGTGAGTTTTGTTTCCCAGGGAAAAAGCCTGTAAAATCGTTCGGGGTCCTGCGGCCTTAAATTGCCGGGTGCCTCCTGGAGATCCGCCTCTTGCAGGATTTTTCCCAGATGCTATGCGGCACCATTGCCCACTTAGTCTGGTTTGAGAGTGTCAAGTGGGTCCTCCAAACTGACACCCAGAACAGTGGCTTCTGAGTTTTGTTTCCCAGGGAAATATCCTGTAGAGTGGTTCAGGGTCCTGCCGCGTTAAATTTCAGGGTGCCTCCTGGAATTCGGCCTCTCGCAGAATGCCTCCCAGACGCAAGCTGTCACAAGTGCCAACATGGTCTCGTTTGAGAGTGCCAAGTGGGTCCTGAAAACTGACACCCAGAACAGTGGCTTCTGAGTTTTGTTTCCCAGGGAAAAACACTGTACAGTGGTTCAGGGTCCTGAGGCCTTAAATGGCCAGGTGCCTCGTCGAATTCCGCCTTTGTCAGGATGCCTCCCAGACGCAAAGTGGCACCCGTGCCAACTTGGTCTGGTTAGAGAGTGCCTAGTGGGTCCTGAAAACTGACACCCAGAACAGTGGCTTCTGAGTTTTGTTTCCCAGGGAAAAAGCCTGTACAATGGTTCAGGGTCCTGCGGCCTTAAATTTCCGGGTGCCTCCTTGAATTCCGCCTCACACAGGATGCCTCCCAGATGCAAGGTGGCACCAGTGCCAACTTGGTCTGGTTTGAGAGTGCCTAGTGGGTCCTGAAAACTGACACCCAGAACAGTGGCTTTTGAGTTTTGTTTCCCAGGGAAAAGGCCTGTAGAGTGGTTCAGGGTCCTGTGGCCTTATATTGCCGGGTGTCTCCTAGAATTCTGCCTCACACAGGATGCCTCCCAGATGCAAGGTGTCTGCAGTGCCAACTTGGTCTGGTTTGAGAGTGCCAAGTGGGTGCTGAAAACTGACACCCAGAACAGTGGCTTCTGAGTTTTGTTTCCCAGGGAAAAAGCCTGTACAGTGGTTCAGGGTCCTGAGGCCTTAAATTTCAGGGTGCCTCCTGGAATTCCGCCTCTCGCGGGATGCCTCCCAGACGCAATGTGGCACCCGTGCCAACTTGGTCTGGTTTGGTAGTGCCAAGTGGGTCCTGAAAACTGACACCCAGAACAGTGGTTTGTGAGTTTTGTTTCCCAGGGAAAAAGCCTGTACAATCGTTCGGGGTCTTGCGGCCTTAAATTTCCGAGTGCCTCCTGGAGATCAGCCTCTTGCAGGATGCCTCCCAGACGCAATGTGGCACCCGTGCCAACTTGGTCTGGTTTGGTAGTGCCAAGTGGGTCCTGAAAACTGACACCCAGAACAGTGGTTTGTGAGTTTTGTTTCCCAGGGAAATACCCTGTAGAGTGGTTCAGGGTCCTGCCGCGTTAAATTTCAGGGTGCCTCCTGGAATTCGGCCTCTCGCAGAATGCCTCCCAGACGCAAGCTGTCACAAGTGCCAACATGGTCTCGTTTGAGAGTGCCAAGTGGGTCCTGAAAACTGACACCCAGAACAGTGGCTTCTGAGTTTTGTTTCCCAGGGAAAAACACTGTACAGTGGTTCAGGGTCCTGAGGCCTCTAAATGGCCAGGTGCCTCGTCGAATTCCGCCTTTCTCAGGATGCCTCCCAGACGCAAGGTGGCACCCGTGCCAACTTGGTCTTGTTTGAGAGTGCCTAGTGGGTGCTGCAAACTGACACTAAGAACAGTGGCTTCTGAGTTTTGTTTCCCAGGGAAAAAGCCTGTACAATGGTTCAGGGTCCTGAGGCCTTAAATGGCCAGGTGCCTCCTTGAATTCCGCCTCTCGCAGGATGCCTTTCAGACGAAGGGTGGCAGCAGTGCCAACATGGTCTCGTTTGAGAGTGCCAAGTTGGTCCTGAAAACTGACACCCAGAACAGTGTTTTGTGAGTTTTGTTTCCCAGGGAAAAACACTGTACAGTGGTTCAGGGTCCTGAGGCCTTAAATGGCCAGGTGCCTCGTCGAATTCCGCCTTTCTCAGGATGCCTCCCAGACGCAAGGTGGCACCCGTGCCAACTTGGTCTGGTTTGAGAGTGCCTAGTGGGTCCTGAAAACTGACACTAAGAACAGTGGCTTCTGAGTTTTGTTTCCCAGGGAAAAAGCCTGTACAGTGGTTCAGGGTCCTGAGGCCTTAAATTTCAGGGTGCCTCCTGGAATTCCGCCTCTCGCGGGATGCCTCCCAGACGCAAGCTGTCACAAGTGCCAACATGGTCTCGTTTGAGAGTGCCAAGTGGGTCCTGAAAACTGACACCCAGAACAGTGGCTTCTGAGTTTTGTTTCCCAGGGAAAAAGCCTGTACAATGGTTCAGGGTCCTGCGGCCTTAAATTTCCGGGTGCCTCCTTGAATTCCGCCTCACACAGGATGCCTCCCAGATGCAAGGTGGCACCAGTGCCAACTTGGTCTGGTTTGAGAGTGCCTAGTGGGTCCTGAAAACTGACACCCAGAACAGTGGCTTTTGAGTTTTGTTTCCCAGGGAAAAGGCCTGTAGAGTGGTTCAGGGTCCTGTGGCCTTATATTGCCGGGTGTCTCCTAGAATTCTGCCTCACACAGGATGCCTCCCAGATGCAAGGTGTCTGCAGTGCCAACTTGGTCTGGTTTGAGAGTGCCAAGTGGGTGCTGAAAACTGACACCCAGAACAGTGGCTTCTGAGTTTTGTTTCCCAGGGAAAAAGCCTGTACAGTGGTTCAGGGTCCTGAGGCCTTAAATTTCAGGGTGCCTCCTGGAATTCCGCCTCTCGCGGGATGCCTCCCACACGCAATGTGGCACCCGTGCCAACTTGGTCTGGTTTGGTAGTGCCAAGTGGGTCCTGAAAACTGACACCCAGAACAGTGGTTTGTGAGTTTTGTTTCCCAGGGAAAAAGCCTGTACAATCGTTCGGCGTCCTGCGGCCTTAAATTGCCGGGTGCCTCCTGGAGATCCGCCTCTTGCAGGATTTTTCCCAGATGCTATGCGGCACCATTGCCCACTTAGTCTGGTTTGAGAGTGTCAAGTGGGTCCTCCAAACTGACACCCAGAACAGTGGCTTCTGAGTTTTGTTTCCCAGGGAAATACCCTGTAGAGTGGTTCAGGGTCCTGCCGCGTTAAATTTCAGGGTGCCTCCTGGAATTCGGCCTCTCGCAGAATGCCTCCCAGACGCAAGCTGTCACAAGTGCCAACATGGTCTCGTTTGAGAGTGCCAAGTGGGTCCTGAAAACTGACACCCAGAACAGTGGCTTCTGAGTTTTGTTTCCCAGGGAAAAACACTGTACAGTGGTTCAGGGTCCTGAGGCCTTAAATGGCCAGGTGCCTCGTCGAATTCCGCCTTTCTCAGGATGCCTCCCAGACGCAAGGTGGCACCCGTGCCAACTTGGTCTGGTTTGAGAGTGCCAAGTGGGTGCTGAAAACTGACACCCAGAACAGTGGCTTCTGAGTTTTGTTTCCCAGGGAAAAAGCCTGTACAGTGGTTCAGTGCCAACTTGGTCTGGTTTGAGAGTGCCTAGTGGGTCCTGAAAACTGACACCCAGAACAGTGGCTTTTCAGTTTTGTTTCCCAGGGAAAAGGCCTGTAGAGTGGTTCAGGGTGCTGCGGCCTTATATTGCCGGGTGTCTCCTAGAATTCTGCCTCACACAGGATGCCTCCCAGATGCAAGGTGGCTGCAGTGCCAACTTGGTCTGGTTTGAGAGTGCCAAGTGGGTGCTGTAAACTGACACCCAGAACAGTGGCTTCTGAGTTTTGTTTCCCAGGGAAAAAGCCTGTACAGTGGTTCAGGGTCCTGAGGCCTTAAATTTCAGGGTGCCTCCTGGAATTCCGCCTCTCGCGGGATGCCTCCCAGACGCAATGTGGCACCCGTGCCAACTTGGTCTGGTTTGGTAGTGCCAAGTGGGTCCTGAAAACTGACACCCAGAACAGTGGTTTGTGAGTTTTGTTTCCCAGGGAAAAAGCCTGTACAATCGTTCGGGGTCCTGCGGCCTTAAATTGCCGGGTGCCTCCAGGAGATCCGCCTCTTGCAGGATTTTTCCCAGATGCTATGCGGCACCATTGCCCACTTAGTCTGGTTTGAGAATGCCTAGTGGGTCCTGCAAACTGACACCAAGAACAGTGGCTTGTGAGTTTTGTTTCCCAGGAAAAAAGCCTGTACAATGGTTCAGGGTCCTGAGGCCTTAAATTGCCAGGTGCCTCGTCGAATTCCGCCTCTCGCAGGATGCCTTTCAGACGAAGGGTGGCAGCAGTGCCAACATGGTCTCGTTTGAGAGTGCCAAGTTGGTCCTGAAAACTGACACCCAGAACAGTGTTTTGTGAGTTTTGTTTCCCAGGGAAAAACACTGTAGAGTGGTTCAGGGTCCTGCGGCCTTAAATTGCCGGGTGCCTCCTGGAGATCCGCCTCTTGCAGGATTTTTCCCAGATGCTATGCGGCACCATTGCCCACTTAGTCTGGTTTGAGAGTGTCAAGTGGGTCCTCCAAACTGACACCCAGAACAGTGGCTTCTGAGTTTTGTTTCCCAGGGAAATATCCTGTAGAGTGGTTCAGGGTCCTGCCGCGTTAAATTTCAGGGTGCCTCCTGGAATTCGGCCTCTCGCAGAATGCCTCCCAGACGCAAGCTGTCACAAGTGCCAACATGGTCTCGTTTGAGAGTGCCAAGTGGGTCCTGAAAACTGACACCCAGAACAGTGGCTTCTGAGTTTTGTTTCCCAGGGAAAAACACTGTACAGTGGTTCAGGGTCCTGAGGCCTTAAATGGCCAGGTGCCTCGTCGAATTCCGCCTTTGTCAGGATGCCTCCCAGACGCAAAGTGGCACCCGTGCCAACTTGGTCTGGTTTGAGAGTGCCTAGTGGGTCCTGAAAACTGACACCCAGAACAGTGGCTTCTGAGTTTTGTTTCCCAGGGAAAAAGCCTGTACAGTGGTTCAGGGTCCTGCGGCCTTATATTGCCGGGTGTCTCCTAGAATTCTGCCTCACACAGGATGCCTCCCAGATGCAAGGTGGCACCAGTGCCAACTTGGTCTGGTTTGAGAGTGCCTAGTGGGTCCTGAAAACTGACACCCAGAACAGTGGCTTTTGAGTTTTGTTTCCCAGGGAAAAGGCCTGTAGAGTGGTTCAGGGTCCTGCGGCCTTATATTGCCGGGTGTCTCCTAGAATTCTGCCTCACACAGGATGCCTCCCAGATGCAAGGTGTCTGCAGTGCCAACTTGGTCTGGTTTGAGAGTGCCAAGTGGGTGCTGAAAACTGACACCCAGAACAGTGGCTTCTGAGTTTTGTTTCCCAGGGAAAAAGCCTGTACAGTGGTTCAGGGTCCTGAGGCCTTAAATTTCAGGGTGCCTCCTGGAATTCCGCCTCTCGCGGGATGCCTCCCAGACGCAATGTGGCACCCGTGCCGACTTGGTCTGGTTTGGTAGTGCCAAGTGGGTCCTGAAAACTGACACCCAGAACAGTGGTTTGTGAGTTTTGTTTCCCAGGGAAAAAGCCTGTACAATCGTTCGGGGTCCTGCGGCCTTAAATTTCCGGGTGCCTCCTGGAGATCAGCCTCTTGCAGGATTTTTCCCAGATGCTATGCGGCACCATTGCCCACTTAGTCTGGTTTGAGAGTGTCAAGTGGGTCCTCCAAACTGACACCCAGAACAGTGGCTTCTGAGTTTTGTTTCCCAGGGAAATACCCTGTAGAGTGGTTCAGGGTCCTGCCGCGTTAAATTTCAGGGTGCCTCCTGGAATTCGGCCTCTCGCAGAATGCCTCCCAGACGCAAGCTGTCACAAGTGCCAACATGGTCTGGTTTGAGAGTGCCAAGTGGGTCCTGAAAACTGACACCCAGAACAGTGGCTTCTGAGTTTTGTTTCCCAGGGAAAAACACTGTACAGTGGTTCAGGGTCCTGAGGCCTCTAAATGGCCAGGTGCCTCGTCGAATTCCGCCTTTCTCAGGATGCCTCCCAGACGCAAGGTGGCACCCGTGCCAACTTGGTCTGGTTTGAGAGTGCCTAGTGGGTCCTGCAAACTGACACTAAGAACAGTGGCTTCTGAGTTTTGTTTCCCAGGGAAAAAGCCTGTACAATGGTTCAGGGTCCTGAGGCCTTTAATGGCCAGGTGCCTCCTTGAATTCCGCCTCTCGCAGGATGCCTTTCAGACGAAGGGTGGCAGCAGTGCCAACATGGTCTCGTTTGAGAGTGCCAAGTTGGTCCTGAAAACTGACACCCAGAACAGTGTTTTGTGAGTTTTGTTTCCCAGGGAAAAACACTGTACAGTGGTTCAGGGTCCTGAGGCCTTAAATGGCCAGGTGCCTCGTCGAATTCCGCCTTTCTCAGGATGCCTCCCAGACGCAAGGTGGCACCCGTGCCAACTTGGTCTGGTTTGAGAGTGCCTAGTGGGTCCTGAAAACTGACACTAAGAACAGTGGCTTCTGAGTTTTGTTTCCCAGGGAAAAAGCGTGTACAGTGGTTCAGGGTCCTGAGGCCTTAAATTTCAGGGTGCCTCCTGGAATTCCGCCTCTCGCGGGATGCCTCCCAGACGCAATGTGGCACCCGTGTCAACTTGGTCTGGTTTGGTAGTGCCAAGTGGGTCCTGAAAACTGACACCCAGAACAGTGGCTTCTGAGTTTTGTTTCCCAGGGAAAAAGCCTGTACAATGGTTCAGGGTCCTGCGGCCTTAAATTTCCGGGTGCCTCCTTGAATTCCGCCTCACACAGGATGCCTCCCAGATGCAAGGTGGCACCAGTGCCAACTTGGTCTGGTTTGAGAGTGCAAAGTGGGTCCTGAAAACTGACACCCAGAACAGTGGCTTCTGAGTTTTGTTTCCCAGGGAAAAACACTGTACAGTGGTTCAGGGTCCTGAGGCCTTAAATGGCCAGGTGCCTCGTCGAATTCCGCCTTTCTCAGGATGCCTCCCAGACGCAAGGTGGCACCCGTGCCAACTTGGTCTGGTTTGAGAGTGCCTAGTGGTCCTGAAAACTGACACCCAGAACAGTGGCTTTTGAGTTTTGTTTCCCAGGGAAAAGGCCTGTAGAGTGGTTCAGGGTCCTGCGGCCTTATATTGCCGGGTGTCTCCTAGAATTCTGCCTCACACAGGATGCCTCCCAGATGCAAGGTGGCTGCAGTGCCAACTTGGTCTGGTTTGAGAGTGCAAAGTGGGTGCTGAAAACTGACACCCAGAACAGTGGCTTCTGAGTTTTGTTTCCCAGGGAAAAAGCCTGTACAATGGTTCGGGGTCCTGCGGCCTTAAATTGCCGGGTGCCTCCTGGAGATCCGCCTCTTGCAGGATTTTTCCAAGATGCTATGCGGCACCATTGCCCACTTAGTCTGGTTTGAGAATGCCTAGTGGGTCCTGCAAACTGACACCAAGAACAGTCGCTGCTGAGATTTGTTTCCCAGGAAAAAAGCCTTTACAATGGTTCAGGGTCCTGAGGCCTTAAATGGCCAGGTGCCTCGTCGAATTCCGCCTTTCTCAGGATGCCTTTCAGACGAAGGGTGGCAGCAGTGCCAACTTGGTCTGGTTTGAGAGTGCCAAGTGGGTGCTGAAAACTGACACCCAGAACAGTGGCTTCTGAGTTTTGTTTCCCAGGGAAAAAGCCTGTACAGTGGTTCAGGGTCCTGAGGCCTTAAATTTCAGGGTGCCTCCTGGAATTCCGCCTCTCGCGGGATGCCTCCCAGACGCAATGTGGCACCCGTGCCAACTTGGTCTGGTTTGGTAGTGCCAAGTGGGTCCTGAAAACTGACACCCAGAACAGTGGTTTGTGAGTTTTGTTTCCCAGGGAAAAAGCCTGTACAATCGTTCGGGGTCCTGCGGCCTTAAATTGCCGGGTGCCTCCTGGAGATCCGCCTCTTGCAGGATTTTTCCCAGATGCTATGCGGCACCATTGCCCACTTAGTCTGGTTTGAGAGTGTCAAGTGGGTCCTCCAAACTGACACCCAGAACAGTGGCTTCTGAGTTTTGTTTCCCAGGGAAATACCCTGTAGAGTGGTTCAGGGTCCTGCCGCCTTAAATTTCAGGGTGCCTCCTGGAATTCGGCCTCTCGCAGGATGCCTCCCAGACGCAAGGTGGCACCCGTGCCAACTTGGTCTGGTTTGAGAGTGCCTAGTGGGTCCTGCAAACTGACACTAAGAACAGTGGCTTCTGAGTTTTGTTTCCCAGGGAAAAAGCCTGTACAATGGTTCAGGGTCCTGAGGCCTTAAATGGCCAGGTGCCTCCTTGAATTCCGCCTCTCGCAGGATGCCTTTCAGACGAAGGGTGGCAGCAGTGCCAACATGGTCTCGTTTGAGAGTGCCAAGTTGGTCCTGAAAACTGACACCCAGAACAGTGTTTTGTGAGTTTTGTTTCCCAGGGAAAAACACTGTACAGTGGTTCAGGGTCCTGAGGCCTTAAATGGCCAGGTGCCTCGTCGAATTCCGCCTTTCTCAGGATGCCTCCCAGACGCAAGGTGGCACCCATGCCAACTTGGTCTGGTTTGAGAGTGCCTAGTGGGTCCTGCAAACTGACACTAAGAACAGTGGCTTCTGAGTTTTGTTTCCCAGGGAAAAAGCCTGTACAGTGGTTCAGGGTCCTGAGGCCTTAAATTTCAGGGTGCCTCCTGGAATTCCGCCTCTCGCGGGATGCCTCCCAGACGCAATGTGGCACCCGTGTCAACTTGGTCTGGTTTGGTAGTGCCAAGTGGGTCCTGAAAACTGACACCCAGAACAGTGGCTTCTGAGTTTTGTTTCCCAGGGAAATACCCTGTAGAGTGGTTCAGGGTCCTGCCGCGTTAAATTTCAGGGTGCCTCCTGGAATTCGGCCTCTCGCAGAATGCCTCCCAGACGCAAGCTGTCACAAGTGCCAACATGGTCTCGTTTGAGAGTGCCAAGTGGGTCCTGAAAACTGACACCCAGAACAGTGTTTTGTGAGTTTTGTTTCCCAGGGAAAAAGCCTGTACAATGGTTCAGGGTCCTGCGGCCTTAAATTTCCGGGTGCCTCCTTGAATTCCGCCTCACACAGGATGCCTCCCAGATGCAAGGTGGCACCAGTGCCAACTTGGTCTGGTTTGAGAGTGCCTAGTGGGTCCTGAAAACTGACACCCAGAACAGTGGCTTTTGAGTTTTGTTTCCCAGGGAAAAGGCCTGTAGAGTGGTTCAGGGTCCTGCGGCCTTATATTGCCGGGTGTCTCCTAGAATTCTGCCTCACACAGGATGCCTCCCAGATGCAAGGTGTCTGCAGTGCCAACTTGGTCTGGTTTGAGAGTGCCAAGTGGGTGCTGAAAACTGACACCCAGAACAGTGGCTTCTGAGTTTTGTTTCCCAGGGAAAAAGCCTGTACAGTGGTTCAGGGTCCTGAGGCCTTAAATTTCAGGGTGCCTCCTGGAATTCCGCCTCTCGCGGGATGCCTCCCAGACGCAATGTGGCACCCGTGCCAACTTGGTCTGGTTTGGTAGTGCCAAGTGGGTCCTGAAAACTGACACCCAGAACAGTGGTTTGTGAGTTTTGTTTCCCAGGGAAAAAGCCTGTACAATCGTTCGGCGTCCTGCGGCCTTAAATTGCCGGGTGCCTCCTGGAGATCCGCCTCTTGCAGGATTTTTCCCAGATGCTATGCGGCACCATTGCCCACTTAGTCTGGTTTGAGAGTGTCAAGTGGGTCCTCCAAACTGACACCCAGAACAGTGGCTTCTGAGTTTTGTTTCCCAGGGAAATACCCTGTAGAGTGGTTCAGGGTCCTGCCGCGTTAAATTTCAGGGTGCCTCCTGGAATTCGGCCTCTCGCAGAATGCCTCCCAGACGCAAGCTGTCACAAGTGCCAACATGGTCTCGTTTGAGAGTGCCAAGTGGGTCCTGAAAACTGACACCCAGAACAGTGGCTTCTGAGTTTTGTTTCCCAGGGAAAAACACTGTACAGTGGTTCAGGGTCCTGAGGCCTTAAATGGCCAGGTGCCTCGTCGAATTCCGCCTTTCTCAGGATGCCTCCCAGACGCAAGGTGGCACCCGTGCCAACTTGGTCTGGTTTGAGAGTGCCAAGTGGGTGCTGAAAACTGACACCCAGAACAGTGGCTTCTGAGTTTTGTTTCCCAGGGAAAAAGCCTGTACAGTGGTTCAGGGTCCTGCGGCCTTATATTGCCGGGTGTCTCCTAGAATTCTGCCTCACACAGGATGCCTCCCAGATGCAAGGTGGCACCAGTGCCAACTTGGTCTGGTTTGAGAGTGCCTAGTGGGTCCTGAAAACTGACACCCAGAACAGTGGCTTTTCAGTTTTGTTTCCCAGGGAAAAGGCCTGTAGAGTGGTTCAGGGTGCTGCGGCCTTATATTGCCGGGTGTCTCCTAGAATTCTGCCTCACACAGGATGCCTCCCAGATGCAAGGTGGCTGCAGTGCCAACTTGGTCTGGTTTGAGAGTGCCAAGTGGGTGCTGAAAACTGACACCCAGAACAGTGGCTTCTGAGTTTTGTTTCCCAGGGAAAAAGCCTGTACAGTGGTTCAGGGTCCTGAGGCCTTAAATTTCAGGGTGCCTCCTGGAATTCCGCCTCTCGCGGGATGCCTCCCAGACGCAATGTGGCACCCGTGCCAACTTGGTCTGGTTTGGTAGTGCCAAGTGGGTCCTGAAAACTGACACCCAGAACAGTGGTTTGTGAGTTTTGTTTCCCAGGGAAAAAGCCTGTACAATCGTTCGAGGTCCTGCGGCCTTAAATAGCCGGGTGCCTCCAGGAGATCCGCCTCTTGCAGGATTTTTCCCAGATGCTATGCGGCACCATTGCCCACTTAGTCTGGTTTGAGAATGCCTAGTGGGTCCTGCAAACTGACACCAAGAACAGTGGCTTGTGAGTTTTGTTTCCCAGGAAAAAAGCCTGTACAATGGTTCAGGGTCCTGAGGCCTTAAATTGCCAGGTGCCTCGTCGAATTCCGCCTCTCGCAGGATGCCTTTCAGACGAAGGGTGGCAGCAGTGCCAACATGGTCTCGTTTGAGAGTGCCAAGTTGGTCCTGAAAACTGACACCCAGAACAGTGTTTTGTGAGATTTGTTTCCCAGGGAAAAACACTGTACAGTGGTTCAGGGTCCTGCGGCCTTAAATTGCCGGGTGCCTCCTGGAGATCCGCCTCTTGCAGGATTTTTCCCAGATGCTATGCGGCACCATTGCCCACTTAGTCTGGTTTGAGAGTGTCAAGTGGGTCCTCCAAACTGACACCCAGAACAGTGGCTTCTGAGTTTTGTTTCCCAGGGAAATATCCTGTAGAGTGGTTCAGGGTCCTGCCGCGTTAAATTTCAGGGTGCCTCCTGGAATTCGGCCTCTCGCAGAATGCCTCCCAGACGCAAGCTGTCACAAGTGCCAACATGGTCTCGTTTGAGAGTGCCAAGTGGGTCCTGAAAACTGACACCCAGAACAGTGGCTTCTGAGTTTTGTTTCCCAGGGAAAAACACTGTACAGTGGTTCAGGGTCCTGAGGCCTTAAATGGCCAGGTGCCTCGTCGAATTCCGCCTTTGTCAGGATGCCTCCCAGACGCAAAGTGGCACCCGTGCCAACTTGGTCTGGTTTGAGAGTGCCTAGTGGGTCCTGAAAACTGACACCCAGAACAGTGGCTTCTGAGTTTTGTTTCCCAGGGAAAAAGCCTGTACAGTGGTTCAGGGTCCTGCGGCCTTATATTGCCGGGTGTCTCCTAGAATTCTGCCTCACACAGGATGCCTCCCAGATGCAAGGTGGCACCAGTGCCAACTTGGTCTGGTTTGAGAGTGCCTAGTGGGTCCTGAAAACTGACACCCAGAACAGTGGCTTTTGAGTTTTGTTTCCCAGGGAAAAGGCCTGTAGAGTGGTTCAGGGTCCTGCGGTCTTATATTGCCGGGTGTCTCCTAGAATTCTGCCTCACACAGGATGCCTCCCAGATGCAAGGTGTCTGCAGTGCCAACTTGGTCTGGTTTGAGAGTGCCAAGTGGGTGCTGAAAACTGACACCCAGAACAGTGGCTTCTGAGTTTTGTTTCCCAGGGAAAAAGCCTGTACAGTGGTTCAGGGTCCTGAGGCCTTAAATTTCAGGGTGCCTCCTGGAATTCCGCCTCTCGCGGGATGCCTCCCAGACGCAATGTGGCACCCGTGCCAACTTGGTCTGGTTTGGTAGTGCCAAGTGGGTCCTGAAAACTGACACCCAGAACAGTGGTTTGTGAGTTTTGTTTCCCAGGGAAAAAGCCTGTACAATCGTTCGGGGTCCTGCGGCCTTAAATTTCCGGGTGCCTCCTGGAGATCAGCCTCTTGCAGGATTTTTCCCAGATGCTATGCGGCACCATTGCCCACTTAGTCTGGTTTGAGAGTGTCAAGTGGGTCCTCCAAACTGACACCCAGAACAGTGGCTTCTGAGTTTTGTTTCCCAGGGAAATACCCTGTAGAGTGGTTCAGGGTCCTGCCGCGTTAAATTTCAGGGTGCCTCCTGGAATTCGGCCTCTCGCAGAATGCCTCCCAGACGCAAGCTGTCACAAGTGCCAACATGGTCTCGTTTGAGAGTGCCAAGTGGGTCCTGAAAACTGACACCCAGAACAGTGGCTTCTGAGTTTTGTTTCCCAGGGAAAAACACTGTACAGTGGTTCAGGGTCCTGAGGCCTCTAAATGGCCAGGTGCCTCGTCGAATTCCGCCTTTCTCAGGATGCCTCCCAGACGCAAGGTGGCACCCGTGCCAACTTGGTCTGGTTTGAGAGTGCCTAGTGGGTCCTGCAAACTGACACTAAGAACAGTGGCTTCTGAGTTTTGTTTCCCAGGGAAAAAGCCTGTACAATGGTTCAGGGTCCTGAGGCCTTAAATGGCCAGGTGCCTCCTTGAATTCCGCCTCTCGCAGGATGCCTTTCAGACGAAGGGTGGCAGCAGTGCCAACATGGTCTCGTTTGAGAGTGCCAAGTTGGTCCTGAAAACTGACACCCAGAACAGTGTTTTGTGAGTTTTGTTTCCCAGGGAAAAACACTGTACAGTGGTTCAGGGTCCTGAGGCCTTAAATGGCCAGGTGCCTCGTCGAATTCCGCCTTTCTCAGGATGCCTCCCAGACGCAAGGTGGCACCCGTGCCAACTTGGTCTGGTTTGAGAGTGCCTAGTGGGTCCTGAAAACTGACACCCAGAACAGTGGCTTCTGAGTTTTGTTTCCCAGGGAAAAAGCCTGCACAGTGGTTCAGGGTCCTGAGGCCTTAAATTTCAGGGTGCCTCCTGGAATTCCGCCTCTCGCGGGATGCCTCCCAGACGCAATGTGGCACCCGTGTCAACTTGGTCTGGTTTGGTAGTGCCAAGTGGGTCCTGAAAACTGACACCCAGAACAGTGGCTTCTGAGTTTTGTTTCCCAGGGAAAAAGCCTGTACAATGGTTCAGGGTCCTGCGGCCTTAAATTTCCGGGTGCCTCCTTGAATTCCGCCTTTGTCAGGATGCCTCCCAGATGCAAGGTGGCACCAGTGTCAACTTGGTCTGGTTTGAGAGTGCAAAGTGGGTCCTGAAAACTGACACCCAGAACAGTGGCTTCTGAGTTTTGTTTCCCAGGGAAAAACACTGTACAGTGGTTCAGGGTCCTGAGGCCTTAAATGGCCAGGTGCCTCGTCGAATTCCGCCTTTCTCAGGATGCCTCCCAGACGCAAGGTGGCACCCGTGCCAACTTGGTCTGGTTTGAGAGTGCCTAGTGGTCCTGAAAACTGACACCCAGAACAGTGGCTTTTGAGTTTTGTTTCCCAGGGAAAAGGCCTGTAGAGTGGTTCAGGGTCCTGCGGCCTTATATTGCCGGGTGTCTCCTAGAATTCTGCCTCACACAGGATGCCTCCCAGATGCAAGGTGGCTGCAGTGCCAACTTGGTCTGGTTTGAGAGTGCAAAGTGGGTGCTGAAAACTGACACCCAGAACAGTGGCTTCTGAGTTTTGTTTCCCAGGGAAAAAGCCTGTACAATGGTTCGGGGTCCTGCGGCCTTAAATTGCCGGGTGCCTCCTGGAGATCCGCCTCTTGCAGGATTTTTCCCAGATGCTATGCGGCACCATTGCCCACTTAGTCTGGTTTGAGAATGCCTAGTGGGTCCTGCAAATTGACACCCAGAACAGTCGCTGCTGAGATTTGTTTCCCAGGAAAAAAGCCTTTACAATGGTTCAGGGTCCTGAGGCCTTAAATGGCCAGGTGCCTCGTCGAATTCCGCCTCTCGCAGGATGCCTTTCAGACGAAGGGTGGCAGCAGTGCCAACTTGGTCTGGTTTGAGAGTGCCAAGTGGGTGCTGAAAACTGACACCCAGAACAGTGGCTTCTGAGTTTTGTTTCCCAGGGAAAAAGCCTGTACAGTGGTTCAGGGTCCTGAGGCCTTAAATTTCAGGGTGCCTCCTGGAATTCCGCCTCTCGCGGGATGCCTCCCAGACGCAATGTGGCACCCGTGCCAACTTGGTCTGGTTTGGTAGTGCCAAGTGGGTCCTGAAAACTGACACCCAGAACAGTGGTTTGTGAGTTTTGTTTCCCAGGGAAAAAGCCTGTACAATCGTTCGGGGTCCTGCGGCCTTAAATTGCCGGGTGCCTCCTGGAGATCCGCCTCTTGCAGGATTTTTCCCAGATGCTATGCGGCACCATTGCCCACTTAGTCTGGTTTGAGAGTGTCAAGTGGGTCCTCCAAACTGACACCCAGAACAGTGGCTTCTGAGTTTTGTTTCCCAGGGAAATACCCTGTAGAGTGGTTCAGGGTCCTGCCACGTTAAATTTCAGGGTGCCTCCTGGAATTCGGCCTCTCGCAGAATGCCTCCCAGACGCAAGCTGTCACAAGTGCCAACATGGTCTCGTTTGAGAGTGCCAAGTGGGTCCTGAAAACTGACACCCAGAACAGTGGCTTCTGAGTTTTGTTTCCCAGGGAAAAACACTGTACAGTGGTTCAGGGTCCTGAGGCCTTAAATGGCCAGGTGCCTCGTCGAATTCCGCCTTTCTCAGGATGCCTCCAAGACGCAAGGTGGCACCCGTGCCAACTTGGTCTGGTTTGAGAGTGCCAAGTGGGTGCTGAAAACTGACACCCAGAACAGTGGCTTCTGAGTTTTGTTTCCCAGGGAAAAAGCCTGTACAGTGGTTCAGTGCCAACTTGGTCTGGTTTGAGAGTGCCTAGTGGGTCCTGAAAACTGACACCCAGAACAGTGGCTTTTCAGTTTTGTTTCCCAGGGAAAAGGCCTGTAGAGTGGTTCAGGGTGCTGCGGCCTTATATTGCCGGGTGTCTCCTAGAATTCTGCCTCACACAGGATGCCTCCCAGATGCAAGGTGGCTGCAGTGCCAACTTGGTCTGGTTTGAGAGTGCCAAGTGGGTGCTGTAAACTGACACCCAGAACAGTGGCTTCTGAGTTTTGTTTCCCAGGGAAAAAGCCTGTACAGTGGTTCAGGGTCCTGAGGCCTTAAATTTCAGGGTGCCTCCTGGAATTCCGCCTCTCGCGGGATGCCTCCCAGACGCAATGTGGCACCCGTGCCAACTTGGTCTGGTTTGGTAGTGCCAAGTGGGTCCTGAAAACTGACACCCAGAACAGTGGTTTGTGAGTTTTGTTTCCCAGGGAAAAAGCCTGTACAATCGTTCGGGGTCCTGCGGCCTTAAATTGCCGGGTGCCTCCAGGAGATCCGCCTCTTGCAGGATTTTTCCCAGATGCTATGCGGCACCATTGCCCACTTAGTCTGGTTTGAGAATGCCTAGTGGGTCCTGCAAACTGACACCAAGAACAGTGGCTTGTGAGTTTTGTTTCCCAGGAAAAAAGCCTGTACAATGGTTCAGGGTCCTGAGGCCTTAAATTGCCAGGTGCCTCGTCGAATTCCGCCTCTCGCAGGATGCCTTTCAGACGAAGGGTGGCAGCAGTGCCAACATGGTCTCGTTTGAGAGTGCCAAGTTGGTCCTGAAAACTGACACCCAGAACAGTGTTTTGTGAGTTTTGTTTCCCAGGGAAAAACACTGTAGAGTGGTTCAGGGTCCTGCGGCCTTAAATTGCCGGGTGCCTCCTGGAGATCCGCCTCTTGCAGGATTTTTCCCAGATGCTATGCGGCACCATTGCCCACTTAGTCTGGTTTGAGAGTGTCAAGTGGGTCCTCCAAACTGACACCCAGAACAGTGGCTTCTGAGTTTTGTTTCCCAGGGAAATATCCTGTAGAGTGGTTCAGGGTCCTGCCGCGTTAAATTTCAGGGTGCCTCCTGGAATTCGGCCTCTCGCAGAATGCCTCCCAGACGCAAGCTGTCACAAGTGCCAACATGGTCTCGTTTGAGAGTGCCAAGTGGGTCCTGAAAACTGACACCCAGAACAGTGGCTTCTGAGTTTTGTTTCCCAGGGAAAAACACTGTACAGTGGTTCAGGGTCCTGAGGCCTTAAATGGCCAGGTGCCTCGTCGAATTCCGCCTTTGTCAGGATGCCTCCCAGACGCAAAGTGGCACCCGTGCCAACTTGGTCTGGTTTGAGAGTGCCTAGTGGGTCCTGAAAACTGACACCCAGAACAGTGGCTTCTGAGTTTTGTTTCCCAGGGAAAAAGCCTGTACAGTGGTTCAGGGTCCTGCGGCCTTATATTGCCGGGTGTCTCCTAGAATTCTGCCTCACACAGGATGCCTCCCAGATGCAAGGTGGCACCAGTGCCAACTTGGTCTGGTTTGAGAGTGCCTAGTGGGTCCTGAAAACTGACACCCAGAACAGTGGCTTTTGAGTTTTGTTTCCCAGGGAAAAGGCCTGTAGAGTGGTTCAGGGTCCTGCGGCCTTATATTGCCGGGTGTCTCCTAGAATTCTGCCTCACACAGGATGCCTCCCAGATGCAAGGTGTCTGCAGTGCCAACTTGGTCTGGTTTGAGAGTGCCAAGTGGGTGCTGAAAACTGACACCCAGAACAGTGGCTTCTGAGTTTTGTTTCCCAGGGAAAAAGCCTGTACAGTGGTTCAGGGTCCTGAGGCCTTAAATTTCAGGGTGCCTCCTGGAATTCCGCCTCTCGCGGGATGCCTCCCAGACGCAATGTGGCACCCGTGCCGACTTGGTCTGGTTTGGTAGTGCCAAGTGGGTCCTGAAAACTGACACCCAGAACAGTGGTTTGTGAGTTTTGTTTCCCAGGGAAAAAGCCTGTACAATCGTTCGGGGTCCTGCGGCCTTAAATTTCCGGGTGCCTCCTGGAGATCAGCCTCTTGCAGGATTTTTCCCAGATGCTATGCGGCACCATTGCCCACTTAGTCTGGTTTGAGAGTGTCAAGTGGGTCCTCCAAACTGACACCCAGAACAGTGGCTTCTGAGTTTTGTTTCCCAGGGAAATACCCTGTAGAGTGGTTCAGGGTCCTGCCGCGTTAAATTTCAGGGTGCCTCCTGGAATTCGGCCTCTCGCAGAATGCCTCCCAGACGCAAGCTGTCACAAGTGCCAACATGGTCTGGTTTGAGAGTGCCAAGTGGGTCCTGAAAACTGACACCCAGAACAGTGGCTTCTGAGTTTTGTTTCCCAGGGAAAAACACTGTACAGTGGTTCAGGGTCCTGAGGCCTCTAAATGGCCAGGTGCCTCGTCGAATTCCGCCTTTCTCAGGATGCCTCCCAGACGCAAGGTGGCACCCGTGCCAACTTGGTCTGGTTTGAGAGTGCCTAGTGGGTCCTGCAAACTGACACTAAGAACAGTGGCTTCTGAGTTTTGTTTCCCAGGGAAAAAGCCTGTACAATGGTTCAGGGTCCTGAGGCCTTTAATGGCCAGGTGCCTCCTTGAATTCCGCCTCTCGCAGGATGCCTTTCAGACGAAGGGTGGCAGCAGTGCCAACATGGTCTCGTTTGAGAGTGCCAAGTTGGTCCTGAAAACTGACACCCAGAACAGTGTTTTGTGAGTTTTGTTTCCCAGGGAAAAACACTGTACAGTGGTTCAGGGTCCTGAGGCCTTAAATGGCCAGGTGCCTCGTCGAATTCCGCCTTTCTCAGGATGCCTCCCAGACGCAAGGTGGCACCCGTGCCAACTTGGTCTGGTTTGAGAGTGCCTAGTGGGTCCTGAAAACTGACACTAAGAACAGTGGCTTCTGAGTTTTGTTTCCCAGGGAAAAAGCGTGTACAGTGGTTCAGGGTCCTGAGGCCTTAAATTTCAGGGTGCCTCCTGGAATTCCGCCTCTCGCGGGATGCCTCCCAGACGCAATGTGGCACCCGTGTCAACTTGGTCTGGTTTGGTAGTGCCAAGTGGGTCCTGAAAACTGACACCCAGAACAGTGGCTTCTGAGTTTTGTTTCCCAGGGAAAAAGCCTGTACAATGGTTCAGGGTCCTGCGGCCTTAAATTTCCGGGTGCCTCCTTGAATTCCGCCTCACACAGGATGCCTCCCAGATGCAAGGTGGCACCAGTGCCAACTTGGTCTGGTTTGAGAGTGCAAAGTGGGTCCTGAAAACTGACACCCAGAACAGTGGCTTCTGAGTTTTGTTTCCCAGGGAAAAACACTGTACAGTGGTTCAGGGTCCTGAGGCCTTAAATGGCCAGGTGCCTCGTCGAATTCCGCCTTTCTCAGGATGCCTCCCAGACGCAAGGTGGCACCCGTGCCAACTTGGTCTGGTTTGAGAGTGCCTAGTGGTCCTGAAAACTGACACCCAGAACAGTGGCTTTTGAGTTTTGTTTCCCAGGGAAAAGGCCTGTAGAGTGGTTCAGGGTCCTGCGGCCTTATATTGCCGGGTGTCTCCTAGAATTCTGCCTCACACAGGATGCCTCCCAGATGCAAGGTGGCTGCAGTGCCAACTTGGTCTGGTTTGAGAGTGCAAAGTGGGTGCTGAAAACTGACACCCAGAACAGTGGCTTCTGAGTTTTGTTTCCCAGGGAAAAAGCCTGTACAATGGTTCGGGGTCCTGCGGCCTTAAATTGCCGGGTGCCTCCTGGAGATCCGCCTCTTGCAGGATTTTTCCAAGATGCTATGCGGCACCATTGCCCACTTAGTCTGGTTTGAGAATGCCTAGTGGGTCCTGCAAACTGACACCAAGAACAGTCGCTGCTGAGATTTGTTTCCCAGGAAAAAAGCCTTTACAATGGTTCAGGGTCCTGAGGCCTTAAATGGCCAGGTGCCTCGTCGAATTCCGCCTTTCTCAGGATGCCTTTCAGACGAAGGGTGGCAGCAGTGCCAACTTGGTCTGGTTTGAGAGTGCCAAGTGGGTGCTGAAAACTGACACCCAGAACAGTGGCTTCTGAGTTTTGTTTCCCAGGGAAAAAGCCTGTACAGTGGTTCAGGGTCCTGAGGCCTTAAATTTCAGGGTGCCTCCTGGAATTCCGCCTCTCGCGGGATGCCTCCCAGACGCAATGTGGCACCCGTGCCAACTTGGTCTGGTTTGGTAGTGCCAAGTGGGTCCTGAAAACTGACACCCAGAACAGTGGTTTGTGAGTTTTGTTTCCCAGGGAAAAAGCCTGTACAATCGTTCGGGGTCCTGCGGCCTTAAATTGCCGGGTGCCTCCTGGAGATCCGCCTCTTGCAGGATTTTTCCCAGATGCTATGCGGCACCATTGCCCACTTAGTCTGGTTTGAGAGTGTCAAGTGGGTCCTCCAAACTGACACCCAGAACAGTGGCTTCTGAGTTTTGTTTCCCAGGGAAATACCCTGTAGAGTGGTTCAGGGTCCTGCCGCCTTAAATTTCAGGGTGCCTCCTGGAATTCGGCCTCTCGCAGGATGCCTCCCAGACGCAAGGTGGCACCCGTGCCAACTTGGTCTGGTTTGAGAGTGCCTAGTGGGTCCTGCAAACTGACACTAAGAACAGTGGCTTCTGAGTTTTGTTTCCCAGGGAAAAAGCCTGTACAATGGTTCAGGGTCCTGAGGCCTTAAATGGCCAGGTGCCTCCTTGAATTCCGCCTCTCGCAGGATGCCTTTCAGACGAAGGGTGGCAGCAGTGCCAACATGGTCTCGTTTGAGAGTGCCAAGTTGGTCCTGAAAACTGACACCCAGAACAGTGTTTTGTGAGTTTTGTTTCCCAGGGAAAAACACTGTACAGTGGTTCAGGGTCCTGAGGCCTTAAATGGCCAGGTGCCTCGTCGAATTCCGCCTTTCTCAGGATGCCTCCCAGACGCAAGGTGGCACCCATGCCAACTTGGTCTGGTTTGAGAGTGCCTAGTGGGTCCTGCAAACTGACACTAAGAACAGTGGCTTCTGAGTTTTGTTTCCCAGGGAAAAAGCCTGTACAGTGGTTCAGGGTCCTGAGGCCTTAAATTTCAGGGTGCCTCCTGGAATTCCGCCTCTCGCGGGATGCCTCCCAGACGCAATGTGGCACCCGTGTCAACTTGGTCTGGTTTGGTAGTGCCAAGTGGGTCCTGAAAACTGACACCCAGAACAGTGGCTTCTGAGTTTTGTTTCCCAGGGAAATACCCTGTAGAGTGGTTCAGGGTCCTGCCGCGTTAAATTTCAGGGTGCCTCCTGGAATTCGGCCTCTCGCAGAATGCCTCCCAGACGCAAGCTGTCACAAGTGCCAACATGGTCTCGTTTGAGAGTGCCAAGTGGGTCCTGAAAACTGACACCCAGAACAGTGTTTTGTGAGTTTTGTTTCCCAGGGAAAAAGCCTGTACAATGGTTCAGGGTCCTGCGGCCTTAAATTTCCGGGTGCCTCCTTGAATTCCGCCTCACACAGGATGCCTCCCAGATGCAAGGTGGCACCAGTGCCAACTTGGTCTGGTTTGAGAGTGCCTAGTGGGTCCTGAAAACTGACACCCAGAACAGTGGCTTTTGAGTTTTGTTTCCCAGGGAAAAGGCCTGTAGAGTGGTTCAGGGTCCTGCGGCCTTATATTGCCGGGTGTCTCCTAGAATTCTGCCTCACACAGGATGCCTCCCAGATGCAAGGTGTCTGCAGTGCCAACTTGGTCTGGTTTGAGAGTGCCAAGTGGGTGCTGAAAACTGACACCCAGAACAGTGGCTTCTGAGTTTTGTTTCCCAGGGAAAAAGCCTGTACAGTGGTTCAGGGTCCTGAGGCCTTAAATTTCAGGGTGCCTCCTGGAATTCCGCCTCTCGCGGGATGCCTCCCAGACGCAATGTGGCACCCGTGCCAACTTGGTCTGGTTTGGTAGTGCCAAGTGGGTCCTGAAAACTGACACCCAGAACAGTGGTTTGTGAGTTTTGTTTCCCAGGGAAAAAGCCTGTACAATCGTTCGGCGTCCTGCGGCCTTAAATTGCCGGGTGCCTCCTGGAGATCCGCCTCTTGCAGGATTTTTCCCAGATGCTATGCGGCACCATTGCCCACTTAGTCTGGTTTGAGAGTGTCAAGTGGGTCCTCCAAACTGACACCCAGAACAGTGGCTTCTGAGTTTTGTTTCCCAGGGAAATACCCTGTAGAGTGGTTCAGGGTCCTGCCGCGTTAAATTTCAGGGTGCCTCCTGGAATTCGGCCTCTCGCAGAATGCCTCCCAGACGCAAGCTGTCACAAGTGCCAACATGGTCTCGTTTGAGAGTGCCAAGTGGGTCCTGAAAACTGACACCCAGAACAGTGGCTTCTGAGTTTTGTTTCCCAGGGAAAAACACTGTACAGTGGTTCAGGGTCCTGAGGCCTTAAATGGCCAGGTGCCTCGTCGAATTCCGCCTTTCTCAGGATGCCTCCCAGACGCAAGGTGGCACCCGTGCCAACTTGGTCTGGTTTGAGAGTGCCAAGTGGGTGCTGAAAACTGACACCCAGAACAGTGGCTTCTGAGTTTTGTTTCCCAGGGAAAAAGCCTGTACAGTGGTTCAGGGTCCTGCGGCCTTATATTGCCGGGTGTCTCCTAGAATTCTGCCTCACACAGGATGCCTCCCAGATGCAAGGTGGCACCAGTGCCAACTTGGTCTGGTTTGAGAGTGCCTAGTGGGTCCTGAAAACTGACACCCAGAACAGTGGCTTTTCAGTTTTGTTTCCCAGGGAAAAGGCCTGTAGAGTGGTTCAGGGTGCTGCGGCCTTATATTGCCGGGTGTCTCCTAGAATTCTGCCTCACACAGGATGCCTCCCAGATGCAAGGTGGCTGCAGTGCCAACTTGGTCTGGTTTGAGAGTGCCAAGTGGGTGCTGAAAACTGACACCCAGAACAGTGGCTTCTGAGTTTTGTTTCCCAGGGAAAAAGCCTGTACAGTGGTTCAGGGTCCTGAGGCCTTAAATTTCAGGGTGCCTCCTGGAATTCCGCCTCTCGCGGGATGCCTCCCAGACGCAATGTGGCACCCGTGCCAACTTGGTCTGGTTTGGTAGTGCCAAGTGGGTCCTGAAAACTGACACCCAGAACAGTGGTTTGTGAGTTTTGTTTCCCAGGGAAAAAGCCTGTACAATCGTTCGAGGTCCTGCGGCCTTAAATAGCCGGGTGCCTCCAGGAGATCCGCCTCTTGCAGGATTTTTCCCAGATGCTATGCGGCACCATTGCCCACTTAGTCTGGTTTGAGAATGCCTAGTGGGTCCTGCAAACTGACACCAAGAACAGTGGCTTGTGAGTTTTGTTTCCCAGGAAAAAAGCCTGTACAATGGTTCAGGGTCCTGAGGCCTTAAATTGCCAGGTGCCTCGTCGAATTCCGCCTCTCGCAGGATGCCTTTCAGACGAAGGGTGGCAGCAGTGCCAACATGGTCTCGTTTGAGAGTGCCAAGTTGGTCCTGAAAACTGACACCCAGAACAGTGTTTTGTGAGATTTGTTTCCCAGGGAAAAACACTGTACAGTGGTTCAGGGTCCTGCGGCCTTAAATTGCCGGGTGCCTCCTGGAGATCCGCCTCTTGCAGGATTTTTCCCAGATGCTATGCGGCACCATTGCCCACTTAGTCTGGTTTGAGAGTGTCAAGTGGGTCCTCCAAACTGACACCCAGAACAGTGGCTTCTGAGTTTTGTTTCCCAGGGAAATATCCTGTAGAGTGGTTCAGGGTCCTGCCGCGTTAAATTTCAGGGTGCCTCCTGGAATTCGGCCTCTCGCAGAATGCCTCCCAGACGCAAGCTGTCACAAGTGCCAACATGGTCTCGTTTGAGAGTGCCAAGTGGGTCCTGAAAACTGACACCCAGAACAGTGGCTTCTGAGTTTTGTTTCCCAGGGAAAAACACTGTACAGTGGTTCAGGGTCCTGAGGCCTTAAATGGCCAGGTGCCTCGTCGAATTCCGCCTTTGTCAGGATGCCTCCCAGACGCAAAGTGGCACCCGTGCCAACTTGGTCTGGTTTGAGAGTGCCTAGTGGGTCCTGAAAACTGACACCCAGAACAGTGGCTTCTGAGTTTTGTTTCCCAGGGAAAAAGCCTGTACAGTGGTTCAGGGTCCTGCGGCCTTATATTGCCGGGTGTCTCCTAGAATTCTGCCTCACACAGGATGCCTCCCAGATGCAAGGTGGCACCAGTGCCAACTTGGTCTGGTTTGAGAGTGCCTAGTGGGTCCTGAAAACTGACACCCAGAACAGTGGCTTTTGAGTTTTGTTTCCCAGGGAAAAGGCCTGTAGAGTGGTTCAGGGTCCTGCGGTCTTATATTGCCGGGTGTCTCCTAGAATTCTGCCTCACACAGGATGCCTCCCAGATGCAAGGTGTCTGCAGTGCCAACTTGGTCTGGTTTGAGAGTGCCAAGTGGGTGCTGAAAACTGACACCCAGAACAGTGGCTTCTGAGTTTTGTTTCCCAGGGAAAAAGCCTGTACAGTGGTTCAGGGTCCTGAGGCCTTAAATTTCAGGGTGCCTCCTGGAATTCCGCCTCTCGCGGGATGCCTCCCAGACGCAATGTGGCACCCGTGCCAACTTGGTCTGGTTTGGTAGTGCCAAGTGGGTCCTGAAAACTGACACCCAGAACAGTGGTTTGTGAGTTTTGTTTCCCAGGGAAAAAGCCTGTACAATCGTTCGGGGTCCTGCGGCCTTAAATTTCCGGGTGCCTCCTGGAGATCAGCCTCTTGCAGGATTTTTCCCAGATGCTATGCGGCACCATTGCCCACTTAGTCTGGTTTGAGAGTGTCAAGTGGGTCCTCCAAACTGACACCCAGAACAGTGGCTTCTGAGTTTTGTTTCCCAGGGAAATACCCTGTAGAGTGGTTCAGGGTCCTGCCGCGTTAAATTTCAGGGTGCCTCCTGGAATTCGGCCTCTCGCAGAATGCCTCCCAGACGCAAGCTGTCACAAGTGCCAACATGGTCTGGTTTGAGAGTGCCAAGTGGGTCCTGAAAACTGACACCCAGAACAGTGGCTTCTGAGTTTTGTTTCCCAGGGAAAAACACTGTACAGTGGTTCAGGGTCCTGAGGCCTCTAAATGGCCAGGTGCCTCGTCGAATTCCGCCTTTCTCAGGATGCCTCCCAGACGCAAGGTGGCACCCGTGCCAACTTGGTCTGGTTTGAGAGTGCCTAGTGGGTCCTGCAAACTGACACTAAGAACAGTGGCTTCTGAGTTTTGTTTCCCAGGGAAAAAGCCTGTACAATGGTTCAGGGTCCTGAGGCCTTAAATGGCCAGGTGCCTCCTTGAATTCCGCCTCTCGCAGGATGCCTTTCAGACGAAGGGTGGCAGCAGTGCCAACATGGTCTCGTTTGAGAGTGCCAAGTTGGTCCTGAAAACTGACACCCAGAACAGTGTTTTGTGAGTTTTGTTTCCCAGGGAAAAACACTGTACAGTGGTTCAGGGTCCTGAGGCCTTAAATGGCCAGGTGCCTCGTCGAATTCCGCCTTTCTCAGGATGCCTCCCAGACGCAAGGTGGCACCCGTGCCAACTTGGTCTGGTTTGAGAGTGCCTAGTGGGTCCTGAAAACTGACACTAAGAACAGTGGCTTCTGAGTTTTGTTTCCCAGGGAAAAAGCCTGCACAGTGGTTCAGGGTCCTGAGGCCTTAAATTTCAGGGTGCCTCCTGGAATTCCGCCTCTCGCGGGATGCCTCCCAGACGCAATGTGGCACCCGTGTCAACTTGGTCTGGTTTGGTAGTGCCAAGTGGGTCCTGAAAACTGACACCCAGAACAGTGGCTTCTGAGTTTTGTTTCCCAGGGAAAAAGCCTGTACAATGGTTCAGGGTCCTGCGGCCTTAAATTTCCGGGTGCCTCCTTGAATTCCGCCTTTGTCAGGATGCCTCCCAGATGCAAGGTGGCACCCGTGCCAACTTGGTCTGGTTTGAGAGTGCAAAGTGGGTCCTGAAAACTGACACCCAGAACAGTGGCTTCTGAGTTTTGTTTCCCAGGGAAAAACACTGTACAGTGGTTCAGGGTCCTGAGGCCTTAAATGGCCAGGTGCCTCGTCGAATTCCGCCTTTCTCAGGATGCCTCCCAGACGCAAGGTGGCACCCGTGCCAACTTGGTCTGGTTTGAGAGTGCCTAGTGGTCCTGAAAACTGACACCCAGAACAGTGGCTTTTGAGTTTTGTTTCCCAGGGAAAAGGCCTGTAGAGTGGTTCAGGGTCCTGCGGCCTTATATTGCCGGGTGTCTCCTAGAATTCTGCCTCACACAGGATGCCTCCCAGATGCAAGGTGGCTGCAGTGCCAACTTGGTCTGGTTTGAGAGTGCAAAGTGGGTGCTGAAAACTGACACCCAGAACAGTGGCTTCTGAGTTTTGTTTCCCAGGGAAAAAGCCTGTACAATGGTTCGGGGTCCTGCGGCCTTAAATTGCCGGGTGCCTCCTGGAGATCCGCCTCTTGCAGGATTTTTCCCAGATGCTATGCGGCACCATTGCCCACTTAGTCTGGTTTGAGAATGCCTAGTGGGTCCTGCAAATTGACACCCAGAACAGTCGCTGCTGAGATTTGTTTCCCAGGAAAAAAGCCTTTACAATGGTTCAGGGTCCTGAGGCCTTAAATGGCCAGGTGCCTCGTCGAATTCCGCCTCTCGCAGGATGCCTTTCAGACGAAGGGTGGCAGCAGTGCCAACTTGGTCTGGTTTGAGAGTGCCAAGTGGGTGCTGAAAACTGACACCCAGAACAGTGGCTTCTGAGTTTTGTTTCCCAGGGAAAAAGCCTGTACAGTGGTTCAGGGTCCTGAGGCCTTAAATTTCAGGGTGCCTCCTGGAATTCCGCCTCTCGCGGGATGCCTCCCAGACGCAATGTGGCACCCGTGCCAACTTGGTCTGGTTTGGTAGTGCCAAGTGGGTCCTGAAAACTGACACCCAGAACAGTGGTTTGTGAGTTTTGTTTCCCAGGGAAAAAGCCTGTACAATCGTTCGGGGTCCTGCGGCCTTAAATTGCCGGGTGCCTCCTGGAGATCCGCCTCTTGCAGGATTTTTCCCAGATGCTATGCGGCACCATTGCCCACTTAGTCTGGTTTGAGAGTGTCAAGTGGGTCCTCCAAACTGACACCCAGAACAGTGGCTTCTGAGTTTTGTTTCCCAGGGAAATACCCTGTAGAGTGGTTCAGGGTCCTGCCACGTTAAATTTCAGGGTGCCTCCTGGAATTCGGCCTCTCGCAGAATGCCTCCCAGACGCAAGCTGTCACAAGTGCCAACATGGTCTCGTTTGAGAGTGCCAAGTGGGTCCTGAAAACTGACACCCAGAACAGTGGCTTCTGAGTTTTGTTTCCCAGGGAAAAACACTGTACAGTGGTTCAGGGTCCTGAGGCCTTAAATGGCCAGGTGCCTCGTCGAATTCCGCCTTTCTCAGGATGCCTCCAAGACGCAAGGTGGCACCCGTGCCAACTTGGTCTGGTTTGAGAGTGCCAAGTGGGTGCTGAAAACTGACACCCAGAACAGTGGCTTCTGAGTTTTGTTTCCCAGGGAAAAAGCCTGTACAGTGGTTCAGGGTCCTGCGGCCTTATATTGCCGGGTGTCTCCTAGAATTCTGCCTCACACAGGATGCCTCCCAGATGCAAGGTGGTACCAGTGCCAACTTGGTCTGGTTTGGTAGTGCCTAGTGGGTCCTGAAAACTGACACCCAGAACAGTGGCTTTTGAGTTTTGTTTCCCAGGGAAAAGGCCTGTAGAGTGGTTCAGGGTGCTGCGGCCTTATATTGCCGGGTGTCTCCTAGAATTCTGCCTCTCGCGGGATGCCTCCCAGACGCAATGTGGCACCCGTGCCAACTTGGTCTGGTTTGGTAGTGCCAAGTGGGTCCTGAAAACTGACACCCAGAACAGTGGTTTGTGAGTTTTGTTTCCCAGGGAAAAAGCCTGTACAATCGTTCGGGGTCCTGCGGCCTTAAATTGCCGGGTGCCTCCTGGAGATCCGCCTCTTGCAGGATTTTTCCCAGATGCTATGCGGCACCATTGCCCACTTAGTCTGGTTTGAGAATGCCTAGTGGGTCCTGCAAACTGACACCCAGAACAGTGGCTTGTGAGTTTTGTTTCCCAGGAAAAAAGCCTGTACAATGGTTCAGGGTCCTGAGGCCTTAAATTGCCAGGTGCCTCGTCGAATTCCGCCTCTCGCAGGATGCCTTTCAGACGAAGGGTGGCAGCAGTGCCAACATGGTCTCGTTTGAGAGTGCCAAGTTGGTCCTGAAAACTGACACCCAGAACAGTGTTTTGTGAGTTTTGTTTCCCAGGGAAAAACACTGTACAGTGGTTCAGGGTCCTGCGGCCTTAAATTGCCGGGTGCCTCCTGGAGATCCGCCTCTTGCAGGATTTTTCCCAGATGCTATGCGGCACCATTGCCCACTTAGTCTGGTTTGAGAGTGTCAAGTGGGTCCTCCAAACTGACACCCAGAACAGTGGCTTCTGAGTTTTGTTTCCCAGGGAAATATCCTGTAGAGTGGTTCAGGGTCCTGCCGCGTTAAATTTCAGGGTGCCTCCTGGAATTCGGCCTCTCGCAGAATGCCTCCCAGACGCAAGCTGTCACAAGTGCCAACATGGTCTCGTTTGAGAGTGCCAAGTGGGTCCTGAAAACTGACACCCAGAACAGTGGCTTCTGAGTTTTGTTTCCCAGGGAAAAACACTGTACAGTGGTTCAGGGTCCTGAGGCCTTAAATGGCCAGGTGCCTCGTCGAATTCCGCCTTTCTCAGGATGCCTCCCAGACGCAAGGTGGCACCCGTGCCAACATGGTCTCGTTTGAGAGTGCCAAGTGGGTCCTGAAAACTGACACCCAGAACAGTGGCTTCTGAGTTTTGTTTCCCAGGGAAAAACACTGTACAGTGGTTCAGGGTCCTGAGGCCCTTAATGGCCAGGTGCCTCGTCGAATTCCGCCTTTGTCAGGATGCCTCCCAGACGCAAAGTGGCACCCGTGCCAACTTGGTCTGGTTTGAGAGTGCCAAGTGGGTGCTGAAAACTGACACCCAGAACAGTGGCTTCTGAGTTTTGTTTCCCAGGGAAAAAGCCTGTACAGTGGTTCAGGGTCCTGAGGCCTTAAATTTCAGGGTGCCTCCTGGAATTCCGCCTCACGCGGGATGCCTCCCAGACGCAATGTGGCACCCGTGCCAACTTGGTCTGGTTTGGTAGTGCCAAGTGGGTCCTGAAAACTGACACCCAGAACAGTGGTTTGTGAGTTTTGTTTCCCAGGGAAAAGGCCTGTAGAGTGGTTCAGGGTCCTGCGGCCTTATATTGCCGGGTGTCTCCTAGAATTCTGCCTCACACAGGATGCCTCCCAGATGCAAGGTGGCTGCAGTGCCAACTTGGTCTGGTTTGAGAGTGCCAAGTGGGTGCTGAAAACTGACACCCAGAACAGTGGCTTCTGAGTTTTGTTTCCCAGGGAAAAAGCCTGTACAGTGGTTCAGGGTCCTGAGGCCTTAAATTTCAGGGTGCCTCCTGGAATTCCGCCTCTCGCGGGATGCCTCCCAGACGCAATGTGGCACCCGTGCCAACTTGGTCTGGTTTGGTAGTGCCAAGTGGGTCCTGAAAACTGACACCCAGAACAGTGGTTTGTGAGTTTTGTTTCCCAGGGAAAAAGCCTGTACAATCGTTCGGGGTCCTGCGGCCTGAAATTGCCGGGTGCCTCCTGGAGATCCGCCTCTTGCAGGATTTTTCCCAGATGCTATGCGGCACCATTGCCCACTTAGTCTGGTTTGAGAGTGTCAAGTGGGTCCTCCAAACTGACACCCAGAACAGTGGATTCTGAGTTTTGTTTCCCAGGGAAATACCCTGTAGAGTGGTTCAGGGTCCTGCCGCGTTAAATTTCAGGGTGCCTCCTGGAATTCGGCCTCTCGCAGAATGCCTCCCAGACGCAAGCTGTCACAAGTGCCAACATGGTCTCGTTTGAGAGTGCCAAGTGGGTCCTGAAAACTGACACCCAGAACAGTGGCTTCTGAGTTTTGTTTCCCAGGGAAAAACACTGTACAGTGGTTCAGGTTCCTGAGGCCTCTAAATGGCCAGGTGCCTCGTCGAATTCCGCCTTTCTCAGGATGCCTCCCAGACGCAAGGTGGCACCCGTGCCAACTTGGTCTTGTTTGAGAGTGCCTAGTGGGTCCTGCAAACTGACACTAAGAACAGTGGCTTCTGAGTTTTGTTTCCCAGGGAAAAAGCCTGTACAATGGTTCAGGGTCCTGAGGCCTTAAATGGCCAGGTGCCTCCTTGAATTCCGCCTCTCGCAGGATGCCTTTCAGACGAAGGGTGGCAGCAGTGCCAACATGGTCTCGTTTGAGAGTGCCAAGTTGGTCCTGAAAACTGACACCCAGAACAGCGTTTTGTGAGTTTTGTTTCCCAGGGAAAAACACTGTACAGTGGTTCAGGGTCCTGAGGCCTTAAATGGCCAGGTGCCTCGTCGAATTCCGCCTTTCTCAGGATGCCTCCCAGACGCAAGGTGGCACCCGTGCCAACTTGGTCTGGTTTGAGAGTGCCTAGTGGGTCCTGAAAACTGACACTAAGAACAGTGGCTTCTGAGTTTTGTTTCCCAGGGAAAAAGCCTGTACAGTGGTTCAGGGTCCTGAGGCCTTAAATTTCAGGGTGCCTCCTGGAATTCCGCCTCTCGCGGGATGCCTCCCAGACGCAATGTGGCACCCGTGTCAACTTGGTCTGGTTTGGTAGTGCCAAGTGGGTCCTGAAAACTGACACCCAGAACAGTGGCTTCTGAGTTTTGTTTCCCAGGGAAATACCCCGTAGAGTGGTTCAGGGTCCTGCCGCGTTAAATTTCAGGGTGCCTCCTGGAATTCGGCCTCTCGCAGAATTCCTCCCAGACGCAAGCTGTCACAAGTGCCAACATGGTCTCGTTTGAGAGTGCCAAGTGGGTCCTGAAAACTGACACCCAGAACAGTGTTTTGTGAGTTTTGTTTCCCAGGGAAAATGCCTGTACAATGGTTCAGGGTCCTGCGGCCTTAAATTTCCGGGTGCCTCCTTGAATTCCGCCTCACACAGGATGCCTCCCAGATGCAAGGTGGCACCAGTGCCAACTTGGTCTGGTTTGAGAGTGCCTAGTGGGTCCTGAAAACTGACACCCAGAACAGTGGCTTCTGAGTTTTGTTTCCCAGGGAAAAAGCCTGTACAGTGGTTCAGGGTCCTGAGGCCTTAAATTTCAGGGTGCCTCCTGGAATTCCGCCTCTCGCGGGATGCCTCCCAGACGCAATGTGGCACCCGTGCCAACTTGGTCTGGTTTGAGAGTGCCAAGTGGGTCCTGAAAACTGACACCCAGAACAGTGGTTTGTGAGTTTTGTTTCCCAGGGAAAAAGCCTGTACAATCGTTCGGGGTCCTGCGGCCTTAAATTTCCGGGTGCCTCCTGGAGATCAGCCTCTTGCAGGATTTTTCCCAGATGCTATGCGGCACCATTGCCCACTTAGTCTGGTTTGAGAGTGTCAAGTGGGTCCTCCAAACTGACACCCAGAACAGTGGCTTCTGAGTTTTGTTTCCCAGGGAAATACCCTGTAGAGTGGTTCAGGGTCCTGCCGCGTTAAATTTCAGGGTGCCTCCTGGAATTCGGCCTCTCGCAGAATGCCTCCCAGACGCAAGCTGTCACAAGTGCCAACATGGTCTCGTTTGAGAGTGCCAAGTGGGTCCTGAAAACTGACACCCAGAACAGTGGCTTCTGAGTTTTGTTTCTCAGGGGAAAAACACTGTACAGTGGTTCAGGTTCCTGAGGCCTCTAAATGGCCAGATGCCTCGTCGAATTCCGCCTTTCTCAGGATGCCTCCCAGACGCAAGGTGGCACCCGTGCCAACTTGGTCTGGTTTGAGAGTGCCTAGTGGGTCCTGCAAACTGACACTAAGAACAGTGGCTTCTGAGTTTTGTTTCCCAGGGAAAAAGCCTGTACAATGGTTCAGGGTCCTGAGGCCTTAAATGGCCAGGTGCCTCGTCGAATTCCGCCTCTCGCAGGATGCCTTTCACACGAAGGGTGGCAGCAGTGCCAACATGGTCTCGTTTGAGAGTGCCAAGTTGGTCCTGAAAACTGACACCCAGAACAGTGTTTTGTGAGTTTTGTTTCCCAGGGAAAAACACTGTACAGTGGTTCAGGGTCCTGAGGCCTTAAATGGCCAGGTGCCTCGTCGAATTCCGCCTTTCTCAGGATGCCTCCCAGACGCAAGGTGGCACCCGTGCCAACTTGGTCTGGTTTGAGAGTGCCTAGTGGGTCCTGCAAACTGACATTAAGAACAGTGGCTTCTGAGTTTTGTTTCCCAGGGAAAAAGCCTGTAAAATGGTTCAGGGTCCTGCGGCCTTAAATTTCCGGGTGCCTCCTTGAATTCCGCCTCACACAGGATGCCTCCCAGATGCAAGGTGGCACCAGTGCCAACTTGGTCTGGTTTGAGAGTGCCTAGTGGGTCCTGCAAACTGACACTAAGAACAGTGGCTTCTGAGTTTTGTTTCCCAGGGAAAAGGCCTGTAGAGTGGTTCAGGGTCCTGCGGCCTTAAATTGCCGGGTGCCTCCTGGAGATCCGCCTCTTGCAGGATTTTTCCCAGATGCTATGCGGCACCATTGCCCACTTAGTCTGGTTTGAGAATGCCTAGTGGGTCCTGCAAACTGACACCCAGAACAGTGGCTTGTGAGTTTTGTTTCCCAGGAAAAAAGCCTGTACAATGGTTCAGGGTCCTGAGGCCTTAAATTGCAAGGTGCCTCGTCGAATTCCGCCTCTCGCAGGATGCCTTTCAGACGAAGGGTGGCAGCAGTGCCAACATGGTCTCGTTTGAGAGTGCCAAGTGGGTGCTGAAAACTGACACCCAGAACAGTGTTTTGTGAGTTTTGTTTCCCAGGGAAAAACACTGTACAGTGGTTCAGGGTCCTGCGGCCTTAAATTGCCGGGTGCCTCCTGGAGATCCGCCTCTCGCGGGATGCCTCCCAGACGCAATGTGGCACCCGTGCCAACTTGGTCTGGTTTGGTAGTGCCAAGTGGGTCCTGAAAACTGACACCCAGAACAGTGGTTTGTGAGTTTTGTTTCCCAGGGAAAAAGCCTGTACAATGGTTCGGGGTCCTGCGGCCTTAAATTGCCAGGTGCCTCGTCGAATTCCGCCTCTCGCAGGATGCCTTTCAGACGAAGGGTGGCAGCAGTGCCAACATGGTCTCGTTTGAGAGTGCCAAGTTGGTCCTGAAAACTGACACCCAGAACAGTGTTTTGTGAGTTTTGTTTCCCAGGGAAAAACACTGTACAGTGGTTCAGGGTCCTGCGGCCTTAAATTGCCGGGTGCCTCCTGGAGATCCGCCTCTTGCAGGATTTTTCCCAGATGCTATGCGGCACCATTGCCCACTTAGTCTGGTTTGAGAATGCCTAGTGGGTCCTGCAAACTGACACCCAGAACAGTGGCTTGTGAGTTTTGTTTCCCAGGAAAAAAGCCTGTACAATGGTTCAGGGTCCTGAGGCCTTAAATTGCCAGGTGCCTCGTCGAATTCCGCCTCTCGCAGGATGCCTTTCAGACGAAGGGTGGCAGCAGTGCCAACATGGTCTCGTTTGAGAGTGCCAAGTTGGTCCTGAAAACTGACACCCAGAACAGTGTTTTGTGAGTTTTGTTTCCCAGGGAAAAACACTGTACAGTGGTTCAGGGTCCTGCGGCCTTAAATTGCCGGGTGCCTCCTGGAGATCCGCCTCTTGCAGGATTTTTCCCAGATGCTATGCGGCACCATTGCCCACTTAGTCTGGTTTGAGAGTGTCAAGTGGGTCCTCCAAACTGACACCCAGAACAGTGGCTTCTGAGTTTTGTTTCCCAGGGAAATATCCTGTAGAGTGGTTCAGGGTCCTGCCGCGTTAAATTTCAGGGTGCCTCCTGGAATTCGGCCTCTCGCAGAATGCCTCCCAGACGCAAGCTGTCACAAGTGCCAACATGGTCTCGTTTGAGAGTGCCAAGTGGGTCCTGAAAACTGACACCCAGAACAGTGGCTTCTGAGTTTTGTTTCCCAGGGAAAAACACTGTACAGTGGTTCAGGGTCCTGAGGCCTTAAATGGCCAGGTGCCTCGTCGAATTCCGCCTTTGTCAGGATGCCTCCCAGACGCAAAGTGGCACCCGTGCCAACTTGGTCTGGTTTGAGAGTGCCTAGTGGGTCCTGAAAACTGACACCCAGAACAGTGGCTTCTGAGTTTTGTTTCCCAGGGAAAAAGCCTGTACAATGGTTCAGGGTCCTGCGGCCTTAAATTTCCGGGTGCCTCCTTGAATTCCGCCTCACACAGGATGCCTCCCAGATGCAAGGTGGCACCAGTGCCAACTTGGTCTGGTTTGAGAGTGCCTAGTGGGTCCTGAAAACTGACACCCAGAACAGTGGCTTTTGAGTTTTGTTTCCCAGGGAAAAGGCCTGTAGAGCGGTTCAGGGTCCTGCGGCCTTATATTGCCGGGTGTCTCCTAGAATTCTGCCTCACACAGGATGCCTCCCAGATGCAAGGTGTCTGCAGTGCCAACTTGGTCTGGTTTGAGAGTGCCAAGTGGGTGCTGAAAACTGACACCCAGAACAGTGGCTTCTGAGTTTTGTTTCCCAGGGAAAAAGCCTGTACAGTGGTTCAGGGTCCTGAGGCCTTAAATTTCAGGGTGCCTCCTGGAATTCCGCCTCTCGCGAGATGCCTCCCAGACGCAATGTGGCACCCGTGCCAACTTGGTCTGGTTTGGTAGTGCCAAGTGGGTCCTGAAAACTGACACCCAGAACAGTGGTTTGTGAGTTTTGTTTCCCAGGGAAAAAGCCTGTACAATCGTTCGGGGTCCTGCGGCCTTAAATTTCCGGGTGCCTCCTGGAGATCAGCCTCTTGCAGGATTTTTCCCAGATGCTATGCGGCACCATTGCCCACTTAGTCTGGTTTGAGAGTGTCAAGTGGGTCCTCCAAACTGACACCCAGAACAGTGGCTTCTGAGTTTTGTTTCCCAGGGAAATACCCTGTAGAGTGGTTCAGGGTCCTGCCGCGTTAAATTTCAGGGTGCCTCCTGGAATTCGGCCTCTCGCAGAATGCCTCCCAGACGCAAGCTGTCACAAGTGCCAACATGGTCTCGTTTGAGAGTGCCAAGTGGGTCCTGAAAACTGACACCCAGAACAGTGGCTTCTGAGTTTTGTTTCCCAGGGAAAAACACTGTACAGTGGTTCAGGGTCCTGAGGCCTCTAAATGGCCAGGTGCCTCGTCGAATTCCGCCTTTCTCAAGATGCCTCCCAGACGCAAGGTGGCACCCGTGCCAACTTGGTCTTGTTTGAGAGTGCCTAGTGGGTCCTGCAAACTGACACTAAGAACAGTGGCTTCTGAGTTTTGTTTCCCAGGGAAAAAGCCTGTACAATGGTTCAGGGTCCTGAGGCCTTAAATGGCCAGGTGCCTCCTTGAATTCCGCCTCTCGCAGGATGCCTTTCAGACGAAGGGTGGCAGCAGTGCCAAAATGGTCTCGTTTGAGAGTGCCAAGTTGGTCCTGAAAACTGACACCCAGAACAGTGCTTTGTGAGTTTTGTTTCCCAGGGAAAAACACTGTACAGTGGTTCAGGGTCCTGAGGCCTTAAATGGCCAGGTGCCTCGTCGAATTCCGCCTTTCTCAGGATGCCTCCCAGACGCAAGGTGGCACCCGTGCCAACTTGGTCTGGTTTGAGAGTGCCTAGTGGGTCCTGAAAACTGACACTAAGAACAGTGGCTTCTGAGTTTTGTTTCCCAGGGAAAAAGCCTGTACAGTGGTTCAGGGTCCTGAGGCCTTAAATTTCAGGGTGCCTCCTGGAATTCCGCCTCTCGCGGGATGCCTCCCAGACGCAATGTGGCACCCGTGTCAACTTGGTCTGGTTTGGTAGTGCCAAGTGGGTCCTGAAAACTGACACCCAGAACAGTGGCTTCTGAGTTTTGTTTCCCAGGGAAATACCCTGTAGAGTGGTTCAGGGTCCTGCCGCGTTAAATTTCAGGGTGCCTCCTGGAATTCGGCCTCTCGCAGAATTCCTCCCAGACGCAAGCTGTCACAAGTGCCAACATGGACTGGTTTGAGAGTGCCAAGTGGGTCCTGAAAACTGACACCCAGAACAGTGTTTTGTGAGTTTTGTTTCCCAGGGAAAAAGCCTGTACAATGGTTCAGGGTCCTGCGGCCTTAAATTTCCGGGTGCCTCCTTGAATTCCGCCTCACACAGGATGCCTCCCAGATGCAAGGTGGCACCAGTGCCAACTTGGTCTGGTTTGAGAGTGCCTAGTGGGTCCTGAAAACTGACACCCAGAACAGTGGCTTTTGAGTTTTGTTTCCCAGGGAAAAGGCCTGTAGAGTGGTTCAGGGTCCTGCGGCCTTATATTGCCGGGTGTCTCCTAGAATTCTGCCTCACACAGGATGCCTCCCAGATGCAAGGTGTCTGCAGTGCCAACTTGGTCTGGTTTGAGAGTGCCAAGTGGGTGCTGAAAACTGACACCCAGAACAGTGGCTTCTGAGTTTTGTTTCCCAGGGAAAAAGCCTGTACAGTGGTTCAGGGTCCTGAGGCCTTAAATTTCAGGGTGCCTCCTGGAATTCCGCCTCTCGCGGGATGCCTCCCAGACGCAATGTGGCACCCGTGCCAACTTGGTCTGGTTTGGTAGTGCCAAGTGGGTCCTGAAAACTGACACCCAGAACAGTGGTTTGTGAGTTTTGTTTCCCAGGGAAAAAGCCTGTACAATCGTTCGGGGTCCTGCGGCCTTAAATTTCCGGGTGCCTCCTGGAGATCAGCCTCTTGCAGGATTTTTCCCAGATGCTATGCGGCACCATTGCCCACTTAGTCTGGTTTGAGAGTGTCAAGTGGGTCCTCCAAACTGACACCCAGAACAGTGGCTTCTGAGTTTTGTTTCCCAGGGAAATACCCTGTAGAGTGGTTCAGGGTCCTGAGGCCTTAAATTTCAGGGTGCCTCCTGGAATTCGGCCTCTCGCAGAATGCCTCCCAGACGCAAGCTGTCACAAGTGCCAACATGGTCTCGTTTGAGAGTGCCAAGTGGGTCCTGAAAACTGACACCCAGAACAGTGGCTTCTGAGTTTTGTTTCCCAGGGAAAAACACTGTACAGTGGTTCAGGGTCCTGAGGCCTTAAATGGCCAGGTGCCTCGTCGAATTCCGCCTTTCTCAGGATGCCTCCCAGACGCAAGGTGGCACCCGTGCCAACTTGGTCTGGTTTGAGAGTGCCAAGTGGGTGCTGAAAACTGACACCCAGAACAGTGGCTTTTGAGTTTTGTTTCCCAGGGAAAAGGCCTGTAGAGTGGTTCAGGGTCCTGCGGCCTTATATTGCCGGGTGTCTCCTAGAATTCTGCCTCACACAGGATGCCTCCCAGATGCAAGGTGGCTGCAGTGCCAACTTGGTCTGGTTTGAGAGTGCAAAGTGGGTGCTGAAAACTGACACCCAGAACAGTGGCTTCTGAGTTTTGTTTCCCAGGGAAAAAGCCTGTACAATCGTTCGGGGTCCTGCGGCCTTAAATTGCCGGGTGCCTCCTGGAGATCCGCCTCTTGCAGGATTTTTCCCAGATGCTATGCGGCACCATTGCCCACTTAGTCTGGTTTGAGAATGCCTAGTGGGTCCTGCAAACTGACACCCAGAACAGTGGCTTGTGAGTTTTCTTTCCCAGGAAAAAAGCCTGTACAATGGTTCAGGGTCCTGAGGCCTTAAATTGCCAGGTGCCTCGTCGAATTCCGCCTCTCGCAGGATGCCTTTCAGACGAAGGGTGGCAGCAGTGCCAACATGGTCTCGTTTGAGAGTGCCAAGTTGGTCCTGAAAACTGACACCCAGAACAGTGTTTTGTGAGTTTTGTTTCCCAGGGAAAAACACTGTACAGTGGTTCAGGGTCCTGCGGCCTTAAATTGCCGGGTGCCTCCTGGAGATCCGCCTCTTGCAGGATTTTTCCCAGATGCTATGCGGCACCATTGCCCACTTAGTCTGGTTTGAGAATGCCTAGTGGGTCCTGCAAACTGACACCCAGAACAGTGGCTTGTGAGTTTTGTTTCCCAGGAAAAAAGCCTGTACAATGGTTCAGGGTCCTGAGGCCTTAAATTGCCAGGTGCCTCGTCGAATTCCGCCTCTCGCAGGATGCCTTTCAGACGAAGGGTGGCAGCAGTGCCAACATGGTCTCGTTTGAGAGTGCCAAGTTGGTCCTGAAAACTGACACCCAGAACAGTGTTTTGTGAGTTTTGTTTCCCAGGGAAAAACACTGTACAGTGGTTCAGGGTCCTGCGGCCTTAAATTGCCGGGTGCCTCCTGGAGATCCGCCTCTTGCAGGATTTTTCCCAGATGCTATGCGGCACCATTGCCCACTTAGTCTGGTTTGAGAGTGTCAAGTGGGTCCTCCAAACTGACACCCAGAACAGTGGCTTCTGAGTTTTGTTTCCCAGGGAAATACCCTGTAGAGTGGTTCAGGGTCCTGCCGCGTTAAATTTCAGGGTGCCTCCTGGAATTCGGCCTCTCGCAGAATGCCTCCCAGACGCAAGCTGTCACAAGTGCCAACATGGTCTCGTTTGAGAGTGCCAAGTGGGTCCTGAAAACTGACACCCAGAACAGTGGCTTCTGAGTTTTGTTTCCCAGGGAAAAACACTGTACAGTGGTTCAGGGTCCTGAGGCCTTAAATGGCCAGGTGCCTCGTCGAATTCCGCCTTTGTCAGGATGCCTCCCAGACGCAAAGTGGCACCCGTGCCAACTTGGTCTGGTTTGAGAGTGCCTAGTGGGTCCTGCAAACTTACACTAAGAACAGTGGCTTCTGAGTTTTGTTTCCCAGGGAAAAAGCCTGTACAATGGTTCAGGGTCCTGCGGCCTTAAATTTCCGGGTGCCTCCTTGAATTCCGCCTCACACAGGATGCCTCCCAGATGCAAGGTGGCACCAGTGCCAACTTGGTCTGGTTTGAGAGTGCCTAGTGGGTCCTGAAAACTGACACCCAGAACAGTGGCTTTTGAGTTTTGTTTCCCAGGGAAAAGGCCTGTAGAGTGGTTCAGGGTCCTGCGGCCTTATATTGCCGGGTGTCTCCTAGAATTCTGCCTCACACAGGATGCCTCCCAGATGCAAGGTGTCTGCAGTGCCAACTTGGTCTGGTTTGAGAGTGCCAAGTGGGTGCTGAAAACTGACACCCAGAACAGTGGCTTCTGAGTTTTGTTTCCCAGGGAAAAAGCCTGTACAGTGGTTCAGGGTCCTGAGGCCTTAAATTTCAGGGTGCCTCCTGGAATTCCGCCTCTCGCGAGATGCCTCCCAGACGCAATGTGGCACCCGTGCCAACTTGGTCTGGTTTGGTAGTGCCAAGTGTGTCCTGAAAACTGACACCCAGAACAGTGGTTTGTGAGTTTTGTTTCCCAGGGAAAAAGCCTGTACAATCGTTCGGGGTCCTGCGGCCTTAAATTTCCGGGTGCCTCCTGGAGATCAGCCTCTTGCAGGATTTTTCCCAGATGCTATGCGGCACCATTGCCCACTTAGTCTGGTTTGAGAATGCCTAGTGGGTCCTGCAAACTGACACCCAGAACAGTGGCTTGTGAGTTTTGTTTCCCAGGAAAAAAGCCTGTACAATGGTTCAGGGTCCTGAGGCCTTAAATTGCCAGGTGCCTCGTCGAATTCCGCCTCTCGCAGGATGCCTTTCAGACGAAGGGTGGCAGCAGTGCCAACATGGTCTCGTTTGAGAGTGCCAAGTTGGTCCTGAAAACTGACACCCAGAACAGTGTTTTGTGAGTTTTGTTTCCCAGGGAAAAACACTGTACAGTGGTTCAGGGTCCTGCGGCCTTAAATTGCCGGGTGCCTCCTGGAGATCCGCCTCTTGCAGGATTTTTCCCAGATGCTATGCGGCACCATTGCCCACTTAGTCTGGTTTGAGAGTGTCAAGTGGGTCCTCCAAACTGACACCCAGAACAGTGGCTTCTGAGTTTTGTTTCCCAGGGAAATACCCTGTAGAGTGGTTCAGGGTCCTGCCGCGTTAAATTTCAGGGTGCCTCCTGGAATTCGGCCTCTCGCAGAATGCCTCCCAGACGCAAGCTGTCACAAGTGCCAACATGGTCTCGTTTGAGAGTGCCAAGTGGGTCCTGAAAACTGACACCCAGAACAGTGGCTTCTGAGTTTTGTTTCCCAGGGAAAAACACTGTACAGTGGTTCAGGGTCCTGAGGCCTTAAATGGCCAGGTGCCTCGTCGAATTCCGCCTTTGTCAGGATGCCTCCCAGACGCAAGGTGGCACCCGTGCCAACTTGGTCTGGTTTGAGAGTGCCTAGTGGGTCCTGAAAACTGACACCCAGAACAGTGGCTTCTGAGTTTTGTTTCCCAGGGAAAAAGCCTGTACAATGGTTCAGGGTCCTGCGGCCTTAAATTTCCGGGTGCCTCCTTGAATTCCGCCTCACACAGGATGCCTCCCAGATGCAAGGTGGCACCAGTGCCAACTTGGTCTGGTTTGAGAGTGCCTAGTGGGTCCTGAAAACTGACACCCAGAACAGTGGCTTTTGAGTTTTGTTTCCCAGGGAAAAGGCCTGTAGAGTGGTTCAGGGTCCTGCGGCCTTATATTGCCGGGTGTCTCCTAGAATTCTGCCTCACACAGGATGCCTCCCAGATGCAAGGTGTCTGCAGTGCCAACTTGGTCTGGTTTGAGAGTGCCAAGTGGGTGCTGAAAACTGACACCCAGAACAGTGGCTTCTGAGTTTTGTTTCCCAGGGAAAAAGCCTGTACAGTGGTTCAGGGTCCTGAGGCCTTAAATTTCAGGGTGCCTCCTGGAATTCCGCCTCTCGCGAGATGCCTCCCAGACGCAATGTGGCACCCGTGCCAACTTGGTCTGGTTTGGTAGTGCCAAGTGGGTCCTGAAAACTGACACCCAGAACAGTGGTTTGTGAGTTTTGTTTCCCAGGGAAAAAGCCTGTACAATCGTTCGGGGTCCTGCGGCCTTAAATTTCCGGGTGCCTCCTGGAGATCAGCCTCTTGCAGGATTTTTCCCAGATGCTATGCGGCACCATTGCCCACTTAGTCTGGTTTGAGAGTGTCAAGTGGGTCCTCCAAACTGACACCCAGAACAGTGGCTTCTGAGTTTTGTTTCCCAGGGAAATACCCTGTAGAGTGGTTCAGGGTCCTGCCGCGTTAAATTTCAGGGTGCCTCCTGGAATTCGGCCTCTCGCAGAATGCCTCCCAGACGCAAGCTGTCACAAGTGCCAACATGGTCTCGTTTGAGAGTGCCAAGTTGGTCCTGAAAACTGACACCCAGAACAGTGTTTTGTGAGTTTTGTTTCCCAGGGAAAAACACTGTACAGTGGTTCAGGGTCCTGAGGCCTCTAAATGGCCAGGTGCCTCGTCGAATTCCGCCTTTCTCAGGATGCCTCCCAGACGCAAGGTGGCACCCGTGCCAACTTGGTCTTGTTTGAGAGTGCCTAGTGGGTCCTGCAAACTGACACTAAGAACAGTGGCTTCTGAGTTTTGTTTCCCAGGGAAAAAGCCTGTACAATGGTTCAGGGTCCTGAGGCCTTAAATGGCCAGGTGCCTCCTTGAATTCCGCCTCTCGCAGGATGCCTTTCAGACGAAGGGTGGCAGCAGTGCCAACATGGTCTCGTTTGAGAGTGCCAAGTTGGTCCTGAAAACTGACACCCAGAACAGTGTTTTGTGAGTTTTGTTTCCCAGGGAAAAACACTGTACAGTGGTTCAGGGTCCTGAGGCCTTAAATGGCCAGGTGCCTCGTCGAATTCCGCCTTTCTCAGGATGCCTCCCAGACGCAAGGTGGCACCCGTGCCAACTTGGTCTGGTTTGAGAGTGCCTAGTGGGTCCTGAAAACTGACACTAAGAACAGTGGCTTCTGAGTTTTGTTTCCCAGGGAAAAAGCCTGGACAGTGGTTCAGGGTCCTGAGGCCTTAAATTTCAGGGTGCCTCCTGGAATTCCGCCTCTCGCGGGATGCCTCCCAGACGCAATGTGGCACCCGTGTCAACTTCGTCTGGTTTGGTAGTGCCAAGTGGGTCCTGAAAACTGACACCCAGAACAGTGGCTTCTGAGTTTTGTTTCCCAGGGAAATACCCTGTAGAGTGGTTCAGGGTCCTGCCGCGTTAAATTTCAGGGTGCCTCCTGGAATTCGGCCTCTCGCAGAATTCCTCCCAGACGCAAGCTGTCACAAGTGCCAACATGGTCTGGTTTGAGAGTGCCAAGTGGGTCCTGAAAACTGACACCCAGAACAGTGTTTTGTGAGTTTTGTTTCCCAGGGAAAAAGCCTGTACAATGGTTCAGGGTCCTGCGGCCTTAAATTTCCGGGTGCCTCCTTGAATTCCGCCTCACACAGGATGCCTCCCAGATGCAAGGTGGCACCAGTGCCAACTTGGTCTGGTTTGAGAGTGCCTAGTGGGTCCTGAAAACTGACACCCAGAACAGTGGCTTTTGAGTTTTGTTTCCCAGGGAAAAGGCCTGTAGAGTGGTTCAGGGTCCTGCGGCCTTATATTGCCGGGTGTCTCCTAGAATTCTGCCTCACACAGGATGCCTCCCAGATGCAAGGTGTCTGCAGTGCCAACTTGGTCTGGTTTGAGAGTGCCAAGTGGGTGCTGAAAACTGACACCCAGAACAGTGGCTTCTGAGTTTTGTTTCCCAGGGAAAAAGCCTGTACAGTGGTTCAGGGTCCTGAGGCCTTAAATTTCAGGGTGCCTCCTGGAATTCCGCCTCTCGCGGGATGCCTCCCAGACGCAATGTGGCACCCGTGCCAACTTGGTCTGGTTTGGTAGTGCCAAGTGGGTCCTGAAAACTGACACCCAGAACAGTGGTTTGTGAGTTTTGTTTCCCAGGGAAAAAGCCTGTACAATCGTTCGGGGTCCTGCGGCCTTAAATTTCCGGGTGCCTCCTGGAGATCAGCCTCTTGCAGGATTTTTCCCAGATGCTATGCGGCACCATTGCCCACTTAGTCTGGTTTGAGAGTGTCAAGTGGGTCCTCCAAACTGACACCCAGAACAGTGGCTTCTGAGTTTTGTTTCCCAGGGAAATACCCTGTAGAGTGGTTCAGGGTCCTGCCGCGTTAAATTTCAGGGTGCCTCCTGGAATTCGGCCTCTCGCAGAATGCCTCCCAGACGCAAGCTGTCACAAGTGCCAACATGGTCTCGTTTGAGAGTGCCAAGTGGGTCCTGAAAACTGACACCCAGAACAGTGGCTTCTGAGTTTTGTTTCCCAGGGAAAAACACTGTACAGTGGTTCAGGTTCCTGAGGCCTCTAAATGGCCAGGTGCCTCGTCGAATTCCGCCTTTCTCAGGATGCCTCCCAGACGCAAGGTGGCACCCGTGCCAACTTGGTCTGGTTTGAGAGTGCCTAGTGGGTCCTGCAAACTGACACTAAGAACAGTGGCTTCTGAGTTTTGTTTCCCAGGGAAAAAGCCTGTACAATGGTTCAGGGTCCTGAGGCCTTAAATGGCCAGGTGCCTCGTCGAATTCCGCCTCTCGCAGGATGCCTTTCAGACGAAGGGTGGCAGCAGTGCCAACATGGTCTCGTTTGAGAGTGCCAAGTTGGTCCTGAAAACTGACACCCAGAACAGTGGCTTCTGAGTTTTGTTTCCCAGGGAAAAACACTGTACAGTGGTTCAGGGTCCTGAGGCCTCTAAATGGCCAGGTGCCTCGTCGAATTCCGCCTTTCTCAGGATGCCTCCCAGACGCAAGGTGGCACCCGTGCCAACTTGGTCTGGTTTGAGAGTGCCTAGTGGGTCCTGCAAACTGACATTAAGAACAGTGGCTTCTGAGTTTTGTTTCCCAGGGAAAAAGCCTGTAAAATGGTTCAGGGTCCTGCGGCCTTAAATTTCCGGGTGCCTCCTTGAATTCCGCCTCACACAGGATGCCTCCCAGATGCAAGGTGGCACCAGTGCCAACTTGGTCTGGTTTGAGAGTGCCTAGTGGGTCCTGCAAACTGACACTAAGAACAGTGGCTTCTGAGTTTTGTTTCCCAGGGAAAAGGCCTGTAGAGTGGTTCAGGGTCCTGCGGCCTGAAATTGCCGGGTGCCTCCTGGAGATCCGCATCTTGCAGGATTTTTCCCAGATGCTATGCGGCACCATTGCCCACTTAGTCTGGTTTGAGAATGCCTAGTGGGTCCTGCAAACTGACACCCAGAACAGTGGCTTGTGAGTTTTGTTTCCCAGGAAAAAAGCCTGTACAATGGTTCAGGGTCCTGAGGCCTTAAATTGCCAGGTGCCTCGTCGAATTCCGCCTCTCGCAGGATGCCTTTCAGACGAAGGGTGGCAGCAGTGCCAACATGGTCTCGTTTGAGAGTGCCAAGTTGGTCCTGAAAACTGACACCCAGAACAGTGTTTTGTGAGTTTTGTTTCCCAAGGAAAAACACTGTACAGTGGTTCAGGGTCCTGCGGCCTTAAATTGCCGGGTGCCTCCTGGAGATCCGCCTCTTGTAGGATTTTTCCCAGATGCTATGCGGCACCATTGCCCACTTAGTCTGGTTTGAGAGTGTCAAGTGGGTCCTCCAAACTGACACCCAGAACAGTGGCTTCTGAGTTTTGTTTCCCAGGGAAATACCCTGTAGAGTGGTTCAGGGTCCTGCCGCGTTAAATTTCAGGGTGCCTCCTGGAATTCGGCCTCTCGCAGAATGCCTCCCAGACGCAAGCTGTCACAAGTGCCAACATGGTCTCGTTTGAGAGTGCCAAGTGGGTCCTGAAAACTGACACCCAGAACAGTGGCTTCTGAGTTTTGTTTCCCAGGGAAAAACACTGTACAGTGGTTCAGGGTCCTGAGGCCTTAAATGGCCAGGTGCCTCGTCGAATTCCGCCTTTGTCAGGATGCCTCCCAGACGCAAAGTGGCACCCGTGCCAACTTGGTCTGGTTTGAGAGTGCCTAGTGGGTCCTGAAAACTGACACCCAGAACACTGGCTTCTGAGTTTTGTTTCCCAGGGAAAAAGCCTGTACAATGGTTCAGGGTCCTGCGGCCTTAAATTTCCGGGTGCCTCCTTGAATTCCGCCTCACACAGGATGCCTCCCAGATGCAAGGTGGCACCAGTTCCAACTTGGTCTGGTTTGAGAGTGCCTAGTGGGTCCTGAAAACTGACACCCAGAACAGTGGCTTTTGAGTTTTGTTTCCCAGGGAAAAGGCCTGTAGAGTGGTTCAGGGTCCTGCGGCCTTATATTGCCGGGTGTCTCCTAGAATTCTGCCTCACACAGGATGCCTCCCAGATGCAAGGTGTCTGCAGTGCCAACTTGGTCTGGTTTGAGAGTGCCAAGTGGGTGCTGAAAACTGACACCCAGAACAGTGGCTTCTGAGTTTTGTTTCCCAGGGAAAAAGCCTGTACAGTGGTTCAGGGTCCTGAGGCCTTAAATTTCAGGGTGCCTCCTGGAATTCCGCCTCTCGCGGGATGCCTCCCAGACGCAATGTGGCACCCGTGCCAACTTGGTCTGGTTTGGTAGTGCCAAGTGGGTCCTGAAAACTGACACCCAGAACAGTGGTTTGTGAGTTTTGTTTCCCAGGGAAAAAGCCTGTACAATCGTTCGGGGTCCTGCGGCCTTAAATTTCCGGGTGCCTCCTGGAGATCAGCCTCTTGCAGGATTTTTCCCAGATGCTATGCGGCACCATTGCCCACTTAGTCTGGTTTGAGAGTGTCAAGTGGGTCCTCCAAACTGACACCCAGAACAGTGGCTTCTGAGTTTTGTTTCCCAGGGAAATACCCTGTAGAGTGGTTCAGGGTCCTGCCGCGTTAAATTTCAGGGTGCCTCCTGGAATTCGGCCTCTCGCAGAATGCCTCCCAGACGCAAGCTGTCACAAGTGCCAACATGGTCTCGTTTGAGAGTGCCAAGTGGGTCCTGAAAACTGACACCCAGAACAGTGGCTTCTGAGTTTTGTTTCCCAGGGAAATACCCTGTAGAGTGGTTCAGGGTCCTGCCGCCTTAAATTTCAGGGTGCCTCCTGGAATTCGGCCTCTCGCAGGATGCCTCCCAGACGCAAGGTGGCACCCGTGCAAACTTGGTCTGGTTTGAGAGTGCCTAGTGGGTCCTGCAAACTGACACTAAGAACAGTGGCTTCTGAGTTTTGTTTCCCAGGGAAAAAGCCTGTACAATGGTTCAGGGTCCTGAGGCCTTAAATGGCCAGGTGCCACCTTGAATTCCGCCTCTCGCAGGATGCCTTTCAGACGAAGGGTGGCAGCAGTGCCAACATGGTCTGGTTTGAGAGTGCCAAGTTGGTCCTGAAAACTGACACCCAGAACAGTGTTTTGTGAGTTTTGTTTCCCAGGGAAAAACACTGTACAGTGGTTCAGGGTCCTGAGGCCTTAAATGGCCAGGTGCCTCGTCGAATTCCGCCTTTCTCAAGATGCCTCCCAGACGCAAGGTGGCACCCGTGCCAACTTGGTCTGGTTTGAGAGTGCCTAGTGGGTCCTGAAAACTGACACTAAGAACAGTGGCTTCTGAGTTTTGTTTCCCAGGGAAAAAGCCTGTACAGTGGTTCAGGGTCCTGAGGCCTTAAATTTCAGGGTGCCTCCTGGAATTCCGCCTCTCGCGGGATGCCTCCCAGACGCAATGTGGCACCCGTGTCAACTTGGTCTGGTTTGGTAGTGCCAAGTGGGTCCTGAAAACTGACACCCAGAACAGTGGCTTCTGAGTTTTTTTTCCCAGGGAAATACCCTGTAGAGTGGTTCAGGGTCCTGCCGCGTTAAATTTCAGGGTGCCTCCTGGAATTCGGCCTCTCGAAGAATTCCTCCCAGACGCAAGCTGTCACAAGTGCCAACATGGTCTGGTTTGAGAGTGCCAAGTGGGTCCTGAAAACTGACACCCAGAACAGTGTTTTGTGAGTTTTGTTTCCCAGGGAAAAAGCCTGTACAATGGTTCAGGGTCCTGCGGCCTTAAATTTCCGGGTGCCTCCTTGAATTCCGCCTCACACAGGATGCCTCCCAGATGCAAGGTGGCACCAGTGCCAACTTGGTCTGGTTTGAGAGTGCCTAGTGGGTCCTGAAAACTGACACCCAGAACAGTGTTTTGTGAGTTTTGTTTCCCAGGGAAAAAGCCTGTACAGTGGTTCAGGGTCCTGCGGCCTTATATTGCCGGGTGTCTCCTAGAATTCTGCCTCACACAGGATGCCTCCCAGATGCAAGGTGGCTGCAGTGCCAACTTGGTCTGGTTTGAGAGTGCCAAGTGGGTGCTGAAAACTGACACCCAGAACAGTGGCTTCTGAGTTTTGTTTCCCAGGGAAAAACACTGTACAGTGGTTCAGGGTCCTGAGGCCTTAAATTTCAGGGTGCCTCCTGGAATTCCGCCTCTCGCGGGATGCCTCCCAGACGCAATGTGGCACCCGTGCCAACTTGGTCTGGTTTGGTAGTGCCAAGTGGGTCCTGAAAACTGACACCCAGAACAGTGGTTTGTGAGTTTTGTTTCCCAGGGAAAAAGCCTGTACAATCGTTCGGGGTCCTGCGGCCTTAAATTTCCGGGTGCCTCCTGGAGATCAGCCTCTTGCAGGATTTTTCCCAGATGCTATGCGGCACCATTGCCCACTTAGTCTGGTTTGAGAGTGTCAAGTGGGTCCTCCAAACTGACACCCAGAACAGTGGCTTCTGAGTTTTGTTTCCCAGGGAAATACCCTGTAGAGTGGTTCAGGGTCCTGCCGCGTTAAATTTCAGGGTGCCTCCTGGAATTCGGCCTCTCGCAGAATGCCTCCCAGACGCAAGCTGTCACAAGTGCCAACATGGTCTCGTTTGAGAGTGCCAAGTGGGTCCTGAAAACTGACACCCAGAACAGTGGCTTCTGAGTTTTGTTTCCCAGGGAAAAACACTGTACAGTGGTTCAGGTTCCTGAGGCCTCTAAATGGCCAGGTGCCTCGTCGAATTCCGCCTTTCTCAGGATGCCTCCCAGACGCAAGGTGGCACCCATGCCCACTTAGACTGGTTTGAGAGTGCCTAGTGGGTCCTGCAAACTGACACTAAGAACAGTGGCTTCTGAGTTTTGTTTCCCAGGGAAAAAGCCTGTACAATGGTTCAGGGTCCTGAGGCCTTAAATGGCCAGGTGCCTCGTCGAATTCCGCCTCTCGCAGGATGCCTTTCAGACGAAGGGTGGCAGCAGTGCCAACATGGTCTCGTTTGAGAGTGCCAAGTTGGTCCTGAAAACTGACACCCAGAACAGTGGCTTCTGAGTTTTGTTTCCCAGGGAAAAACACTGTACAGTGGTTCAGGTTCCTGAGGCCTCTAAATGGCCAGGTGCCTCGTCGAATTCCGCCTTTCTCAGGATGCCTCCCAGACGCAAGGTGGCACCCGTGCCAACTTGGTCTGGTTTGAGAGTGCCTAGTGGGTCCTGCAAACTGACACTAAGAACAGTGGCTTCTGAGTTTTGTTTCTCAGGGAAAAAGCCTGTACAGTGGTTCAGGGTCCTGCGGCCTTAAATTTCCGGGTGCCTCCTTGAATTCCGCCTCACACAGGATGCCTCCCAGATGCAAGGTGGCACCAGTGCCAACTTGGTCTGGTTTGAGAGTGCAAAGTGGGTCCTGCAAACTGACACTAAGAACAGTGGCTTCTGAGTTTTGTTTCCCAGGGAAAAGGCCTGTAGAGTGGTTCAGGGTGCTGCGGCCTTATATTGCCGGGTGTCTCCTAGAATTCTGCCTCACACAGGATGCCTCCCAGATGCAAGGTGTCTGCAGTGCCAACTTGGTCTGGTTTGAGAGTGCCAAGTGGGTGCTGAAAACTGACACCCAGAACAGTGGCTTCTGAGTTTTGTTTCCCAGGGAAAAAGCCTGTACAGTGGTTCAGGGTCCTGAGGCCTTAAATTTCAGGGTGCCTCCTGGAATTCCGCCTCTCGCGGGATGCCTCCCAGACGCAATGTGGCACCCGTGCCAACTTGGTCTGGTTTGGTAGTGCCAAGTGGGTCCTGAAAACTGACACCCAGAACAGTGGTTTGTGAGTTTTGTTTCCCAGGGAAAAAGCCTGTACAATCGTTCGGGGTCCTGCGGCCTTAAATTGCCGGGTGCCTCCTGGAGATCTGCCTCTTGCAGGATTTTTCCCAGATGCTATGCGGCACCATTGCCCACTTAGTCTGGTTTGAGAGTGTCAAGTGGGTCCTCCAAACTGACACCCAGAACAGTGGCTTCTGAGTTTTGTTTCCCAGGGAAATACCCTGTAGAGTGGTTCAGGGTCCTGCCGCGTTAAATTTCAGGGTGCCTCCTGGAATTCGGCCTCTCGCAGAATGCCTCCCAGACGCAAGCTGTCACAAGTGCCAACATGGTCTCGTTTGAGAGTGCCAAGTGGGTCCTGAAAACTGACACCCAGAACAGTGGCTTCTGAGTTTTGTTTCCCAGGGAAAAACACTGTACAGTGGTTCAGGGTCCTGAGGCCTTAAATGGCCAGGTGCCTCGTCGAATTCCGCCTTTCTCAGGATGCCTCCCAGACGCAAGGTGGCACCCGTGCCAACTTGGTCTGGTTTGAGAGTGCCTAGTGGGTCCTGCAAACTGACACTAAGAACAGTGGCTTCTGAGTTTTGTTTCCCAGGGAAAAAGCCTGTACAATGGTTCAGGGTCCTGCGGCCTTAAATTTCCGGGTGCCTCCTTGAATTCCGCCTCACACAGGATGCCTCCCAGATGCAAGGTGGCACCAGTGCCAACTTGGTCTGGTTTGAGAGTGCAAAGTGGGTCCTGAAAACTGACACCCAGAACAGTGGCTTCTGAGTTTTGTTTCCCAGGGAAAAACACTGTACAGTGGTTCAGGGTCCTGAGGCCTTAAATGGCCAGGTGCCTCGTCGAATTCCGCCTTTCTCAGGATGCCTCCCAGACGCAAGGTGGCACCCGTGCCAACTTGGTCTGGTTTGAGAGTGCCTAGTGGGTCCTGAAAACTGACACCCAGAACAGTGGCTTTTGAGTTTTGTTTCCCAGGGAAAAGGCCTGTAGAGTGGTTCAGGGTCCTGCGGCCTTATATTGCCGGGTGTCTCCTAGAATTCTGCCTCACACAGGATGCCTCCCAGATGCAAGGTGGCTGCAGTGCCAACTTGGTCTGGTTTGAGAGTGCCAAGTGGGTGCTGAAAACTGACACCCAGAACAGTGGCTTCTGAGTTTTGTTTCCCAGGGAAAAAGCCTGTACAATGGTTCGGGGTCCTGCGGCCTTAAATTGCCGGGTGCCTCCTGGAGATCCGCCTCTTGCAGGATTTTTCCAAGATGCTATGCGGCACCATTGCCCACTTAGTCTGGTTTGAGAATGCCTAGTGGGTCCTGCAAACTGACACCAAGAACAGTCGCTGCTGAGATTTGTTTCCCAGGAAAAAAGCCTTTACAATGGTTCAGGGTCCTGAGGCCTTAAATGGCCAGGTGCCTCGTCGAATTCCGCCTCTCGCAGGATGCCTTTCAGACGAAGGGTGGCAGCAGTGCCAACTTGGTCTGGTTTGAGAGTGCCAAGTGGGTGCTGAAAACTGACACCCAGAACAGTGGCTTCTGAGTTTTGTTTCCCAGGGAAAAAGCCTGTACAGTGGTTCAGGGTCCTGAGGCCTTAAATTTCAGGGTGCCTCCTGGAATTCCGCCTCTCGCGGGATGCCTCCCAGACGCAATGTGGCACCCGTGCCAAGTTGGTCTGGTTTGGTAGTGCCAAGTGGGTCCTGAAAACTGACACCCAGAACAGTGGTTTGTGAGTTTTGTTTCCCAGGGAAAAAGCCTGTACAATCGTTCGGGGTCCTGCGGCCTTAAATTGCCGGGTGCCTCCTGGAGATCCGCCTCTTGCAGGATTTTTCCCAGATGCTATGCGGCACCATTGCCCACTTAGTCTGGTTTGAGAGTGTCAAGTGGGTCCTCCAAACTGACACCCAGAACAGTGGCTTCTGAGTTTTGTTTCCCAGGGAAATACCCTGTAGAGTGGTTCAGGGTCCTGCCGCGTTAAATTTCAGGGTGCCTCCTGGAATTCGGCCTCTCGCAGAATGCCTCCCAGACGCAAGCTGTCACAAGTGCCAACATGGTCTCGTTTGAGAGTGCCAAGTGGGTCCTGAAAACTGACACCCAGAACAGTGGCTTCTGAGTTTTGTTTCCCAGGGAAAAACACTGTACAGTGGTTCAGGGTCCTGAGGCCTTAAATGGCCAGGTGCCTCGTCGAATTCCGCCTTTCTCAGGATGCCTCCCAGACGCAAGGTGGCACCCGTGCCAACTTGGTCTGGTTTGAGAGTGCCAAGTGGGTCCTGCAAACTGACACCCAGAACAGTGGCTTCTGAGTTTTGTTTCCCAGGGAAAAGGCCTGTAGAGTGGTTCAGGGTCCTGCGGCCTTATATTGCCGGGTGTCTCCTAGAATTCTGCCTCACACAGGATGCCTCCCAGATGCAAGGTGGCTGCAGTGCCAACTTGGTCTGGTTTGAGAGTGCAAAGTGGGTCCTGAAAACTGACACCCAGAACAGTGGCTTCTGAGTTTTGTTTCCCAGGGAAAAACACTGTACAGTGGTTCAGGGTCCTGAGGCCTTAAATGGCCAGGTGCCTCGTCGAATTCCGCCTTTCTCAGGATGCCTCCCAGACGCAAGGTGGCACCCGTGCCAACTTGGTCTGGTTTGAGAGTGCCAAGTGGGTGCTGAAAACTGACACCCAGAACAGTGGCTTTTGAGTTTTGTTTCCCAGGGAAAAGGCCTGTAGAGTGGTTCAGGGTCCTGCGGCCTTATATTGCCGGGTGTCTCCTAGAATTCTGCCTCACACAGGATGCCTCCCAGATGCAAGGTGGCTGCAGTGCCAACTTGGTCTGGTTTGAGAGTGCCAAGTGGGTGCTGAAAACTGACACCCAGAACAGTGGCTTCTGAGTTTTGTTTCCCAGGGAAAAAGCCTGTACAATGGTTCGGGGTCCTGCGGCCTTAAATTGCCGGGTGCCTCCTGGAGATCCGCCTCTTGCAGGATTTTTCCAAGATGCTATGCGGCACCATTGCCCACTTAGTCTGGTTTGAGAATGCCTAGTGGGTCCTGCAAACTGACACCAAGAACAGTCGCTGCTGAGATTTGTTTCCCAGGAAAAAAGCCTTTACAATGGTTCAGGGTCCTGAGGCCTTAAATGGCCAGGTGCCTCGTCGAATTCCGCCTCTCGCAGGATGCCTTTCAGACGAAGGGTGGCAGCAGTGCCAACTTGGTCTGGTTTGAGAGTGCCAAGTGGGTGCTGAAAACTGACACCCAGAACAGTGGCTTCTGAGTTTTGTTTCCCAGGGAAAAAGCCTGTACAGTGGTTCAGGGTCCTGAGGCCTTAAATATCAGGGTGCCTCCTGGAATTCCGCCTCTCGCGGGATGCCTCCCAGACGCAATGTGGCACCCGTGCCAACTTGGTCTGGTTTGGTAGTGCCAAGTGGGTCCTGAAAACTGACACCCAGAACAGTGGTTTGTGAGTTTTGTTTCCCAGGGAAAAACACTGTACAGTGGTTCAGGGTCCTGCGGCCTTAAATTGCCGGGTGCCTCCTGGAGATCCGCCTCTTGCAGGATTTTTCCCAGATGCTATGCGGCACCATTGCCCACTTAGTCTGGTTTGAGAATGCCTAGTGGGTCCTGCAAACTGACACCCAGAACAGTGGCTTGTGAGTTTTGTTTCCCAGGAAAAAAGCCTGTACAATGGTTCAGGGTCCTGAGGCCTTAAATTGCCAGGTGCCTCGTCGAATTCCGCCTCTCGCAGGATGCCTTTCAGACGAAGGGTGGCAGCAGTGCCAACATGGTCTCGTTTGAGAGTGCCAAGTTGGTCCTGAAAACTGACACCCAGAACAGTGTTTTGTGAGTTTTGTTTCCCAGGGAAAAACACTGTACAGTGGTTCAGGGTCCTGCGGCCTTAAATTGCCGGGTGCCTCCTGGAGATCCGCCTCTTGCAGGATTTTTCCCAGATGCTATGCGGCACCATTGCCCACTTAGTCTGGTTTGAGAATGCCTAGTGGGTCCTGCAAACTGACACCCAGAACAGTGGCTTGTGAGTTTTGTTTCCCAGGAAAAAAGCCTGTACAATGGTTCAGGGTCCTGAGGCCTTAAATTGCCAGGTGCCTCGTTGAATTCCGCCTCTCGCAGGATGCCTTTCAGACGAAGGGTGGCAGCAGTGCCAACATGGTCTCGTTTGAGAGTGCCAAGTTGGTCCTGAAAACTGACACCCAGAACAGTGTTTTGTGAGTTTTGTTTCCCAGGGAAAAACACTGTACAGTGGTTCAGGGTCCTGCGGCCTTAAATTGCCGGGTGCCTCCTGGAGATCCGCCTCTTGCAGGATTTTTCCCAGATGCTATGCGGCACCATTGCCCACTTAGTCTGGTTTGAGAGTGTCAAGTGGGTCCTCCAAACTGACACCCAGAACAGTGGCTTCTGAGTTTTGTTTCCCAGGGAAATATCCTGTAGAGTGGTTCAGGGTCCTGCCGCGTTAAATTTCAGGGTGCCTCCTGGAATTCGGCCTCTCGCAGAATGCCTCCCAGACGCAAGCTGTCACAAGTGCCAACATGGTCTCGTTTGAGAGTGCCAAGTGGGTCCTGAAAACTGACACCCAGAACAGTGGCTTCTGAGTTTTGTTTCCCAGGGAAAAACACTGTACAGTGGTTCAGGGTCCTGAGGCCTTAAATGGCCAGGTGCCTCGTCGAATTCCGCCTTTGTCAGGATGCCTCCCAGACGCAAAGTGGCACCCGTGCCAACTTGGTCTGGTTTGAGAGTGCCTAGTGGGTCCTGAAAACTGACACCCAGAACAGTGGCTTCTGAGTTTTGTTTCCCAGGGAAAAAGCCTGTACAATGGTTCAGGGTCCTGCGGCCTTAAATTTCCGGGTGCCTCCTTGAATTCCGCCTCACACAGGATGCCTCCCAGATGCAAGGTGGCACCAGTGCCAACTTGGTCTGGTTTGAGAGTGCCTAGTGGGTCCTGAAAACTGACACCCAGAACAGTGGCTTTTGAGTTTTGTTTCCCAGGGAAAAGGCCTGTAGATTGGTTCAGGGTCCTGCGGCCTTATATTGCCGGGTGTCTCCTAGAATTCTGCCTCACACAGGATGCCTCCCAGATGCAAGGTGTCTGCAGTGCCAACTTGGTCTGGTTTGAGAGTGCCAAGTGGGTGCTGAAAACTGACACTAAGAACAGTGGCTTCTGAGTTTTGTTTCCCAGGGAAAAAGCCTGTACAGTGGTTCAGGGTCCTGAGGCCTTAAATTTCAGGGTGCCTCCTGGAATTCCGCCTCTCGCGGGATGCCTCCCAGACGCAATGTGGCACCCGTGCCAACTTGGTCTGGTTTGGTAGTGCCAAGTGGGTCCTGAAAACTGACACCCAGAACAGTGGTTTGTGAGTTTTGTTTCCCAGGGAAAAAGCCTGTACAATCGTTCGGGGTCCTGCGGCCTGAAATTGCCGGGTGCCTCCTGGAGATCCGCCTCTTGCAGGATTTTTCCCAGATGCTATGCGGCACCATTGCCCACTTAGTCTGGTTTGAGAGTGTCAAGTGGGTCCTCCAAACTGACACCCAGAACAGTGGCTTCTGAGTTTTGTTTCCCAGGGAAATACCCTGTAGAGTGGTTCAGGGTCCTGCCGCGTTAAATTTCAGGGTGCCTCCTGGAATTCGGCCTCTCGCAGAATGCCTCCCAGACGCAAGCTGTCACAAGTGCCAACATGGTCTCGTTTGAGAGTGCCAAGTGGGTCCTGAAAACTGACACCCAGAACAGTGGCTTCTGAGTTTTGTTTCCCAGGGAAAAACACTGTACAGTGGTTCAGGGTCCTGAGGCCTTAAATGGCCAGGTGCCTCGTCGAATTCCGCCTTTCTCAGGATGCCTCCCAGACGCAAGGTGGCACCCGTGCAAACTTGGTCTGGTTTGAGAGTGCCTAGTGGGTCCTGCAAACTGACACTAAGAACAGTGGCTTCTGAGTTTTGTTTCCCAGGGAAAAAGCCTGTACAATGGTTCAGGGTCCTGCGGCCTTAAATTTCCGGGTGCCTCCTTGAATTCCGCCTCACACAGGATGCCTCCCAGATGCAAGGTGGCACCAGTGCCAACTTGGTCTGGTTTGAGAGTGCAAAGTGGGTCCTGAAAACTGACACCCAGAACAGTGGCTTCTGAGTTTTGTTTCCCAGGGAAAAACACTGTACAGTGGTTCAGGGTCCTGAGGCCTTAAATGGCCAGGTGCCTCGTCTAATTCCGCCTTTCTCAGGATGCCTCCCAGACGCAAGGTGGCACCCGTGCCAACTTGGTCTGGTTTGAGAGTGCCTAGTGGGTCCTGAAAACTGACACCCAGAACAGTGGCTTTTGAGTTTTGTTTCCCAGGGAAAAGGCCTGTAGAGTGGTTCAGGGTCCTGCGGCCTTATATTGCCGGGTGTCTCCTAGAATTCGGCCTCACACAGGATGCCTCCCAGATGCAAGGTGGCTGCAGTGCCAACTTGGTCTGGTTTGAGAGTGCAAAGTGGGTGCTGAAAACTGACACCCAGAACAGTGGCTTCTGAGTTTTGTTTCCCAGGGAAAAACACTGTACAGTGGTTCAGGTTCCTCAGGCCTCTAAATGGCCAGGTGCCTCGTCGAATTCCGCCTCTCGCAGGATGCCTTTCAGACGAAGGGTGGCAGCAGTGCCAACTTGGTCTGGTTTGAGAGTGCCAAGTGGGTGCTGAAAACTGACACCCAGAACAGTGGCTTCTGAGTTTTGTTTCCCAGGGAAAAAGCCTGTACAGTGGTTCAGGGTCCTGAGGCCTTAAATTTCAGGGTGCCTCCTGGAATTCCGCCTCTCGCGGGATGCCTCCCAGACGCAATGTGGCACCCGTGCCAACTTGGTCTGGTTTGGTAGTGCCAAGTGGGTCCTGAAAACTGACACCCAGGACAGTGGTTTGTGAGTTTTGTTTCCCAGGGAAAAAGCCTGTACAATCGTTCGGGGCCCTGCGGCCTTAAATTTCCGGGTGCCTCCTGGAGATCAGCCTCTTGCAGGATTTTTCCCAGATGCTATGCGGCACCATTGCCCACTTAGTCTGGTTTGAGAGTGTCAAGTGGGTCCTCCAAACTGACACCCAGAACAGTGGCTTCTGAGTTTTGTTTCCCAGGGAAATACCCTGTAGAGTGGTTCAGGGTCCTGCCGCGTTAAATTTCAGGGTGCCTCCTGGAATTCGGCCTCTCGCAGAATGCCTCCCAGACGCAAGCTGTCACAAGTGCCAACATGGTCTCGTTTGAGAGTGCCAAGTGGGTCCTGAAAACTGACACCCAGAACAGTGGCTTCTGAGTTTTGTTTCCCAGGGAAAAACACTGTACAGTGGTTCAGGTTCCTGAGGCCTCTAAATGGCCAGGTGCCTCGTCGAATTCCGCCTTTCTCAGGATGCCTCCCAGACGCAAGGTGGCACCCGTGCCAACTTGGTCTGGTTTGAGAGTGCCTAGTGGGTCCTGCAAACTGACACTAAGAACAGTGGCTTCTGAGTTTTGTTTCCCAGGGAAAAAGCCTGTACAATGGTTCAGGGTCCTGAGGCCTTAAATGGCCAGGTGCCTCGTCGAATTCCGCCTCTCGCAGGATGCCTTTCAGACGAAGGGTGGCAGCAGTGCCAACATGGTCTCGTTTGAGAGTGCCAAGTTGGTCCTGAAAACTGACACCCAGAACAGTGTTTTGTGAGTTTTGTTTCCCAGGGAAAAACACTGTACAGTGGTTCAGGGTCCTGAGGCCTTAAATGGCCAGGTGCCTCGTCGAATTCCGCCTTTCTCAGGATGCCTCCCAGACGCAAGGTGGCACCCGTGCCAACTTGGTCTGGTTTGAGAGTGCCTAGTGGGTCCTGCAAACTGACATTAAGAACAGTGGCTTCTGAGTTTTGTTTCCCAGGGAAAAAGCCTGTAAAATGGTTCAGGGTCCTGCGGCCTTAAATTTCCGGGTGCCTCCTTGAATTCCGCCTCACACAGGATGCCTCCCAGATGCAAGGTGGCACCAGTGCCAACTTGGTCTGGTTTGAGAGTGCCTAGTGGGTCCTGCAAACTGACACTAAGAACAGTGGCTTTTGAGTTTTGTTTCCCAGGGAAAAGGCCTGTAGAGTGGTTCAGGGTCCTGCGGCCTTATATTGCCGGGTGTCTCCTAGAATTCTGCCTCACACAGGATGCCTCCCAGATGCAAGGTGGCTGCAGTGCCAACTTGGTCTAGTTTGAGAGTGCCAAGTGGGTGCTGAAAACTGACACCCAGAACAGTGGCTTCTGAGTTTTGTTTCCCAGGGAAAAAGCCTGTACAGTGGTTCAGGGTCCTGAGGCCTTAAATTTCAGGGTGCCTCCTGGAATTCCGCCTCTCGCGGGATGCCTCCCAGACGCAATGTGGCACCCGTGCCAACTTGGTCTGGTTTGGTAGTGCCAAGTGGGTCCTGAAAACTGACACCCAGAACAGTGGTTTGTGAGTTTTGTTTCCCAGGGAAAAAGCCTGTACAATCGTTCGGGGTCCTGCGGCCTGAAATTGCCGGGTGCCTCCTGGAGATCCGCCTCTTGCAGGATTTTTCCCAGATGCTATGCGGCACCATTGCCCACTTAGTCTGGTTTGAGAGTGTCAAGTGGGTCCTCCAAACTGACACCCAGAACAGTGGCTTCTGAGTTTTGTTTCCCAGGGAAATACCCTGTAGAGTGGTTCAGGGTCCTGCCGCGTTAAATTTCAGGGTGCCTCCTGGAATTCGGCCTCTCGCAGAATGCCTCCCAGACGCAAGCTGTCACAAGTGCCAACATGGTCTCGTTTGAGAGTGCCAAGTGGGTCCTGAAAACTGACACCCAGAACAGTGGCTTCTGAGTTTTGTTTCCCAGGGAAAAACACTGTACAGTGGTTCAGGGTCCTGAGGCCTTAAATGGCCAGGTGCCTCGTCGAATTCCGCCTTTCTCAGGATGCCTCCCAGACGCAAGGTGGCACCCGTGCAACCTTGGTCTGGTTTGAGAGTGCCTAGTGGGTCCTGCAAACTGACACTAAGAACAGTGGCTTCTGAGTTTTGTTTCCCAGGGAAAAAGCCTGTACAATGGTTCAGGGTCCTGCGGCCTTAAATTTCCGGGTGCCTCCTTGAATTCCGCCTCACACAGGATGCCTCCCAGATGCAAGGTGGCACCAGTGCCAACTTGGTCTGGTTTGAGAGTGCAAAGTGGGTCCTGAAAACTGACACCCAGAACAGTGGCTTCTGAGTTTTGTTTCCCAGGGAAAAACACTGTACAGTGGTTCAGGGTCCTGAGGCCTTAAATGGCCAGGTGCCTCGTCGAATTCCGCCTTTCTCAGGATGCCTCCCAGACGCAAGGTGGCACCCGTGCCAACTTGGTCTCGTTTGAGAGTGCCTAGTGGGTCCTGAAAACTGACACCCAGAACAGTGGCTTTTGAGTTTTGTTTCCCAGGGAAAAGGCCTGTAGAGTGGTTCAGGGTCCTGCGGCCTTATATTGCCGGGTGTCTCCTAGAATTCTGCCTCACACAGGATGCCTCCCAGATGCAAGGTGGCTGCAGTGCCAACTTGGTCTGGTTTGAGAGTGCAAAGTGGGTGCTGAAAACTGACACCCAGAACAGTGGCTTCTGAGTTTTGTTTCCCAGGGAAAAACCTGTACAATGGTTCGGGGTCCTGCGGCCTTAAATTGCCGGGTGCCTCCTGGAGATCCGCCTCTTGCAGGATTTTTCCAAGATGCTATGCGGCACCATTGCCCACTTAGTCTGGTTTGAGAATGCCTAGTGGGTCCTGCAAACTGACACCAAGAACAGTCGCTGCTGAGATTTGTTTCCCAGGAAAAAAGCCTTTACAATGGTTCAGGGTCCTGAGGCCTTAAATGGCCAGGTGCCTCGTCGAATTCCGCCTCTCGCAGGATGCCTTTCAGACGAAGGGTGGCAGCAGTGCCAACTTGGTCTGGTTTGAGAGTGCCAAGTGGGTGCTGAAAACTGACACCCAGAACAGTGGCTTCTGAGTTTTGTTTCCCAGGGAAAAAGCCTGTACAGTGGTTCAGGGTCCTGAGGCCTTAAATTTCAGGGTGCCTCCTGGAATTCCGCCTCTCGCGGGATGCCTCCCAGACGCAATGTGGCACCCGTGCCAACTTGGTCTGGTTTGGTAGTGCCAAGTGGGTCCTGAAAACTGACACCCAGAACAGTGGTTTGTGAGTTTTGTTTCCCAGGGAAAAAGCCTGTACAATCGTTCGGGGTCCTGCGGCCTTAAATTGCCGGGTGCCTCCTGGAGATCCGCCTCTTGCAGGATTTTTCCCAGATGCTATGCGGCACCATTGCCCACTTAGTCTGGTTTGAGAGTGTCAAGTGGGTCCTCCAAACTGACACCCAGAACAGTGGCTTCTGAGTTTTGTTTCCCAGGGAAATACCCTGTAGAGTGGTTCAGGGTCCTGCCGCGTTAAATTTCAGGGTGCCTCCTGGAATTCGGCCTCTCGCAGAATGCCTCCCAGACGCAAGCTGTCACAAGTGCCAACATGGTCTCGTTTGAGAGTGCCAAGTGGGTCCTGAAAACTGACACCCAGAACAGTGGCTTCTGAGTTTTGTTTCCCAGGGAAAAACACTGTACAGTGGTTCAGGGTCCTGAGGCCTTAAATGGCCAGGTGCCTCGTCGAATTCCGCCTTTCTCAGGATGCCTCCCAGACGCAAGGTGGCACCCGTGCCAACTTGGTCTGGTTTGAGAGTGCAAAGTGGGTGCTGAAAACTGACACCCAGAACAGTGGCTTCTGAGTTTTGTTTCCCAGGGAAAAAGCCTGTACAATGGTTCGGGGTCCTGCGGCCTTAAATTGCCGGGTGCCTCCTGGAGATCCGCCTCTTGCAGGATTTTTCCAAGATGCTATGCGGCACCATTGCCCACTTAGTCTGGTTTGAGAATGCCTAGTGGGTCCTGCAAACTGACACCAAGAACAGTCGCTGCTGAGATTTGTTTCCCAGGAAAAAAGCCTTTACAATGGTTCAGGGTCCTGAGGCCTTAAATGGCCAGGTGCCTCGTCGAATTCCGCCTCTCGCAGGATGCCTTTCAGACGAAGGGTGGCAGCAGTGCCAACTTGGTCTGGTTTGAGAGTGCCAAGTGGGTGCTGAAAACTGACACCCAGAACAGTGGCTTCTGAGTTTTGTTTCCCAGGGAAAAAGCCTGTACAGTGGTTCAGGGTCCTGAGGCCTTAAATTTCAGGGTGCCTCCTGGAATTCCGCCTCTCGCGGGATGCCTCCCAGACGCAATGTGGCACCCGTGCCAACTTGGTCTGGTTTGGTAGTGCCAAGTGGGTCCTGAAAACTGACACCCAGAACAGTGGTTTGTGAGTTTTGTTTCCCAGGGAAAAAGCCTGTACAATCGTTCGGGGTCCTGCGGCCTTAAATTGCCGGGTGCCTCCTGGAGATCCGCCTCTTGCAGGATTTTTCCCAGATGCTATGCGGCACTATTGCCCACTTAGTCTGGTTTGAGAGTGTCAAGTGGGTCCTCCAAACTGACACCCAGAACAGTGGCTTCTGAGTTTTGTTTCCCAGGGAAAAACACTGTACAGTGGTTCAGGGTCCTGCCGCGTTAAATTTCAGGGTGCCTCCTGGAATTCGGCCTCTCGCAGAATGCCTCCCAGACGCAAGCTGTCACAAGTGCCAACATGGTCTCGTTTGAGAGTGCCAAGTGGGTCCTGAAAACTGACACCCAGAACAGTAGCTTCTGAGTTTTGTTTCCCAGGGAAAAACACTGTACAGTCGTTCAGGGTCCTGAGGCCTTAAATGGCCAGGTGCCTCGTCGAATTCCGCCTTTCTCAGGATGCCTCCCAGACGCAAGGTGGCACCCGTGCCAACTTGGTCTGGTTTGAGAGTGCCAAGTGGGTGCTGAAAACTGACACCCAGAACAGTGGCTTTTGAGTTTTGTTTCCCAGGGAAAAACACTGTACAGTGGTTCAGGTTCCTGAGGCCTCTAAATGGCCAGGTGCCTCGTCGAATTCCGCCTCTCGCAGGATGCCTTTCAGACGAAGGGTGGCAGCAGTGCCAACTTGGTCTGGTTTGAGAGTGCCAAGTGGGTGCTGAAAACTGACACCCAGAACAGTGGCTTCTGAGTTTTGTTTCCCAGGGAAAAAGCCTGTACAGTGGTTCAGGGTCCTGAGGCCTTAAATTTCAGGGTGCCTCCTGGAATTCCGCCTCTCGCGGGATGCCTCCCAGACGCAATGTGGCACCCGTGCCAACTTGGTCTGGTTTGGTAGTGCCAAGTGGGTCCTGAAAACTGACACCCAGAACAGTGGTTTGTGAGTTTTGTTTCCCAGGGAAAAAGCCTGTACAATCGTTCGGGGCCCTGCGGCCTTAAATTTCCGGGTGCCTCCTGGAGATCAGCCTCTTGCAGGATTTTTCCCAGATGCTATGCGGCACCATTGCCCACTTAGTCTGGTTTGAGAGTGTCAAGTGGGTCCTCCAAACTGACACCCAGAACAGTGGCTTCTGAGTTTTGTTTCCCAGGGAAATACCCTGTAGAGTGGTTCAGGGTCCTGCCGCGTTAAATTTCAGGGTGCCTCCTGGAATTCGGCCTCTCGCAGAATGCCTCCCAGACGCAAGCTGTCACAAGTGCCAACATGGTCTCGTTTGAGAGTGCCAAGTGGGTCCTGAAAACTGACACCCAGAACAGTGGCTTCTGAGTTTTGTTTCCCAGGGAAAAACACTGTACAGTGGTTCAGGTTCCTGAGGCCTCTAAATGGCCAGGTGCCTCGTCGAATTCCGCCTTTCTCAGGATGCCTCCCAGACGCAAGGTGGCACCCGTGCCAACTTGGTCTGGTTTGAGAGTGCCTAGTGGGTCCTGCAAACTGACACTAAGAACAGTGGCTTCTGAGTTTTGTTTCCCAGGGAAAAAGCCTGTACAATGGTTCAGGGTCCTGAGGCCTTAAATGGCCAGGTGCCTCGTCGAATTCCGCCTCTCGCAGGATGCCTTTCAGACGAAGGGTGGCAGCAGTGCCAACATGGTCTCGTTTGAGAGTGCCAAGTTGGTCCTGAAAACTGACACCCAGAACAGTGTTTTGTGAGTTTTGTTTCCCAGGGAAAAACACTGTACAGTGGTTCAGGGTCCTGAGGCCTTAAATGGCCAGGTGCCTCGTCGAATTCCGCCTTTCTCAGGATGCCTCCCAGACGCAAGGTGGCACCCGTGCCAACTTGGTCTGGTTTGAGAGTGCCTAGTGGGTCCTGCAAACTGACATTAAGAACAGTGGCTTCTGAGTTTTGTTTCCCAGGGAAATACCCTGTAAAATGGTTCAGGGTCCTGCGGCCTTAAATTTCCGGGTGCCTCCTTGAATTCCGCCTCACACAGGATGCCTCCCAGATGCAAGGTGGCACCAGTGCCAACTTGGTCTGGTTTGAGAGTGCCTAGTGGGTCCTGCAAACTGACACTAAGAACAGTGGCTTCTGAGTTTTGTTTCCCAGGGAAAAGGCCTGTAGAGTGGTTCAGGGTCCTGCGGCCTTATATTGCCGGGTGTCTCCTAGAATTCTGCCTCACACAGGATGCCTCCCAGATGCAAGGTGGCTGCAGTGCCAACTTGGTCTAGTTTGAGAGTGCCAAGTGGGTGCTGAAAACTGACACCCAGAACAGTGGCTTCTGAGTTTTGTTTCCCAGGGAAAAAGCCTGTACAGTGGTTCAGGGTCCTGAGGCCTTAAATTTCAGGGTGCCTCCTGGAATTCCGCCTCTCGCGGGATGCCTCCCAGACGCAATGTGGCACCCGTGCCAACTTGGTCTGGTTTGGTAGTGCCAAGTGGGTCCTGAAAACTGACACCCAGAACAGTGGTTTGTGAGTTTTGTTTCCCAGGGAAAAAGCCTGTACAATCGTTCGGGGTCCTGCGGCCTGAAATTGCCGGGTGCCTCCTGGAGATCCGCCTCTTGCAGGATTTTTCCCAGATGCTATGCGGCACCATTGCCCACTTAGTCTGGTTTGAGAGTGTCAAGTGGGTCCTCCAAACTGACACCCAGAACAGTGGCTTCTGAGTTTTGTTTCCCAGGGAAATACCCTGTAGAGTGGTTCAGGGTCCTGCCGCGTTAAATTTCAGGGTGCCTCCTGGAATTCGGCCTCTCGCAGAATGCCTCCCAGACGCAAGCTGTCACAAGTGCCAACATGGTCTCGTTTGAGAGTGCCAAGTGGGTCCTGAAAACTGACACCCAGAACAGTGGCTTCTGAGTTTTGTTTCCCAGGGAAAAACACTGTACAGTGGTTCAGGGTCCTGAGGCCTTAAATGGCCAGGTGCCTCGTCGAATTCCGCCTTTCTCAGGATGCCTCCCAGACGCAAGGTGGCACCCGTGCAACCTTGGTCTGGTTTGAGAGTGCCTAGTGGGTCCTGCAAACTGACACTAAGAACAGTGGCTTCTGAGTTTTGTTTCCCAGGGAAAAAGCCTGTACAATGGTTCAGGGTCCTGCGGCCTTAAATTTCCGGGTGCCTCCTTGAATTCCGCCTCACACAGGATGCCTCCCAGATGCAAGGTGGCACCAGTGCCAACTTGGTCTGGTTTGAGAGTGCAAAGTGGGTCCTGAAAACTGACACCCAGAACAGTGGCTTCTGAGTTTTGTTTCCCAGGGAAAAACACTGTACAGTGGTTCAGGGTCCTGAGGCCTTAAATGGCCAGGTGCCTCGTCGAATTCCGCCTTTCTCAGGATGCCTCCCAGACGCAAGGTGGCACCCGTGCCAACTTGGTCTCGTTTGAGAGTGCCTAGTGGGTCCTGAAAACTGACACCCAGAACAGTGGCTTTTGAGTTTTGTTTCCCAGGGAAAAGGCCTGTAGAGTGGTTCAGGGTCCTGCGGCCTTATATTGCCGGGTGTCTCCTAGAATTCTGCCTCACACAGGATGCCTCCCAGATGCAAGGTGGCTGCAGTGCCAACTTGGTCTGGTTTGAGAGTGCAAAGTGGGTGCTGAAAACTGACACCCAGAACAGTGGCTTCTGAGTTTTGTTTCCCAGGGAAAAACCTGTACAATGGTTCGGGGTCCTGCGGCCTTAAATTGCCGGGTGCCTCCTGGAGATCCGCCTCTTGCAGGATTTTTCCAAGATGCTATGCGGCACCATTGCCCACTTAGTCTGGTTTGAGAATGCCTAGTGGGTCCTGCAAACTGACACCAAGAACAGTCGCTGCTGAGATTTGTTTCCCAGGAAAAAAGCCTTTACAATGGTTCAGGGTCCTGAGGCCTTAAATGGCCAGGTGCCTCGTCGAATTCCGCCTCTCGCAGGATGCCTTTCAGACGAAGGGTGGCAGCAGTGCCAACTTGGTCTGGTTTGAGAGTGCCAAGTGGGTGCTGAAAACTGACACCCAGAACAGTGGCTTCTGAGTTTTGTTTCCCAGGGAAAAAGCCTGTACAGTGGTTCAGGGTCCTGAGGCCTTAAATTTCAGGGTGCCTCCTGGAATTCCGCCTCTCGCGGGATGCCTCCCAGACGCAATGTGGCACCCGTGCCAACTTGGTCTGGTTTGGTAGTGCCAAGTGGGTCCTGAAAACTGACACCCAGAACAGTGGTTTGTGAGTTTTGTTTCCCAGGGAAAAAGCCTGTACAATCGTTCGGGGTCCTGCGGCCTTAAATTGCCGGGTGCCTCCTGGAGATCCGCCTCTTGCAGGATTTTTCCCAGATGCTATGCGGCACCATTGCCCACTTAGTCTGGTTTGAGAGTGTCAAGTGGGTCCTCCAAACTGACACCCAGAACAGTGGCTTCTGAGTTTTGTTTCCCAGGGAAATACCCTGTAGAGTGGTTCAGGGTCCTGCCGCGTTAAATTTCAGGGTGCCTCCTGGAATTCGGCCTCTCGCAGAATGCCTCCCAGACGCAAGCTGTCACAAGTGCCAACATGGTCTCGTTTGAGAGTGCCAAGTGGGTCCTGAAAACTGACACCCAGAACAGTGGCTTCTGAGTTTTGTTTCCCAGGGAAAAAGCCTGTACAGTGGTTCAGGGTCCTGAGGCCTTAAATGGCCAGGTGCCTCGTCGAATTCCGCCTTTCTCAGGATGCCTCCCAGACGCAAGGTGGCACCCGTGCCAACTTGGTCTGGTTTGAGAGTGCAAAGTGGGTGCTGAAAACTGACACCCAGAACAGTGGCTTCTGAGTTTTGTTTCCCAGGGAAAAAGCCTGTACAATGGTTCGGGGTCCTGCGGCCTTAAATTGCCGGGTGCCTCCTGGAGATCCGCCTCTTGCAGGATTTTTCCAAGATGCTATGCGGCACCATTGCCCACTTAGTCTGGTTTGAGAATGCCTAGTGGGTCCTGCAAACTGACACCAAGAACAGTCGCTGCTGAGATTTGTTTCCCAGGAAAAAAGCCTTTACAATGGTTCAGGGTCCTGAGGCCTTAAATGGCCAGGTGCCTCGTCGAATTCCGCCTCTCGCAGGATGCCTTTCAGACGAAGGGTGGCAGCAGTGCCAACTTGGTCTGGTTTGAGAGTGCCAAGTGGGTGCTGAAAACTGACACCCAGAACAGTGGCTTCTGAGTTTTGTTTCCCAGGGAAAAAGCCTGTACAGTGGTTCAGGGTCCTGAGGCCTTAAATTTCAGGGTGCCTCCTGGAATTCCGCCTCTCGCGGGATGCCTCCCAGACGCAATGTGGCACCCGTGCCAAGTTGGTCTGGTTTGGTAGTGCCAAGTGGGTCCTGAAAACTGACACTAAGAACAGTGGTTTGTGAGTTTTGTTTCCCAGGGAAAAAGCCTGTACAATCGTTCGGGGTCCTGCGGCCTGAAATTGCCGGGTGCCTCCTGGAGATCCGCCTCTTGCAGGATTTTTCCCAGATGCTATGCGGCACCATTGCCCACTTAGTCTGGTTTGAGAGTGTCAAGTGGGTCCTCCAAACTGACACCCAGAACAGTGGCTTCTGAGTTTTGTTTCCCAGGGAAAAACACTGTACAGTGGTTCAGGGTCCTGCCGCGTTAAATTTCAGGGTGCCTCCTGGAATTCGGCCTCTCGCAGAATGCCTCCCAGACGCAAGCTGTCACAAGTGCCAACATGGTCTCGTTTGAGAGTGCCAAGTGGGTCCTGAAAACTGACACCCAGAACAGTAGCTTCTGAGTTTTGTTTCCCAGGGAAAAACACTGTACAGTCGTTCAGGGTCCTGAGGCCTTAAATGGCCAGGTGCCTCGTCGAATTCCGCCTTTCCCAGGATGCCTCCCAGACGCAAGGTGGCACCCGTGCCAACTTGGTCTGGTTTGAGAGTGCCAAGTGGGTGCTGAAAACTGACACCCAGAACAGTGGCTTTTGAGTTTTGTTTCCCAGGGAAAAGGCCTGTAGAGTGGTTCAGGGTCCTGCGGCCTTATATTGCCGGGTGTCTCCTAGAATTCTGCCTCACACAGGATGCCTCCCAGATGCAAGGTGGCTGCAGTGCCAACTTGGTCTGGTTTGAGAGTGCAAAGTGGGTGCTGAAAACTGACACCCAGAACAGTGGCTTCTGAGTTTTGTTTCCCAGGGAAAAAGCCTGTACAATGGTTCGGGGTCCTGCGGCCTTAAATTGCCGGGTGCCTCCTGGAGATCCGCCTCTTGCAGGATTTTTCCAAGATGCTATGCGGCACCATTGCCCACTTAGTCTGGTTTGAGAATGCCTAGTGGGTCCTGCAAACTGACACCAAGAACAGTCGCTGCTGAGATTTGTTTCCCAGGAAAAAAGCCTTTACAATGGTTCAGGGTCCTGAGGCCTTAAATGGCCAGGTGCCTCGTCGAATTCCGCCTTTCTCAGGATGCCTCCCAGACGAAGGGTGGCAGCAGTGCCAACTTGGTCTGGTTTGAGAGTGCCAAGTGGGTGCTGAAAACTGACACCCAGAACAGTGGCTTCTGAGTTTTGTTTCCCAGGGAAAAAGCCTGTACAGTGGTTCAGGGTCCTGAGGCCTTAAATTTCAGGGTGCCTCCTGGAATTCCGCCTCTCGCGGGATGCCTCCCAGACGCAATGTGGCACCCGTGCCAAGTTGGTCTGGTTTGGTAGTGCCAAGTGGGTCCTGAAAACTGACACCCAGAACAGTGGTTTGTGAGTTTTGTTTCCCAGGGAAAAAGCCTGTACAATCGTTCGGGGTCCTGCGGCCTTAAATTGCCGGGTGCCTCCTGGAGATCCGCCTCTTGCAGGATTTTTCCCAGATGCTATGCGGCACCATTGCCCACTTAGTCTGGTTTGAGAATGCCTAGTGGGTCCTGCAAACTGACACCCAGAACAGTGGCTTGTGAGTTTTGTTTCCCAGGAAAAAAGCCTGTACAATGGTTCAGGGTCCTGAGGCCTTAAATTGCCAGGTGCCTCGTCGAATTCCGCCTCTCGCAGGATGCCTTTCAGACGAAGGGTGGCAGCAGTGCCAACATGGTCTCGTTTGAGAGTGCCAAGTTGGTCCTGAAAACTGACACCCAGAACAGTGGCTTTTGAGTTTTGTTTCCCAGGGAAAAGGCCTGTAGAGTGGTTCAGGGTCCTGCGGCCTTATATTGCCGGGTGCCTCCTGGAGATCCGCCTCTTGCAGGATTTTTCCCAGATGCTATGCGGCACCATTGCCCACTTAGTCTGGTTTGAGAATGCCTAGTGGGTCCTGCAAACTGACACCCAGAACAGTGGCTTGTGAGTTTTGTTTCCCAGGAAAAAAGCCTGTACAATGGTTCAGGGTCCTGAGGCCTTAAATTGCCAGGTGCCTCGTCGAATTCCGCCTCTCGCAGGATGCCTTTCAGACGAAGGGTGGCAGCAGTGCCAACATGGTCTCGTTTGAGAGTGCCAAGTTGGTCCTGAAAACTGACACCCAGAACAGTGTTTTGTGAGTTTTGTTTCCCAGGGAAAAACACTGTACAGTGGTTCAGGGTCCTGCGGCCTTAAATTGCCGGGTGCCTCCTGGAGATCCGCCTCTTGCAGGATTTTTCCCAGATGCTATGCGGCACCATTGCCCACTTAGTCTGGTTTGAGAGTGTCAAGTGGGTCCTCCAAACTGACACCCAGAACAGTGGCTTCTGAGTTTTGTTTCCCAGGGAAAAAGCCTGTAGAGTGGTTCAGGGTCCTGCCGCGTTAAATTTCAGGGTGCCTCCTGGAATTCGGCCTCTCGCAGAATGCCTCCCAGACGCAAGCTGTCACAAGTGCCAACATGGTCTCGTTTGAGAGTGCCAAGTGGGTGCTGAAAACTGACACCCAGAACAGTGGCTTCTGAGTTTTGTTTCCCAGGGAAAAAGCCTGTACAGTGGTTCAGGGTCCTGAGGCCTTAAATTTCAGGGTGCCTCCTGGAATTCCGCCTCTCGCGGGATGCCTCCCAGACGCAATGTGGCACCCGTGCCAACTTGGTCTGGTTTGGTAGTGCCAAGTGGGTCCTGAAAACTGACACCCAGAACAGTGGTTTGTGAGTTTTGTTTCCCAGGGAAAAAGCCTGTACAATCGTTCGGGGCCCTGCGGCCTTAAATTTCCGGGTGCCTCCTGGAGATCAGCCTCTTGCAGGATTTTTCCCAGATGCTATGCGGCACCATTGCCCACTTAGTCTGGTTTGAGAGTGTCAAGTGGGTCCTCCAAACTGACACCCAGAACAGTGGCTTCTGAGTTTTGTTTCCCAGGGAAATACCCTGTAGAGTGGTTCAGGGTCCTGCCGCGTTAAATTTCAGGGTGCCTCCTGGAATTCGGCCTCTCGCAGAATGCCTCCCAGACGCAAGCTGTCACAAGTGCCAACATGGTCTCGTTTGAGAGTGCCAAGTGGGTCCTGAAAACTGACACCCAGAACAGTGGCTTCTGAGTTTTGTTTCCCAGGGAAAAACACTGTACAGTGGTTCAGGTTCCTGAGGCCTCTAAATGGCCAGGTGCCTCGTCGAATTCCGCCTTTCTCAGGATGCCTCCCAGACGCAAGGTGGCACCCGTGCCAACTTGGTCTGGTTTGAGAGTGCCTAGTGGGTCCTGCAAACTGACACTAAGAACAGTGGCTTCTGAGTTTTGTTTCCCAGGGAAAAAGCCTGTACAATGGTTCAGGGTCCTGAGGCCTTAAATGGCCAGGTGCCTCGTCGAATTCCGCCTCTCGCAGGATGCCTTTCAGACGAAGGGTGGCAGCAGTGCCAACATGGTCTCGTTTGAGAGTGCCAAGTTGGTCCTGAAAACTGACACCCAGAACAGTGTTTTGTGAGTTTTGTTTCCCAGGGAAAAACACTGTACAGTGGTTCAGGGTCCTGAGGCCTTAAATGGCCAGGTGCCTCGTCGAATTCCGCCTTTCTCAGGATGCCTCCCAGACGCAAGGTGGCACCCGTGCCAACTTGGTCTGGTTTGAGAGTGCCTAGTGGGTCCTGCAAACTGACATTAAGAACAGTGGCTTCTGAGTTTTGTTTCCCAGGGAAATACCCTGTAAAATGGTTCAGGGTCCTGCGGCCTTAAATTTCCGGGTGCCTCCTTGAATTCCGCCTCACACAGGATGCCTCCCAGATGCAAGGTGGCACCAGTGCCAACTTGGTCTGGTTTGAGAGTGCCTAGTGGGTCCTGCAAACTGACACTAAGAACAGTGGCTTCTGAGTTTTGTTTCCCAGGGAAAAGGCCTGTAGAGTGGTTCAGGGTCCTGCGGCCTTATATTGCCGGGTGTCTCCTAGAATTCTGCCTCACACAGGATGCCTCCCAGATGCAAGGTGGCTGCAGTGCCAACTTGGTCTAGTTTGAGAGTGCCAAGTGGGTGCTGAAAACTGACACCCAGAACAGTGGCTTCTGAGTTTTGTTTCCCAGGGAAAAAGCCTGTACAGTGGTTCAGGGTCCTGAGGCCTTAAATTTCAGGGTGCCTCCTGGAATTCCGCCTCTCGCGGGATGCCTCCCAGACGCAATGTGGCACCCGTGCCAACTTGGTCTGGTTTGGTAGTGCCAAGTGGGTCCTGAAAACTGACACCCAGAACAGTGGTTTGTGAGTTTTGTTTCCCAGGGAAAAAGCCTGTACAATCGTTCGGGGTCCTGCGGCCTGAAATTGCCGGGTGCCTCCTGGAGATCCGCCTCTTGCAGGATTTTTCCCAGATGCTATGCGGCACCATTGCCCACTTAGTCTGGTTTGAGAGTGTCAAGTGGGTCCTCCAAACTGACACCCAGAACAGTGGCTTCTGAGTTTTGTTTCCCAGGGAAATACCCTGTAGAGTGGTTCAGGGTCCTGCCGCGTTAAATTTCAGGGTGCCTCCTGGAATTCGGCCTCTCGCAGAATGCCTCCCAGACGCAAGCTGTCACAAGTGCCAACATGGTCTCGTTTGAGAGTGCCAAGTGGGTCCTGAAAACTGACACCCAGAACAGTGGCTTCTGAGTTTTGTTTCCCAGGGAAAAAGCCTGTACAGTGGTTCAGGGTCCTGAGGCCTTAAATGGCCAGGTGCCTCGTCGAATTCCGCCTTTCTCAGGATGCCTCCCAGACGCAAGGTGGCACCCGTGCAACCTTGGTCTGGTTTGAGAGTGCCTAGTGGGTCCTGCAAACTGACACTAAGAACAGTGGCTTCTGAGTTTTGTTTCCCAGGGAAAAAGCCTGTACAATGGTTCAGGGTCCTGCGGCCTTAAATTTCCGGGTGCCTCCTTGAATTCCGCCTCACACAGGATGCCTCCCAGATGCAAGGTGGCACCAGTGCCAACTTGGTCTGGTTTGAGAGTGCAAAGTGGGTCCTGAAAACTGACACCCAGAACAGTGGCTTCTGAGTTTTGTTTCCCAGGGAAAAACACTGTACAGTGGTTCAGGGTCCTGAGGCCTTAAATGGCCAGGTGCCTCGTCGAATTCCGCCTTTCTCAGGATGCCTCCCAGACGCAAGGTGGCACCCGTGCCAACTTGGTCTCGTTTGAGAGTGCCTAGTGGGTCCTGAAAACTGACACCCAGAACAGTGGCTTTTGAGTTTTGTTTCCCAGGGAAAAGGCCTGTAGAGTGGTTCAGGGTCCTGCGGCCTTATATTGCCGGGTGTCTCCTAGAATTCTGCCTCACACAGGATGCCTCCCAGATGCAAGGTGGCTGCAGTGCCAACTTGGTCTGGTTTGAGAGTGCAAAGTGGGTGCTGAAAACTGACACCCAGAACAGTGGCTTCTGAGTTTTGTTTCCCAGGGAAAAACCTGTACAATGGTTCGGGGTCCTGCGGCCTTAAATTGCCGGGTGCCTCCTGGAGATCCGCCTCTTGCAGGATTTTTCCAAGATGCTATGCGGCACCATTGCCCACTTAGTCTGGTTTGAGAATGCCTAGTGGGTCCTGCAAACTGACACCAAGAACAGTCGCTGCTGAGATTTGTTTCCCAGGAAAAAAGCCTTTACAATGGTTCAGGGTCCTGAGGCCTTAAATGGCCAGGTGCCTCGTCGAATTCCGCCTCTCGCAGGATGCCTTTCAGACGAAGGGTGGCAGCAGTGCCAACTTGGTCTGGTTTGAGAGTGCCAAGTGGGTGCTGAAAACTGACACCCAGAACAGTGGCTTCTGAGTTTTGTTTCCCAGGGAAAAAGCCTGTACAGTGGTTCAGGGTCCTGAGGCCTTAAATTTCAGGGTGCCTCCTGGAATTCCGCCTCTCGCGGGATGCCTCCCAGACGCAATGTGGCACCCGTGCCAACTTGGTCTGGTTTGGTAGTGCCAAGTGGGTCCTGAAAACTGACACCCAGAACAGTGGTTTGTGAGTTTTGTTTCCCAGGGAAAAAGCCTGTACAATCGTTCGGGGTCCTGCGGCCTTAAATTGCCGGGTGCCTCCTGGAGATCCGCCTCTTGCAGGATTTTTCCCAGATGCTATGCGGCACCATTGCCCACTTAGTCTGGTTTGAGAGTGTCAAGTGGGTCCTCCAAACTGACACCCAGAACAGTGGCTTCTGAGTTTTGTTTCCCAGGGAAATACCCTGTAGAGTGGTTCAGGGTCCTGCCGCGTTAAATTTCAGGGTGCCTCCTGGAATTCGGCCTCTCGCAGAATGCCTCCCAGACGCAAGCTGTCACAAGTGCCAACATGGTCTCGTTTGAGAGTGCCAAGTGGGTCCTGAAAACTGACACCCAGAACAGTGGCTTCTGAGTTTTGTTTCCCAGGGAAAAAGCCTGTACAGTGGTTCAGGGTCCTGAGGCCTTAAATGGCCAGGTGCCTCGTCGAATTCCGCCTTTCTCAGGATGCCTCCCAGACGCAAGGTGGCACCCGTGCCAACTTGGTCTGGTTTGAGAGTGCAAAGTGGGTGCTGAAAACTGACACCCAGAACAGTGGCTTCTGAGTTTTGTTTCCCAGGGAAAAAGCCTGTACAATGGTTCGGGGTCCTGCGGCCTTAAATTGCCGGGTGCCTCCTGGAGATCCGCCTCTTGCAGGATTTTTCCAAGATGCTATGCGGCACCATTGCCCACTTAGTCTGGTTTGAGAATGCCTAGTGGGTCCTGCAAACTGACACCAAGAACAGTCGCTGCTGAGATTTGTTTCCCAGGAAAAAAGCCTTTACAATGGTTCAGGGTCCTGAGGCCTTAAATGGCCAGGTGCCTCGTCGAATTCCGCCTCTCGCAGGATGCCTTTCAGACGAAGGGTGGCAGCAGTGCCAACTTGGTCTGGTTTGAGAGTGCCAAGTGGGTGCTGAAAACTGACACCCAGAACAGTGGCTTCTGAGTTTTGTTTCCCAGGGAAAAAGCCTGTACAGTGGTTCAGGGTCCTGAGGCCTTAAATTTCAGGGTGCCTCCTGGAATTCCGCCTCTCGCGGGATGCCTCCCAGACGCAATGTGGCACCCGTGCCAAGTTGGTCTGGTTTGGTAGTGCCAAGTGGGTCCTGAAAACTGACACTAAGAACAGTGGTTTGTGAGTTTTGTTTCCCAGGGAAAAAGCCTGTACAATCGTTCGGGGTCCTGCGGCCTGAAATTGCCGGGTGCCTCCTGGAGATCCGCCTCTTGCAGGATTTTTCCCAGATGCTATGCGGCACCATTGCCCACTTAGTCTGGTTTGAGAGTGTCAAGTGGGTCCTCCAAACTGACACCCAGAACAGTGGCTTCTGAGTTTTGTTTCCCAGGGAAAAACACTGTACAGTGGTTCAGGGTCCTGCCGCGTTAAATTTCAGGGTGCCTCCTGGAATTCGGCCTCTCGCAGAATGCCTCCCAGACGCAAGCTGTCACAAGTGCCAACATGGTCTCGTTTGAGAGTGCCAAGTGGGTCCTGAAAACTGACACCCAGAACAGTAGCTTCTGAGTTTTGTTTCCCAGGGAAAAACACTGTACAGTCGTTCAGGGTCCTGAGGCCTTAAATGGCCAGGTGCCTCGTCGAATTCCGCCTTTCCCAGGATGCCTCCCAGACGCAAGGTGGCACCCGTGCCAACTTGGTCTGGTTTGAGAGTGCCAAGTGGGTGCTGAAAACTGACACCCAGAACAGTGGCTTTTGAGTTTTGTTTCCCAGGGAAAAGGCCTGTAGAGTGGTTCAGGGTCCTGCGGCCTTATATTGCCGGGTGTCTCCTAGAATTCTGCCTCACACAGGATGCCTCCCAGATGCAAGGTGGCTGCAGTGCCAACTTGGTCTGGTTTGAGAGTGCAAAGTGGGTGCTGAAAACTGACACCCAGAACAGTGGCTTCTGAGTTTTGTTTCCCAGGGAAAAAGCCTGTACAATGGTTCGGGGTCCTGCGGCCTTAAATTGCCGGGTGCCTCCTGGAGATCCGCCTCTTGCAGGATTTTTCCAAGATGCTATGCGGCACCATTGCCCACTTAGTCTGGTTTGAGAATGCCTAGTGGGTCCTGCAAACTGACACCAAGAACAGTCGCTGCTGAGATTTGTTTCCCAGGAAAAAAGCCTTTACAATGGTTCAGGGTCCTGAGGCCTTAAATGGCCAGGTGCCTCGTCGAATTCCGCCTTTCTCAGGATGCCTCCCAGACGAAGGGTGGCAGCAGTGCCAACTTGGTCTGGTTTGAGAGTGCCAAGTGGGTGCTGAAAACTGACACCCAGAACAGTGGCTTCTGAGTTTTGTTTCCCAGGGAAAAAGCCTGTACAGTGGTTCAGGGTCCTGAGGCCTTAAATTTCAGGGTGCCTCCTGGAATTCCGCCTCTCGCGGGATGCCTCCCAGACGCAATGTGGCACCCGTGCCAACTTGGTCTGGTTTGGTAGTGCCAAGTGGGTCCTGAAAACTGACACCCAGAACAGTGGTTTGTGAGTTTTGTTTCCCAGGGAAAAAGCCTGTACAATCGTTCGGGGTCCTGCGGCCTTAAATTTCCGGGTGCCTCCTGGAGATCAGCCTCTTGCAGGATTTTTCCCAGATGCTATGCGGCACCATTGCCCACTTAGTCTGGTTTGAGAGTGTCAAGTGGGTCCTCCAAACTGACACCCAGAACAGTGGCTTCTGAGTTTTGTTTCCCAGGGAAATACCCTGTAGAGTGGTTCAGGGTCCTGCCGCGTTAAATTTCAGGGTGCCTCCTGGAATTCGGCCTCTCGCAGAATGCCTCCCAGACGCAAGCTGTCACAAGTGCCAACATGGTCTCGTTTGAGAGTGCCAAGTGGGTCCTGAAAACTGACACCCAGAACAGTGGCTTCTGAGTTTTGTTTCCCAGGGAAAAACACTGTACAGTGGTTCAGGTTCCTGAGGCCTCTAAATGGCCAGGTGCCTCGTCGAATTCCGCCTTTCTCAGGATGCCTCCCAGACGCAAGGTGGCACCCGTGCCAACTTGGTCTGGTTTGAGAGTGCCTAGTGGGTCCTGCAAACTGACACTAAGAACAGTGGCTTCTGAGTTTTGTTTCCCAGGGAAAAAGCCTGTACAATGGTTCAGGGTCCTGAGGCCTTAAATGGCCAGGTGCCTCGTCGAATTCCGCCTCTCGCAGGATGCCTTTCAGACGAAGGGTGGCAGCAGTGCCAACATGGTCTCGTTTGAGAGTGCCAAGTTGGTCCTGAAAACTGACACCCAGAACAGTGTTTTGTGAGTTTTGTTTCCCAGGGAAAAACACTGTACAGTGGTTCAGGGTCCTGAGGCCTTAAATGGCCAGGTGCCTCGTCGAATTCCGCCTTTCTCAGGATGCCTCCCAGACGCAAGGTGGCACCCGTGCCAACTTGGTCTGGTTTGAGAGTGCCTAGTGGGTCCTGCAAACTGACATTAAGAACAGTGGCTTCTGAGTTTTGTTTCCCAGGGAAATACCCTGTAAAATGGTTCAGGGTCCTGCGGCCTTAAATTTCCGGGTGCCTCCTTGAATTCCGCCTCACACAGGATGCCTCCCAGATGCAAGGTGGCACCAGTGCCAACTTGGTCTGGTTTGAGAGTGCCTAGTGGGTCCTGCAAACTGACACTAAGAACAGTGGCTTCTGAGTTTTGTTTCCCAGGGAAAAGGCCTGTAGAGTTGTTCAGGGTCCTGCGGCCTTATATTGCCGGGTGTCTCCTAGAATTCTGCCTCACACAGGATGCCTCCCAGATGCAAGGTGGCTGCAGTGCCAACTTGGTCTAGTTTGAGAGTGCCAAGTGGGTGCTGAAAACTGACACCCAGAACAGTGGCTTCTGAGTTTTGTTTCCCAGGGAAAAAGCCTGTACAGTGGTTCAGGGTCCTGAGGCCTTAAATTTCAGGGTGCCTCCTGGAATTCCGCCTCTCGCGGGATGCCTCCCAGACGCAATGTGGCACCCGTGCCAACTTGGTCTGGTTTGGTAGTGCCAAGTGGGTCCTGAAAACTGACACCCAGAACAGTGGTTTGTGAGTTTTGTTTCCCAGGGAAAAAGCCTGTACAATCGTTCGGGGTCCTGCGGCCTGAAATTGCCGGGTGCCTCCTGGAGATCCGCCTCTTGCAGGATTTTTCCCAGATGCTATGCGGCACCATTGCCCACTTAGTCTGGTTTGAGAGTGTCAAGTGGGTCCTCCAAACTGACACCCAGAACAGTGGCTTCTGAGTTTTGTTTCCCAGGGAAATACCCTGTAGAGTGGTTCAGGGTCCTGCCGCGTTAAATTTCAGGGTGCCTCCTGGAATTCGGCCTCTCGCAGAATGCCTCCCAGACGCAAGCTGTCACAAGTGCCAACATGGTCTCGTTTGAGAGTGCCAAGTGGGTCCTGAAAACTGACACCCAGAACAGTGGCTTCTGAGTTTTGTTTCCCAGGGAAAAACACTGTACAGTGGTTCAGGGTCCTGAGGCCTTAAATGGCCAGGTGCCTCGTCGAATTCCGCCTTTCTCAGGATGCCTCCCAGACGCAAGGTGGCACCCGTGCAACCTTGGTCTGGTTTGAGAGTGCCTAGTGGGTCCTGCAAACTGACACTAAGAACAGTGGCTTCTGAGTTTTGTTTCCCAGGGAAAAAGCCTGTACAATGGTTCAGGGTCCTGCGGCCTTAAATTTCCGGGTGCCTCCTTGAATTCCGCCTCACACAGGATGCCTCCCAGATGCAAGGTGGCACCAGTGCCAACTTGGTCTGGTTTGAGAGTGCAAAGTGGGTCCTGAAAACTGACACCCAGAACAGTGGCTTCTGAGTTTTGTTTCCCAGGGAAAAACACTGTACAGTGGTTCAGGGTCCTGAGGCCTTAAATGGCCAGGTGCCTCGTCGAATTCCGCCTTTCTCAGGATGCCTCCCAGACGCAAGGTGGCACCCGTGCCAACTTGGTCTCGTTTGAGAGTGCCTAGTGGGTCCTGAAAACTGACACCCAGAACAGTGGCTTTTGAGTTTTGTTTCCCAGGGAAAAGGCCTGTAGAGTGGTTCAGGGTCCTGCGGCCTTATATTGCCGGGTGTCTCCTAGAATTCTGCCTCACACAGGATGCCTCCCAGATGCAAGGTGGCTGCAGTGCCAACTTGGTCTGGTTTGAGAGTGCAAAGTGGGTGCTGAAAACTGACACCCAGAACAGTGGCTTCTGAGTTTTGTTTCCCAGGGAAAAACCTGTACAATGGTTCGGGGTCCTGCGGCCTTAAATTGCCGGGTGCCTCCTGGAGATCCGCCTCTTGCAGGATTTTTCCAAGATGCTATGCGGCACCATTGCCCACTTAGTCTGGTTTGAGAATGCCTAGTGGGTCCTGCAAACTGACACCAAGAACAGTCGCTGCTGAGATTTGTTTCCCAGGAAAAAAGCCTTTACAATGGTTCAGGGTCCTGAGGCCTTAAATGGCCAGGTGCCTCGTCGAATTCCGCCTCTCGCAGGATGCCTTTCAGACGAAGGGTGGCAGCAGTGCCAACTTGGTCTGGTTTGAGAGTGCCAAGTGGGTGCTGAAAACTGACACCCAGAACAGTGGCTTCTGAGTTTTGTTTCCCAGGGAAAAAGCCTGTACAGTGGTTCAGGGTCCTGAGGCCTTAAATTTCAGGGTGCCTCCTGGAATTCCGCCTCTCGCGGGATGCCTCCCAGACGCAATGTGGCACCCGTGCCAACTTGGTCTGGTTTGGTAGTGCCAAGTGGGTCCTGAAAACTGACACCCAGAACAGTGGTTTGTGAGTTTTGTTTCCCAGGGAAAAAGCCTGTACAATCGTTCGGGGTCCTGCGGCCTTAAATTGCCGGGTGCCTCCTGGAGATCCGCCTCTTGCAGGATTTTTCCCAGATGCTATGCGGCACCATTGCCCACTTAGTCTGGTTTGAGAGTGTCAAGTGGGTCCTCCAAACTGACACCCAGAACAGTGGCTTCTGAGTTTTGTTTCCCAGGGAAATACCCTGTAGAGTGGTTCAGGGTCCTGCCGCGTTAAATTTCAGGGTGCCTCCTGGAATTCGGCCTCTCGCAGAATGCCTCCCAGACGCAAGCTGTCACAAGTGCCAACATGGTCTCGTTTGAGAGTGCCAAGTGGGTCCTGAAAACTGACACCCAGAACAGTGGCTTCTGAGTTTTGTTTCCCAGGGAAAAAGCCTGTACAGTGGTTCAGGGTCCTGAGGCCTTAAATGGCCAGGTGCCTCGTCGAATTCCGCCTTTCTCAGGATGCCTCCCAGACGCAAGGTGGCACCCGTGCCAACTTGGTCTGGTTTGAGAGTGCAAAGTGGGTGCTGAAAACTGACACCCAGAACAGTGGCTTCTGAGTTTTGTTTCCCAGGGAAAAAGCCTGTACAATGGTTCGGGGTCCTGCGGCCTTAAATTGCCGGGTGCCTCCTGGAGATCCGCCTCTTGCAGGATTTTTCCAAGATGCTATGCGGCACCATTGCCCACTTAGTCTGGTTTGAGAATGCCTAGTGGGTCCTGCAAACTGACACCAAGAACAGTCGCTGCTGAGATTTGTTTCCCAGGAAAAAAGCCTTTACAATGGTTCAGGGTCCTGAGGCCTTAAATGGCCAGGTGCCTCGTCGAATTCCGCCTCTCGCAGGATGCCTTTCAGACGAAGGGTGGCAGCAGTGCCAACTTGGTCTGGTTTGAGAGTGCCAAGTGGGTGCTGAAAACTGACACCCAGAACAGTGGCTTCTGAGTTTTGTTTCCCAGGGAAAAAGCCTGTACAGTGGTTCAGGGTCCTGAGGCCTTAAATTTCAGGGTGCCTCCTGGAATTCCGCCTCTCGCGGGATGCCTCCCAGACGCAATGTGGCACCCGTGCCAAGTTGGTCTGGTTTGGTAGTGCCAAGTGGGTCCTGAAAACTGACACTAAGAACAGTGGTTTGTGAGTTTTGTTTCCCAGGGAAAAAGCCTGTACAATCGTTCGGGGTCCTGCGGCCTGAAATTGCCGGGTGCCTCCTGGAGATCCGCCTCTTGCAGGATTTTTCCCAGATGCTATGCGGCACCATTGCCCACTTAGTCTGGTTTGAGAGTGTCAAGTGGGTCCTCCAAACTGACACCCAGAACAGTGGCTTCTGAGTTTTGTTTCCCAGGGAAAAACACTGTACAGTGGTTCAGGGTCCTGCCGCGTTAAATTTCAGGGTGCCTCCTGGAATTCCGCCTCTCGCAGAATGCCTCCCAGACGCAAGCTGTCACAAGTGCCAACATGGTCTCGTTTGAGAGTGCCAAGTGGGTCCTGAAAACTGACACCCAGAACAGTAGCTTCTGAGTTTTGTTTCCCAGGGAAAAACACTGTACAGTCGTTCAGGGTCCTGAGGCCTTAAATGGCCAGGTGCCTCGTCGAATTCCGCCTTTCCCAGGATGCCTCCCAGACGCAAGGTGGCACCCGTGCCAACTTGGTCTGGTTTGAGAGTGCCAAGTGGGTGCTGAAAACTGACACCCAGAACAGTGGCTTTTGAGTTTTGTTTCCCAGGGAAAAGGCCTGTAGAGTGGTTCAGGGTCCTGCGGCCTTATATTGCCGGGTGTCTCCTAGAATTCTGCCTCACACAGGATGCCTCCCAGATGCAAGGTGGCTGCAGTGCCAACTTGGTCTGGTTTGAGAGTGCAAAGTGGGTGCTGAAAACTGACACCCAGAACAGTGGCTTCTGAGTTTTGTTTCCCAGGGAAAAAGCCTGTACAATGGTTCGGGGTCCTGCGGCCTTAAATTGCCGGGTGCCTCCTGGAGATCCGCCTCTTGCAGGATTTTTCCAAGATGCTATGCGGCACCATTGCCCACTTAGTCTGGTTTGAGAATGCCTAGTGGGTCCTGCAAACTGACACCAAGAACAGTCGCTGCTGAGATTTGTTTCCCAGGAAAAAAGCCTTTACAATGGTTCAGGGTCCTGAGGCCTTAAATGGCCAGGTGCCTCGTCGAATTCCGCCTTTCTCAGGATGCCTCCCAGACGAAGGGTGGCAGCAGTGCCAACTTGGTCTGGTTTGAGAGTGCCAAGTGGGTGCTGAAAACTGACACCCAGAACAGTGGCTTCTGAGTTTTGTTTCCCAGGGAAAAAGCCTGTACAGTGGTTCAGGGTCCTGAGGCCTTAAATTTCAGGGTGCCTCCTGGAATTCCGCCTCTCGCGGGATGCCTCCCAGACGCAATGTGGCACCCGTGCCAAGTTGGTCTGGTTTGGTAGTGCCAAGTGGGTCCTGAAAACTGACACCCAGAACAGTGGTTTGTGAGTTTTGTTTCCCAGGGAAAAAGCCTGTACAATCGTTCGGGGTCCTGCGGCCTTAAATTGCCGGGTGCCTCCTGGAGATCCGCCTCTTGCAGGATTTTTCCCAGATGCTATGCGGCACCATTGCCCACTTAGTCTGGTTTGAGAATGCCTAGTGGGTCCTGCAAACTGACACCCAGAACAGTGGCTTGTGAGTTTTGTTTCCCAGGAAAAAAGCCTGTACAATGGTTCAGGGTCCTGAGGCCTTAAATTGCCAGGTGCCTCGTCGAATTCCGCCTCTCGCAGGATGCCTTTCAGACGAAGGGTGGCAGCAGTGCCAACATGGTCTCGTTTGAGAGTGCCAAGTTGGTCCTGAAAACTGACACCCAGAACAGTGGCTTTTGAGTTTTGTTTCCCAGGGAAAAGGCCTGTAGAGTGGTTCAGGGTCCTGCGGCCTTATATTGCCGGGTGCCTCCTGGAGATCCGCCTCTTGCAGGATTTTTCCCAGATGCTATGCGGCACCATTGCCCACTTAGTCTGGTTTGAGAATGCCTAGTGGGTCCTGCAAACTGACACCAAGAACAGTCGCTGCTGAGATTTGTTTCCCAGGAAAAAAGCCTTTACAATGGTTCAGGGTCCTGAGGCCTTAAATGGCCAGGTGCCTCGTCGAATTCCGCCTCTCGCAGGATGCCTTTCAGACGAAGGGTGGCAGCAGTGCCAACTTGGTCTGGTTTGAGAGTGCCAAGTGGGTGCTGAAAACTGACACCCAGAACAGTGGCTTCTGAGTTTTGTTTCCCAGGGAAAAAGCCTGTACAGTGGTTCAGGGTCCTGAGGCCTTAAATTTCAGGGTGCCTCCTGGAATTCCGCCTCTCGCGGGATGCCTCCCAGACGCAATGTGGCACCCGTGCCAAGTTGGTCTGGTTTGGTAGTGCCAAGTGGGTCCTGAAAACTGACACTAAGAACAGTGGTTTGTGAGTTTTGTTTCCCAGGGAAAAAGCCTGTACAATCGTTCGGGGTCCTTCGGCCTGAAATTGCCGGGTGCCTCCTGGAGATCCGCCTCTTGCAGGATTTTTCCCAGATGCTATGCGGCACCATTGCCCACTTAGTCTGGTTTGAGAGTGTCAAGTGGGTCCTCCAAACTGACACCCAGAACAGTGGCTTCTGAGTTTTGTTTCCCAGGGAAAAACACTGTACAGTGGTTCAGGGTCCTGCCGCGTTAAATTTCAGGGTGCCTCCTGGAATTCCGCCTCTCGCAGAATGCCTCCCAGACGCAAGCTGTCACAAGTGCCAACATGGTCTCGTTTGAGAGTGCCAAGTGGGTCCTGAAAACTGACACCCAGAACAGTAGCTTCTGAGTTTTGTTTCCCAGGGAAAAACACTGTACAGTCGTTCAGGGTCCTGAGGCCTTAAATGGCCAGGTGCCTCGTCGAATTCCGCCTTTCCCAGGATGCCTCCCAGACGCAAGGTGGCACCCGTGCCAACTTGGTCTGGTTTGAGAGTGCCAAGTGGGTGCTGAAAACTGACACCCAGAACAGTGGCTTTTGAGTTTTGTTTCCCAGGGAAAAGGCCTGTAGAGTGGTTCAGGGTCCTGCGGCCTTATATTGCCGGGTGTCTCCTAGAATTCTGCCTCACACAGGATGCCTCCCAGATGCAAGGTGGCTGCAGTGCCAACTTGGTCTGGTTTGAGAGTGCAAAGTGGGTGCTGAAAACTGACACCCAGAACAGTGGCTTCTGAGTTTTGTTTCCCAGGGAAAAAGCCTGTACAATGGTTCGGGGTCCTGCGGCCTTAAATTGCCGGGTGCCTCCTGGAGATCCGCCTCTTGCAGGATTTTTCCAAGATGCTATGCGGCACCATTGCCCACTTAGTCTGGTTTGAGAATGCCTAGTGGGTCCTGCAAACTGACACCAAGAACAGTCGCTGCTGAGATTTGTTTCCCAGGAAAAAAGCCTTTACAATGGTTCAGGGTCCTGAGGCCTTAAATGGCCAGGTGCCTCGTCGAATTCCGCCTTTCTCAGGATGCCTCCCAGACGAAGGGTGGCAGCAGTGCCAACTTGGTCTGGTTTGAGAGTGCCAAGTGGGTGCTGAAAACTGACACCCAGAACAGTGGCTTCTGAGTTTTGTTTCCCAGGGAAAAAGCCTGTACAGTGGTTCAGGGTCCTGAGGCCTTAAATTTCAGGGTGCCTCCTGGAATTCCGCCTCTCGCGGGATGCCTCCCAGACGCAATGTGGCACCCGTGCCAAGTTGGTCTGGTTTGGTAGTGCCAAGTGGGTCCTGAAAACTGACACCCAGAACAGTGGTTTGTGAGTTTTGTTTCCCAGGGAAAAAGCCTGTACAATCGTTCGGGGTCCTGCGGCCTTAAATTGCCGGGTGCCTCCTGGAGATCCGCCTCTTGCAGGATTTTTCCCAGATGCTATGCGGCACCATTGCCCACTTAGTCTGGTTTGAGAATGCCTAGTGGGTCCTGCAAACTGACACCCAGAACAGTGGCTTGTGAGTTTTGTTTCCCAGGAAAAAAGCCTGTACAATGGTTCAGGGTCCTGAGGCCTTAAATTGCCAGGTGCCTCGTCGAATTCCGCCTCTCGCAGGATGCCTTTCAGACGAAGGGTGGCAGCAGTGCCAACATGGTCTCGTTTGAGAGTGCCAAGTTGGTCCTGAAAACTGACACCCAGAACAGTGGCTTTTGAGTTTTGTTTCCCAGGGAAAAGGCCTGTAGAGTGGTTCAGGGTCCTGCGGCCTTATATTGCCGGGTGCCTCCTGGAGATCCGCCTCTTGCAGGATTTTTCCCAGATGCTATGCGGCACCATTGCCCACTTAGTCTGGTTTGAGAATGCCTAGTGGGTCCTGCAAACTGACACCCAGAACAGTGGCTTGTGAGTTTTGTTTCCCAGGAAAAAAGCCTGTACAATGGTTCAGGGTCCTGAGGCCTTAAATTGCCAGGTGCCTCGTCGAATTCCGCCTCTCGCAGGATGCCTTTCAGACGAAGGGTGGCAGCAGTGCCAACATGGTCTCGTTTGAGAGTGCCAAGTTGGTCCTGAAAACTGACACCCAGAACAGTGTTTTGTGAGTTTTGTTTCCCAGGGAAAAACACTGTACAGTGGTTCAGGGTCCTGCGGCCTTAAATTGCCGGGTGCCTCCTGGAGATCCGCCTCTTGCAGGATTTTTCCCAGATGCTATGCGGCACCATTGCCCACTTAGTCTGGTTTGAGAGTGTCAAGTGGGTCCTCCAAACTGACACCCAGAACAGTGGCTTCTGAGTTTTGTTTCCCAGGGAAAAAGCCTGTAGAGTGGTTCAGGGTCCTGCCGCGTTAAATTTCAGGGTGCCTCCTGGAATTCGGCCTCTCGCAGAATGCCTCCCAGACGCAAGCTGTCACAAGTGCCAACATGGTCTCGTTTGAGAGTGCCAAGTGGGTGCTGAAAACTGACACCCAGAACAGTGGCTTCTGAGTTTTGTTTCCCAGGGAAAAAGCCTGTACAGTGGTTCAGGGTCCTGAGGCCTTAAATTTCAGGGTGCCTCCTGGAATTCCGCCTCTCGCGGGATGCCTCCCAGACGCAATGTGGCACCCGTGCCAACTTGGTCTGGTTTGGTAGTGCCAAGTGGGTCCTGAAAACTGACACCCAGAACAGTGGTTTGTGAGTTTTGTTTCCCAGGGAAAAAGCCTGTACAATCGTTCGGGGCCCTGCGGCCTTAAATTTCCGGGTGCCTCCTGGAGATCAGCCTCTTGCAGGATTTTTCCCAGATGCTATGCGGCACCATTGCCCACTTAGTCTGGTTTGAGAGTGTCAAGTGGGTCCTCCAAACTGACACCCAGAACAGTGGCTTCTGAGTTTTGTTTCCCAGGGAAATACCCTGTAGAGTGGTTCAGGGTCCTGCCGCGTTAAATTTCAGGGTGCCTCCTGGAATTCGGCCTCTCGCAGAATGCCTCCCAGACGCAAGCTGTCACAAGTGCCAACATGGTCTCGTTTGAGAGTGCCAAGTGGGTCCTGAAAACTGACACCCAGAACAGTGGCTTCTGAGTTTTGTTTCCCAGGGAAAAACACTGTACAGTGGTTCAGGTTCCTGAGGCCTCTAAATGGCCAGGTGCCTCGTCGAATTCCGCCTTTCTCAGGATGCCTCCCAGACGCAAGGTGGCACCCGTGCCAACTTGGTCTGGTTTGAGAGTGCCTAGTGGGTCCTGCAAACTGACACTAAGAACAGTGGCTTCTGAGTTTTGTTTCCCAGGGAAAAAGCCTGTACAATGGTTCAGGGTCCTGAGGCCTTAAATGGCCAGGTGCCTCGTCGAATTCCGCCTCTCGCAGGATGCCTTTCAGACGAAGGGTGGCAGCAGTGCCAACATGGTCTCGTTTGAGAGTGCCAAGTTGGTCCTGAAAACTGACACCCAGAACAGTGTTTTGTGAGTTTTGTTTCCCAGGGAAAAACACTGTACAGTGGTTCAGGGTCCTGAGGCCTTAAATGGCCAGGTGCCTCGTCGAATTCCGCCTTTCTCAGGATGCCTCCCAGACGCAAGGTGGCACCCGTGCCAACTTGGTCTGGTTTGAGAGTGCCTAGTGGGTCCTGCAAACTGACATTAAGAACAGTGGCTTCTGAGTTTTGTTTCCCAGGGAAATACCCTGTAAAATGGTTCAGGGTCCTGCGGCCTTAAATTTCCGGGTGCCTCCTTGAATTCCGCCTCACACAGGATGCCTCCCAGATGCAAGGTGGCACCAGTGCCAACTTGGTCTGGTTTGAGAGTGCCTAGTGGGTCCTGCAAACTGACACTAAGAACAGTGGCTTCTGAGTTTTGTTTCCCAGGGAAAAGGCCTGTAGAGTGGTTCAGGGTCCTGCGGCCTTATATTGCCGGGTGTCTCCTAGAATTCTGCCTCACACAGGATGCCTCCCAGATGCAAGGTGGCTGCAGTGCCAACTTGGTCTAGTTTGAGAGTGCCAAGTGGGTGCTGAAAACTGACACCCAGAACAGTGGCTTCTGAGTTTTGTTTCCCAGGGAAAAAGCCTGTACAGTGGTTCAGGGTCCTGAGGCCTTAAATTTCAGGGTGCCTCCTGGAATTCCGCCTCTCGCGGGATGCCTCCCAGACGCAATGTGGCACCCGTGCCAACTTGGTCTGGTTTGGTAGTGCCAAGTGGGTCCTGAAAACTGACACCCAGAACAGTGGTTTGTGAGTTTTGTTTCCCAGGGAAAAAGCCTGTACAATCGTTCGGGGTCCTGCGGCCTGAAATTGCCGGGTGCCTCCTGGAGATCCGCCTCTTGCAGGATTTTTCCCAGATGCTATGCGGCACCATTGCCCACTTAGTCTGGTTTGAGAGTGTCAAGTGGGTCCTCCAAACTGACACCCAGAACAGTGGCTTCTGAGTTTTGTTTCCCAGGGAAATACCCTGTAGAGTGGTTCAGGGTCCTGCCGCGTTAAATTTCAGGGTGCCTCCTGGAATTCGGCCTCTCGCAGAATGCCTCCCAGACGCAAGCTGTCACAAGTGCCAACATGGTCTCGTTTGAGAGTGCCAAGTGGGTCCTGAAAACTGACACCCAGAACAGTGGCTTCTGAGTTTTGTTTCCCAGGGAAAAACACTGTACAGTGGTTCAGGGTCCTGAGGCCTTAAATGGCCAGGTGCCTCGTCGAATTCCGCCTTTCTCAGGATGCCTCCCAGACGCAAGGTGGCACCCGTGCAACCTTGGTCTGGTTTGAGAGTGCCTAGTGGGTCCTGCAAACTGACACTAAGAACAGTGGCTTCTGAGTTTTGTTTCCCAGGGAAAAAGCCTGTACAATGGTTCAGGGTCCTGCGGCCTTAAATTTCCGGGTGCCTCCTTGAATTCCGCCTCACACAGGATGCCTCCCAGATGCAAGGTGGCACCAGTGCCAACTTGGTCTGGTTTGAGAGTGCAAAGTGGGTCCTGAAAACTGACACCCAGAACAGTGGCTTCTGAGTTTTGTTTCCCAGGGAAAAACACTGTACAGTGGTTCAGGGTCCTGAGGCCTTAAATGGCCAGGTGCCTCGTCGAATTCCGCCTTTCTCAGGATGCCTCCCAGACGCAAGGTGGCACCCGTGCCAACTTGGTCTCGTTTGAGAGTGCCTAGTGGGTCCTGAAAACTGACACCCAGAACAGTGGCTTTTGAGTTTTGTTTCCCAGGGAAAAGGCCTGTAGAGTGGTTCAGGGTCCTGCGGCCTTATATTGCCGGGTGTCTCCTAGAATTCTGCCTCACACAGGATGCCTCCCAGATGCAAGGTGGCTGCAGTGCCAACTTGGTCTGGTTTGAGAGTGCAAAGTGGGTGCTGAAAACTGACACCCAGAACAGTGGCTTCTGAGTTTTGTTTCCCAGGGAAAAACCTGTACAATGGTTCGGGGTCCTGCGGCCTTAAATTGCCGGGTGCCTCCTGGAGATCCGCCTCTTGCAGGATTTTTCCAAGATGCTATGCGGCACCATTGCCCACTTAGTCTGGTTTGAGAATGCCTAGTGGGTCCTGCAAACTGACACCAAGAACAGTCGCTGCTGAGATTTGTTTCCCAGGAAAAAAGCCTTTACAATGGTTCAGGGTCCTGAGGCCTTAAATGGCCAGGTGCCTCGTCGAATTCCGCCTCTCGCAGGATGCCTTTCAGACGAAGGGTGGCAGCAGTGCCAACTTGGTCTGGTTTGAGAGTGCCAAGTGGGTGCTGAAAACTGACACCCAGAACAGTGGCTTCTGAGTTTTGTTTCCCAGGGAAAAAGCCTGTACAGTGGTTCAGGGTCCTGAGGCCTTAAATTTCAGGGTGCCTCCTGGAATTCCGCCTCTCGCGGGATGCCTCCCAGACGCAATGTGGCACCCGTGCCAACTTGGTCTGGTTTGGTAGTGCCAAGTGGGTCCTGAAAACTGACACCCAGAACAGTGGTTTGTGAGTTTTGTTTCCCAGGGAAAAAGCCTGTACAATCGTTCGGGGTCCTGCGGCCTTAAATTGCCGGGTGCCTCCTGGAGATCCGCCTCTTGCAGGATTTTTCCCAGATGCTATGCGGCACCATTGCCCACTTAGTCTGGTTTGAGAGTGTCAAGTGGGTCCTCCAAACTGACACCCAGAACAGTGGCTTCTGAGTTTTGTTTCCCAGGGAAATACCCTGTAGAGTGGTTCAGGGTCCTGCCGCGTTAAATTTCAGGGTGCCTCCTGGAATTCGGCCTCTCGCAGAATGCCTCCCAGACGCAAGCTGTCACAAGTGCCAACATGGTCTCGTTTGAGAGTGCCAAGTGGGTCCTGAAAACTGACACCCAGAACAGTGGCTTCTGAGTTTTGTTTCCCAGGGAAAAAGCCTGTACAGTGGTTCAGGGTCCTGAGGCCTTAAATGGCCAGGTGCCTCGTCGAATTCCGCCTTTCTCAGGATGCCTCCCAGACGCAAGGTGGCACCCGTGCCAACTTGGTCTGGTTTGAGAGTGCAAAGTGGGTGCTGAAAACTGACACCCAGAACAGTGGCTTCTGAGTTTTGTTTCCCAGGGAAAAAGCCTGTACAATGGTTCGGGGTCCTGCGGCCTTAAATTGCCGGGTGCCTCCTGGAGATCCGCCTCTTGCAGGATTTTTCCAAGATGCTATGCGGCACCATTGCCCACTTAGTCTGGTTTGAGAATGCCTAGTGGGTCCTGCAAACTGACACCAAGAACAGTCGCTGCTGAGATTTGTTTCCCAGGAAAAAAGCCTTTACAATGGTTCAGGGTCCTGAGGCCTTAAATGGCCAGGTGCCTCGTCGAATTCCGCCTCTCGCAGGATGCCTTTCAGACGAAGGGTGGCAGCAGTGCCAACTTGGTCTGGTTTGAGAGTGCCAAGTGGGTGCTGAAAACTGACACCCAGAACAGTGGCTTCTGAGTTTTGTTTCCCAGGGAAAAAGCCTGTACAGTGGTTCAGGGTCCTGAGGCCTTAAATTTCAGGGTGCCTCCTGGAATTCCGCCTCTCGCGGGATGCCTCCCAGACGCAATGTGGCACCCGTGCCAAGTTGGTCTGGTTTGGTAGTGCCAAGTGGGTCCTGAAAACTGACACTAAGAACAGTGGTTTGTGAGTTTTGTTTCCCAGGGAAAAAGCCTGTACAATCGTTCGGGGTCCTGCGGCCTGAAATTGCCGGGTGCCTCCTGGAGATCCGCCTCTTGCAGGATTTTTCCCAGATGCTATGCGGCACCATTGCCCACTTAGTCTGGTTTGAGAGTGTCAAGTGGGTCCTCCAAACTGACACCCAGAACAGTGGCTTCTGAGTTTTGTTTCCCAGGGAAAAACACTGTACAGTGGTTCAGGGTCCTGCCGCGTTAAATTTCAGGGTGCCTCCTGGAATTCGGCCTCTCGCAGAATGCCTCCCAGACGCAAGCTGTCACAAGTGCCAACATGGTCTCGTTTGAGAGTGCCAAGTGGGTCCTGAAAACTGACACCCAGAACAGTAGCTTCTGAGTTTTGTTTCCCAGGGAAAAACACTGTACAGTCGTTCAGGGTCCTGAGGCCTTAAATGGCCAGGTGCCTCGTCGAATTCCGCCTTTCCCAGGATGCCTCCCAGACGCAAGGTGGCACCCGTGCCAACTTGGTCTGGTTTGAGAGTGCCAAGTGGGTGCTGAAAACTGACACCCAGAACAGTGGCTTTTGAGTTTTGTTTCCCAGGGAAAAGGCCTGTAGAGTGGTTCAGGGTCCTGCGGCCTTATATTGCCGGGTGTCTCCTAGAATTCTGCCTCACACAGGATGCCTCCCAGATGCAAGGTGGCTGCAGTGCCAACTTGGTCTGGTTTGAGAGTGCAAAGTGGGTGCTGAAAACTGACACCCAGAACAGTGGCTTCTGAGTTTTGTTTCCCAGGGAAAAAGCCTGTACAATGGTTCGGGGTCCTGCGGCCTTAAATTGCCGGGTGCCTCCTGGAGATCCGCCTCTTGCAGGATTTTTCCAAGATGCTATGCGGCACCATTGCCCACTTAGTCTGGTTTGAGAATGCCTAGTGGGTCCTGCAAACTGACACCAAGAACAGTCGCTGCTGAGATTTGTTTCCCAGGAAAAAAGCCTTTACAATGGTTCAGGGTCCTGAGGCCTTAAATGGCCAGGTGCCTCGTCGAATTCCGCCTTTCTCAGGATGCCTCCCAGACGAAGGGTGGCAGCAGTGCCAACTTGGTCTGGTTTGAGAGTGCCAAGTGGGTGCTGAAAACTGACACCCAGAACAGTGGCTTCTGAGTTTTGTTTCCCAGGGAAAAAGCCTGTACAGTGGTTCAGGGTCCTGAGGCCTTAAATTTCAGGGTGCCTCCTGGAATTCCGCCTCTCGCGGGATGCCTCCCAGACGCAATGTGGCACCCGTGCCAAGTTGGTCTGGTTTGGTAGTGCCAAGTGGGTCCTGAAAACTGACACCCAGAACAGTGGTTTGTGAGTTTTGTTTCCCAGGGAAAAAGCCTGTACAATCGTTCGGGGTCCTGCGGCCTTAAATTGCCGGGTGCCTCCTGGAGATCCGCCTCTTGCAGGATTTTTCCCAGATGCTATGCGGCACCATTGCCCACTTAGTCTGGTTTGAGAATGCCTAGTGGGTCCTGCAAACTGACACCCAGAACAGTGGCTTGTGAGTTTTGTTTCCCAGGAAAAAAGCCTGTACAATGGTTCAGGGTCCTGAGGCCTTAAATTGCCAGGTGCCTCGTCGAATTCCGCCTCTCGCAGGATGCCTTTCAGACGAAGGGTGGCAGCAGTGCCAACATGGTCTCGTTTGAGAGTGCCAATTTGGTCCTGAAAACTGACACCCAGAACAGTGGCTTTTGAGTTTTGTTTCCCAGGGAAAAGGCCTGTAGAGTGGTTCAGGGTCCTGCGGCCTTATATTGCCGGGTGCCTCCTGGAGATCCGCCTCTTGCAGGATTTTTCCCAGATGCTATGCGGCACCATTGCCCACTTAGTCTGGTTTGAGAATGCCTAGTGGGTCCTGCAAACTGACACCCAGAACAGTGGCTTGTGAGTTTTGTTTCCCAGGAAAAAAGCCTGTACAATGGTTCAGGGTCCTGAGGCCTTAAATTGCCAGGTGCCTCGTCGAATTCCGCCTCTCGCAGGATGCCTTTCAGACGAAGGGTGGCAGCAGTGCCAACATGGTCTCGTTTGAGAGTGCCAAGTTGGTCCTGAAAACTGACACCCAGAACAGTGTTTTGTGAGTTTTGTTTCCCAGGGAAAAACACTGTACAGTGGTTCAGGGTCCTGCGGCCTTAAATTGCCGGGTGCCTCCTGGAGATCCGCCTCTTGCAGGATTTTTCCCAGATGCTATGCGGCACCATTGCCCACTTAGTCTGGTTTGAGAGTGTCAAGTGGGTCCTCCAAACTGACACCCAGAACAGTGGCTTCTGAGTTTTGTTTCCCAGGGAAATATCCTGTAGAGTGGTTCAGGGTCCTGCCGCGTTAAATTTCAGGGTGCCTCCTGGAATTCGGCCTCTCGCAGAATGCCTCCCAGACGCAAGCTGTCACAAGTGCCAACATGGTCTCGTTTGAGAGTGCCAAGTGGGTCCTGAAAACTGACACCCAGAACAGTGGCTTCTGAGTTTTGTTTCCCAGGGAAAAACACTGTACAGTGGTTCAGGGTCCTGAGGCCTTAAATGGCCAGGTGCCTCGTCGAATTCCGCCTTTGTCAGGATGCCTCCCAGACGCAAAGTGGCACCCGTGCCAACTTGGTCTGGTTTGAGAGTGCCTAGTGGGTCCTGAAAACTGACACCCAGAACAGTGGCTTCTGAGTTTTGTTTCCCAGGGAAAAAGCCTGTACAATGGTTCAGGGTCCTGCGGCCTTAAATTTCCGGGTGCCTCCTTGAATTCCGCCTCACACAGGATGCCTCCCAGATGCAAGGTGGCACCAGTGCCAACTTGGTCTGGTTTGAGAGTGCCTAGTGGGTCCTGAAAACTGACACCCAGAACAGTGGCTTTTGAGTTTTGTTTCCCAGGGAAAAGGCCTGTAGAGTGGTTCAGGGTCCTGAGGCCTTATATTGCCGGGTGTCTCCTAGAATTCTGCCTCACACAGGATGCCTCCCAGATGCAAGGTGTCTGCAGTGCCAACTTGGTCTGGTTTGAGAGTGCCAAGTGGGTGCTGAAAACTGACACCCAGAACAGTGGCTTCTGAGTTTTGTTTCCCAGGGAAAAAGCCTGTACAGTGGTTCAGGGTCCTGAGGCCTTAAATTTCAGGGTGCCTCCTGGAATTCCGCCTCTCGCGGGATGCCTCCCAGACGCAATGTGGCACCCGTGCCAACTTGGTCTGGTTTGGTAGTGCCAAGTGGGTCCTGAAAACTGACACCCAGAACAGTGGTTTGTGAGTTTTGTTTCCCAGGGAAAAAGCCTGTACAATCGTTCGGGGTCCTGCGGCCTGAAATTGCCGGGTGCCTCCTGGAGATCCGCCTCTTGCAGGATTTTTCCCAGATGCTATGCGGCACCATTGCCCACTTAGTCTGGTTTGAGAGTGTCAAGTGGGTCCTCCAAACTGACACCCAGAACAGTGGCTTCTGAGTTTTGTTTCCCAGGGAAATACCCTGTAGAGTGGTTCAGGGTCCTGCCGCGTTAAATTTCAGGGTGCCTCCTGGAATTCGGCCTCTCGCAGAATGCCTCCCAGACGCAAGCTGTCACAAGTGCCAACATGGTCTCGTTTGAGAGTGCCAAGTGGGTCCTGAAAACTGACACCCAGAACAGTGGCTTCTGAGTTTTGTTTCCCAGGGAAAAACACTGTACAGTGGTTCAGGGTCCTGAGGCCTTAAATGGCCAGGTGCCTCGTCGAATTCCGCCTTTCTCAGGATGCCTCCCAGACGCAAGGTGGCACCCGTGCCAACTTGGTCTGGTTTGAGAGTGCCTAGTGGGTCCTGCAAACTGACACTAAGAACAGTGGCTTCTGAGTTTTGTTTCCCAGGGAAAAAGCCTGTACAATGGTTCAGGGTCCTGCGGCCTTAAATTTCCGGGTGCCTCCTTGAATTCCGCCTCACACAGGATGCCTCCCAGATGCAAGGTGGCACCAGTGCCAACTTGGTCTGGTTTGAGAGTGCAAAGTGGGTCCTGAAAACTGACACCCAGAACAGTGGCTTCTGAGTTTTGTTTCCCAGGGAAAAACACTGTACAGTGGTTCAGGGTCCTGAGGCCTTAAATGGCCAGGTGCCTCGTCGAATTCCGCCTTTCTCAGGATGCCTCCCAGACGCAAGGTGGCACCCGTGCCAACTTGGTCTGGTTTGAGAGTGCCTAGTGGGTCCTGAAAACTGACACCCAGAACAGTGGCTTTTGAGTTTTGTTTCCCAGGGAAAAGGCCTGTAGAGTGGTTCAGGGTCCTGCGGCCTTATATTGCCGGGTGTCTCCTAGAATTCTGCCTCACACAGGATGCCTCCCAGATGCAAGGTGGCTGCAGTGCCAACTTGGTCTGGTTTGAGAGTGCAAAGTGGGTGCTGAAAACTGACACCCAGAACAGTGGCTTCTGAGTTTTGTTTCCCAGGGAAAAAGCCTGTACAATGGTTCGGGGTCCTGCGGCCTTAAATTGCCGGGTGCCTCCTGGAGATCCGCCTCTTGCAGGATTTTTCCAAGATGCTATGCGGCACCATTGCCCACTTAGTCTGGTTTGAGAATGCCTAGTGGGTCCTGCAAACTGACACCAAGAACAGTCGCTGCTGAGATTTGTTTCCCAGGAAAAAAGCATTTACAATGGTTCAGGGTCCTGAGGCCTTAAATGGCCAGGTGCCTCGTCGAATTCCGCCTCTCGCAGGATGCCTTTCAGACGAAGGGTGGCAGCAGTGCCAACTTGGTCTGGTTTGAGAGTGCCAAGTGGGTGCTGAAAACTGACACCCAGAACAGTGGCTTCTGAGTTTTGTTTCCCAGGGAAAAAGCCTGTACAGTGGTTCAGGGTCCTGAGGCCTTAAATTTCAGGGTGCCTCCTGGAATTCCGCCTCTCGCGGGATGCCTCCCAGACGCAATGTGGCACCCGTGCCAACTTGGTCTGGTTTGGTAGTGCCAAGTGGGTCCTGAAAACTGACACCCAGAACAGTGGTTTGTGAGTTTTGTTTCCCAGGGAAAAAGCCTGTACAATCGTTCGGCGTCCTGCGGCCTTAAATTGCCGGGTGCCTCCTGGAGATCCGCCTCTTGCAGGATTTTTCCCAGATGCTATGCGGCACCATTGCCCACTTAGTCTGGTTTGAGAGTGTCAAGTGGGTCCTCCAAACTGACACCCAGAACAGTGGCTTCTGAGTTTTGTTTCCCAGGGAAATACCCTGTAGAGTGGTTCAGGGTCCTGCCGCGTTAAATTTCAGGGTGCCTCCTGGAATTCGGCCTCTCGCAGAATGCCTCCCAGACGCAAGCTGTCACAAGTGCCAACATGGTCTCGTTTGAGAGTGCCAAGTGGGTCCTGAAAACTGACACCCAGAACAGTGGCTTCTGAGTTTTGTTTCCCAGGGAAAAACACTGTACAGTGGTTCAGGTTCCTGAGGCCTCTAAATGGCCAGGTGCCTCGTCGAATTCCGCCTTTCTCAGGATGCCTCCAAGACGCAAGGTGGCACCCGTGCCAACTTGGTCTGGTTTGAGAGTGCCTAGTGGGTCCTGCAAACTGACACTAAGAACAGTGGCTTCTGAGTTTTGTTTCCCAGGGAAAAAGCCTGTACAATGGTTCAGGGTCCTGAGGCCTTAAATGGCCAGGTGCCTCGTCGAATTCCGCCTCTCGCAGGATGCCTTTCAGACGAAGGGTGGCAGCAGTGCCAACATGGTCTCGTTTGAGAGTGCCAAGTTGGTCCTGAAAACTGACACCCAGAACAGTGTTTTGTGAGTTTTGTTTCCCAGGGAAAAACACTGTACAGTGGTTCAGGGTCCTGAGGCCTTAAATGGCCAGGTGCCTCGTCGAATTCCGCCTTTCTCAGGATGCCTCCCAGACGCAAGGTGGCACCCGTGCCAACTTGGTCTGGTTTGAGAGTGCCTAGTGGGTCCTGCAAACTGACATTAAGAACAGTGGCTTCTGAGTTTTGTTTCCCAGGGAAAAAGCCAGTACAATGGTTCAGGGTCCTGCGGCCTTAAATTTCCGGGTGCCTCCTTGAATTCCGCCTCACACAGGATGCCTCCCAGATGCAAGGTGGCACCAGTGCCAACTTGGTCTGGTTTGAGAGTGCCTAGTGGGTCCTGCAAACTGACACTAAGAACAGTGGCTTCTGAGTTTTGTTTCCCAGGGAAAAGGCCTGTAGAGTGGTTCAGGGTCCTGCGGCCTTATATTGCCGGGTGTCTCCTAGAATTCTGCCTCACACAGGATGCCTCCCAGATGCAAGGTGGCTGCAGTGCCAACTTGGTCTAGTTTGAGAGTGCCAAGTGGGTGCTGAAAACTGACACCCAGAACAGTGGCTTCTGAGTTTTGTTTCCCAGGGAAAAAGCCTGTACAGTGGTTCAGGGTCCTGAGGCCTTAAATTTCAGGGTGCCTCCTGGAATTCCGCCTCTCGCGGGATGCCTCCCAGACGCAATGTGGCACCCGTGCCAACTTGGTCTGGTTTGGTAGTGCCAAGTGGGTCCTGAAAACTGACACCCAGAACAGTGGTTTGTGAGTTTTGTTTCCCAGGGAAAAAGCCTGTACAATCGTTCGGGGTCCTGCGGCCTGAAATTGCCGGGTGCCTCCTGGAGATCCGCCTCTTGCAGGATTTTTCCCAGATGCTATGCGGCACCATTGCCCACTTAGTCTGGTTTGAGAGTGTCAAGTGGGTCCTGAAAACTGACACCCAGAACAGTGGCTTCTGAGTTTTGTTTCCCAGGGAAATACCCTGTAGAGTGGTTCAGGGTCCTGCCGCGTTAAATTTCAGGGTGCCTCCTGGAATTCGGCCTCTCGCAGAATGCCTCCCAGACGCAAGCTGTCACAAGTGCCAACATGGTCTCGTTTGAGAGTGCCAAGTGGGTCCTGAAAACTGACACCCAGAACAGTGGCTTCTGAGTTTTGTTTCCCAGGGAAAAACACTGTACAGTGGTTCAGGGTCCTGAGGCCTTAAATGGCCAGGTGCCTCGTCGAATTCCGCCTTTCTCAGGATGCCTCCCAGACGCAAGGTGGCACCCGTGCAACCTTGGTCTGGTTTGAGAGTGCCTAGTGGGTCCTGCAAACTGACACTAAGAACAGTGGCTTCTGAGTTTTGTTTCCCAGGGAAAAAGCCTGTACAATGGTTCAGGGTCCTGCGGCCTTAAATTTCCGGGTGCCTCCTTGAATTCCGCCTCACACAGGATGCCTCCCAGATGCAAGGTGGCACCAGTGCCAACTTGGTCTGGTTTGAGAGTGCAAAGTGGGTCCTGAAAACTGACACCCAGAACAGTGGCTTCTGAGTTTTGTTTCCCAGGGAAAAACACTGTACAGTGGTTCAGGGTCCTGAGGCCTTAAATGGCCAGGTGCCTCGTCGAATTCCGCCTTTCTCAGGATGCCTCCCAGACGCAAGGTGGCACCCGTGCCAACTTGGTCTGGTTTGAGAGTGCCTAGTGGGTCCTGAAAACTGACACCCAGAACAGTGGCTTTTGAGTTTTGTTTCCCAGGGAAAAGGCCTGTAGAGTGGTTCAGGGTCCTGCGGCCTTATATTGCCGGGTGTCTCCTAGAATTCTGCCTCACACAGGATGCCTCCCAGATGCAAGGTGGCTGCAGTGCCAACTTGGTCTGGTTTGAGAGTGCAAAGTGGGTGCTGAAAACTGACACCCAGAACAGTGGCTTCTGAGTTTTGTTTCCCAGGGAAAAAGCCTGTACAATGGTTCGGGGTCCTGCGGCCTTAAATTGCCGGGTGCCTCCTGGAGATCCGCCTCTTGCAGGATTTTTCCAAGATGCTATGCGGCACCATTGCCCACTTAGTCTGGTTTGAGAATGCCTAGTGGGTCCTGCAAACTGACACCAAGAACAGTCGCTGCTGAGATTTGTTTCCCAGGAAAAAAGCCTTTACAATGGTTCAGGGTCCTGAGGCCTTAAATGGCCAGGTGCCTCGTCGAATTCCGCCTCTCGCAGGATGCCTTTCAGACGAAGGGTGGCAGCAGTGCCAACTTGGTCTCGTTTGAGAGTGCCAAGTGGGTGCTGAAAACTGACACCCAGAACAGTGGCTTCTGAGTTTTGTTTCCCAGGGAAAAAGCCTGTACAGTGGTTCAGGGTCCTGAGGCCTTAAATTTCAGGGTGCCTCCTGGAATTCCGCCTCTCGCGGGATGCCTCCCAGACGCAATGTGGCACCCGTGCCAAGTTGGTCTGGTTTGGTAGTGCCAAGTGGGTCCTGAAAACTGACACCCAGAACAGTGGTTTGTGAGTTTTGTTTCCCAGGGAAAAAGCCTGTACAATCGTTCGGGGCCCTGCGGCCTTAAATTTCCGGGTGCCTCCTGGAGATCCGCCTCTTGCAGGATTTTTCCCAGATGCTATGCGGCACCATTGCCCACTTAGTCTGGTTTGAGAGTGTCAAGTGGGTCCTCCAAACTGACACCCAGAACAGTGGCTTCTGAGTTTTGTTTCCCAGGGAAATACCCTGTAGAGTGGTTCAGGGTCCTGCCGCCTTAAATTTCAGGGTGCCTCCTGGAATTCGGCCTCTCGCAGAATGCCTCCCAGATGCAAGCTGTCACAAGTGCCAACATGGTCTCGTTTGAGAGTGCCAAGTGGGTCCTGAAAACTGACACCCAGAACAGTGGCTTCTGAGTTTTGTTTCCCAGGGAAAAACACTGTACAGTGGTTCAGGTTCCTGAGGCCTCTAAATGGCCAGGTGCCTCGTCGAATTCCGCCTTTCTCAGGATGCCTCCCAGACGCAAGGTGGCACCCGTGCCAACTTGGTCTGGTTTGAGAGTGCCAAGTGGGTGCTGAAAACTGACACCCAGAACAGTGGCTTTTGAGTTTTGTTTCCCAGGGAAAAGGCCTGTAGAGTGGTTCAGGGTCCTGCGGCCTTATATTGCCGGGTGTCTCCTAGAATTCTGCCTCACACAGGATGCCTCCCAGATGCAAGGTGGCTGCAGTGCCAACTTGGTCTGGTTTGAGAGTGCAAAGTGGGTGCTGAAAACTGACACCCAGAACAGTGGCTTCTGAGTTTTGTTTCCCAGGGAAAAAGCCTGTACAATGGTTCGGGGTCCTGCGGCCTTAAATTGCCGGGTGCCTCCTGGAGATCCGCCTCTTGCAGGATTTTTCCCAGATGCTATGCGGCACCATTGCCCACTTAGTCTGGTTTGAGAATGCCTAGTGGGTCCTGCAAACTGACACCAAGAACAGTCGCTGCTGAGATTTGTTTCCCAGGAAAAAAGCCTTTACAATGGTTCAGGGTCCTGAGGCCTTAAATGGCCAGGTGCCTCGTCGAATTCCGCCTCTCGCAGGATGCCTTTCAGACGAAGGGTGGCAGCAGTGCCAACTTGGTCTGGTTTGAGAGTGCCAAGTGGGTGCTGAAAACTGACACCCAGAACAGTGGCTTCTGAGTTTTGTTTCCCAGGGAAAAAGCCTGTACAGTGGTTCAGGGTCCTGAGGCCTTAAATTTCAGGGTGCCTCCTGGAATTCCGCCTCTCGCGGGATGCCTCCCAGACGCAATGTGGCACCCGTGCCAACTTGGTCTGGTTTGGTAGTGCCAAGTGGGTCCTGAAAACTGACACCCAGAACAGTGGTTTGTGAGTTTTGTTTCCCAGGGAAAAAGCCTGTACAATTGTTCGGGGTCCTGCCGCCTTAAATTTCCGGGTGCCTCCTGGAGATCAGCCTCTTGCAGGATTTTTCCCAGATGCTATGCGGCACCATTGCCCACTTAGTCTGGTTTGAGAGTGTCAAGTGGGTCCTCCAAACTGACACCCAGAACAGTGGCTTCTGAGTTTTGTTTCCCAGGGAAATACCCTGTAGAGTGGTTCAGGGTCCTGCCGCGTTAAATTTCAGGGTGCCTCCTGGAATTCGGCCTCTCGCAGAATGCCTCCCAGACGCAAGCTGTCACAAGTGCCAACATGGTCTCGTTTGAGAGTGCCAAGTGGGTCCTGAAAACTGACACCCAGAACAGTGGCTTCTGAGTTTTGTTTCCCAGGGAAAAACACTGTACAGTGGTTCAGGGTCCTGAGGCCTCTAAATGGCCAGGTGCCTCGTCGAATTCCGCCTTTCTCAGGATGCCTCCCAGACGCAAGGTGGCACCCGTGCCAACTTGGTCTGGTTTGAGAGTGCCTAGTGGGTCCTGCAAACTGACACTAAGAACAGTGGCTTCTGAGTTTTGTTTCCCAGGGAAAAAGCCTGTACAATGGTTCAGGGTCCTGAGGCCTTAAATGGCCAGGTGCCTCGTCGAATTCCGCCTCTCGCAGGATGCCTTTCAGACGAAGGGTGGCAGCAGTGCCAACATGGCCTCGTTTGAGAGTGCCAAGTTGGTCCTGAAAACTGACACCCAGAACAGTGTTTTGTGAGTTTTGTTTCCCAGGGAAAAACACTGTACAGTGGTTCAGGGTCCTGAGGCCTTAAATGGCCAGGTGCCTCGTCGAATTCCGCCTTTCTCAGGATGCCTCCCAGACGCAAGGTGGCACCCGTGCCAACTTGGTCTGGTGTGAGAGTGCCTAGTGGGTCCTGCAAACTGACACTAAGAACAGTGGCTTCTGAGTTTTGTTTCCCAGGGAAAAAGCCTGTACAGTGGTTCAGGGTCCTGAGGCCTTAAATTTCAGGGTGCCTCCTAGAATTCCGCCTCTCGCGGGATGCCTCCCAGACGCAATGTGGCACCCGTGTCAACTTGGTCTGGTTTGGTAGTGCCAAGTGGGTCCTGAAAACTGACACCCAGAACAGTGGCTTCTGAGTTTTGTTTCCCAGGGAAATACCCTGTAGAGTGGTTCAGGGTCCTGCCGCGTTAAATTTCAGGGTGCCTCCTGGAATTCGGCCTCTCGCAGAATGCCTCCCAGACGCAAGCTGTCACAAGTGCCAACATGGTCTCGTTTGAGAGTGCCAAGTGGGTCCTGAAAACTGACACCCAGAACAGTGTTTTGTGAGTTTTGTTTCCCAGGGAAAAAGCCTGTACAATGGTTCAGGGTCCTGCGGCCTTAAATTTCCGGGTGCCTCCTTGAATTCCGCCTCACACAGGATGCCTCCCAGATGCAAGGTGGCACCAGTGCCAACTTGGTCTGGTTTGAGAGTGCCTAGTGGGTCCTGAAAACTGACACCCAGAACAGTGGCTTTTGAGTTTTGTTTCCCAGGGAAAAGGCCTGTAGAGTGGTTCAGGGTCCTGCGGCCTTATATTGCCGGGTGTCTCCTAGAATTCTGCCTCACACAGGATGCCTCCCAGATGCAAGGTGGCTGCAGTGCCAACTTGGTCTGGTTTGAGAGTGCCAAGTGGGTGCTGAAAACTGACACCCAGAACAGTGGCTTCTGAGTTTTGTTTCCCAGGGAAAAAGCCTGTACAGTGGTTCAGGGTCCTGAGGCCTTAAATTTCAGGGTGCCTCCTGGAATTCCGCCTCTCGCGGGATGCCTCCCAGACGCAATGTGGCACCCGTGCCAACTTGGTCTGGTTTGGTAGTGCCAAGTGGGTCCTGAAAACTGACACCCAGAACAGTGGTTTGTGAGTTTTGTTTCCCAGGGAAAAAGCCTGTACAATCGTTCGGGGTCCTGCGGCCTTAAATTGCCGGGTGCCTCCTGGAGATCCGCCTCTTGCAGGATTTTTCCCAGATGCTATGCGGCACCATTGCCCACTTAGTCTGGTTTGAGAGTGTCAAGTGGGTCCTCCAAACTGACACCAAGAACAGTCGCTGCTGAGATTTGTTTCCCAGGAAAAAAGTCAGTACAATGGTTAAGGGTCCTGAGGCCTTAAATGGCCAGGTGCCTCGTCGAATTCCGCCTCTCGCGGGATGCCTCCCAGACGAAGGGTGGCTGCAGTGCCAACTTGGTCTGGTTTGAGAGTGCCTAGTGGGTCCTGAAAACTGACACCCAGAACAGTGTTTTGTGAGTTTTGTTTCCCAGGGAAAAAGCCTGTACAATGGTTCAGGGTCCTGCGGCCTTTTATTGCCGGGTGTCTCCTAGAATTCTGCCTCACACAGGATGCCTCCCAGATGCAAGGTGGCACCAGTGCCAACTTGGTCTGGTTTGAGAGTGCCAAGTGGGTGCTGAAAACTGACACCCAGAACAGTGGCTTCTGAGTTTTGTTTCCCAGGGAAAAAGCCTGTAGAGTGGTTGAGGGTCCTGCCGCGTTAAATTTCAGGGTGCCTCCTGGAATTCCGCCTCTCGCGGGATGCCTCCCAGACGCAATGTGGCACCCGTGCCAACTTGGTCTGGTTTGGTAGTGCCAAGTGGGTCCTGAAAACTGACACCCAGAACAGTGGTTTGTGAGTTTTGTTTCCCAGGGAAAAAGCCTGTACAATGGTTCGGGGTCCTGCGGCCTTAAATTGCCGGGTGCCTCCTGGAGATCCGCCTCTTGCAGGATTTTTCCCAGATGCTATGCGGCACCATTGCCCACTTAGTCTGGTTTGAGAGTGTCAAGTGGGTCCTCCAAACTGACACCCAGAACAGTGGCTTCTGAGTTTTGTTTCCCAGGGAAATACCCTGTAGAGTGGTTCAGGGTCCTGCCAGGTTAAATTTCAGGGTGCCTCCTAGAATTCGGCCTCTCGCAGAATGCCTCCCAGACGCAAGCTGTCACAAGTGCCAACATGGTCTCGTTTGAGAGTGCCAAGTGGGTCCTGAAAACTGACACCCAGAACAGTGTTTTGTGAGTTTTGTTTCCCAGGGAAAAACACTGTACAGTGGTTCAGGGTCCTGAGGCCTTAAATGGCCAGGTGCCTCGTCGAATTCCGCCTCTAGCAGGATGCCTTTCAGACGAAGGGTGGCAGCAGTGCCAACTTGGTCTGGTTTGAGAGTGCCTAGTGGGTCCTGAAAACTGACACCCAGAACAGTGGCTTCTGAGTTTTGTTTCCCAGGGAAAAACACTGTACAGTGGTTCAGGGTCCTGAGGCCTTAAATGGCCAGGTGACTAGTCGAATTCCGCCTTTCTCAGGATGCCTCCCAGACGCAAGGTGGCACCCGTGCCAACTTGGTCTGGTTTGAGAGTGCCTAGTGGGTCCTGAAAACTGACACCCAGAACAGTGGCTTTTGAGTTTTGTTTCCCAGGGAAAAGGCCTGTAGAGTGGTTCAGGGTCCTGTGGCCTTATATTGCCGGGTGTCTCCTAGAATTCTGCCTCACACAGGATGCCTCCCAGATGCAAGGTGGCTGCAGTGCCAACTTGGTCTGGTTTGAGAGTGCCAAGTGGGTGCTGAAAACTGACACCCAGAACAGTGGCTTCTGAGTTTTGTTTCCCAGGGAAAAAGCCTGTACAGTGGTTCAGGGTCCTGAGGCCTTAAATTTCAGGGTGCCTCCTGGAATTCCGCCTCTCGCGGGATGCCTCCCAGACGCAATGTGGCACCCGTGCCAACTTGGTCTGGTTTGGTAGTGCCAAGTGGGTCCTGAAAACTGACACCCAGAACAGTGGTTTGTGAGTTTTCTTTCCCAGGGAAAAAGCGTGTACAATCGTTCGGGGTCCTGCGGCCTTAAATTGCCAGGTGCCTCCTGGAGATCCGCCTCTTGCAGGATTTTTCCCAGATGCTATGCGGCACCATTGCCCGCTTAGTCTGGTTTGAGAGTGTCAAGTGGGTCCTCCAAACTGACACCCAGAACAGTGGCTTCTGAGTTTTGTTTCCCAGGGCAATACCCTGTAGAGTGGTTCAGGGTCCTGCCGCGTTAAATTTCAGGGTGCCTCCTGGAATTCGGCCTCTCGCAGAATGCCTCCCAGACGCAAGCTGTCACAAGTGCCAACATGGTCTCGTTTGAGAGTGCCAAGTGGGTCCGGAAAACTGACACCCAGAACAGTGGCTTCTGAGTTTTGTTTCCCAGGGAAAAACACTGTACAGTGGTTCAGGGTCCTGAGGCCTTAAATGGCCAGGTGCCTCGTCGAATTCCGCCTTTCTCAGGATGCCTCCCAGACGCAAGGTGGCACCCGCGCCAACTTGGTCTGGTTTGAGAGTGCCAAGTGGGTGCTGAAAACTGACACCCAGAACAGTGGCTTCTGAGTTTTGTTTCCCAGGGAAAAAGCCTGTACAGTGGTTCAGGGTCCTGCGGCCTTATATTGCAGGGTGTCTCCTAGAATTCTGCCTCACACAGGATGCCTCCCAGATGCAAGGTGGCACCAGTGCCAACTTGGTCTGGTTTGAGAGTGCCTACCGGGTCCTGAAAACTGACACCCAGAACAGTGGCTTTTGAGTTTTGTTTCCCAGGGAAAAGGCCTGTAGAGTGGTTCAGGGTCCTGCGGCCTTATATTGCCGGGTGTCTCCTAGAATTCTGCCTCACACAGGATGCCTCCCAGATGCAAGGTGGCTGCAGTGCCAACTTGGTCTGGTTTGAGAGTGCCAAGTGGGTGCTGTAAACTGACACCCAGAACAGTGGCTTCTGAGTTTTGTTTCCCAGGGAAAAAGCCTGTACAGTGGTTCAGGGTCCTGAGGCCTTAAATTTCAGGGTGCCTCCTGGAATTCCGCCTCTCGCGGGATGCCTCCCAGACGCAATGTGACACCCGTGCCAACTTGGTCTGGTTTGGTAGTGCCAAGTGGGTCCTGAAAACTGACACCCAGAACAGTGGTTTGTGAGTTTTGTTTCCCAGGGAAAAAGCCTGTACAATCGTTCGGGGTCCTGCGGCCTTAAATTGCCGGGTGCCTCCTGGAGATCCGCCTCTTGCAGGATTTTTCCCAGATGCTATGCAGCACCATTGCCCACTTAGTCTGGTTTGAGAATGCCTAGTGGGTCCTGCAAACTGACACCAAGAACAGTCGCTTCAGAGATTTGTTTCCCAGGAAAAAAGCCTGTACAATGGTTCAGGGTCCTGAGGCCTTAAATGGCCAGGTGCCTCGTCGAATTCCGCCTCTCGCAGGATGCCTTTCAGACGAAGGGTGGCAGCAGTGCCAACTTGGTCTGGTTTGAGAGTGCCAAGTGGGTCCTGAAAACTGACACCCAGAACAGTGTTTTGTGAGTTTTGTTTCCCAGAGAAAAAGCCTGTACAATGGTTCAGGGTCCTGCGGCCTTATATTGCCGGGTGTCTCCTAGAATTCTGCCTCACACAGGATGCCTCCCAGATGCAAGGTGGCTGCAGTGCCAACTTGGTCTGGTTTGAGAGTGCCAAGTGGGTGCTGAAAACTGACACCCAGAACAGTGGCTTCTGAGTTTTGTTTCCCAGGGAAAAAGCCTGTACAGTGGTTCAGGGTCCTGAGGCCTTAAATTTCAGGGTGCCTCCTGGAATTCCGCCTCTCGCGGGATGCCTCCCAGATGCAATGTGGCACCCGTGCCAACTTGGTCTGGTTTGGTAGTGCCAAGTGGGTCCTGAAAACTGACACCCAGAACAGTGGTTTGTGAGTTTTGTTTCCCAGGGAAAAAGCCTGTACAATCGTTCGGGGTCCTGCGGCCTTAAATTGCCGGGTGCCTCCTGGAGATCCGCCTCTTGCAGGATTTTTCCCAGATGCTATGCGGCACCATTGCCTACTTAGTCTGGTTTGAGAATGCCTAGTGGATCCTGCAAACTGACACCAAGAACAGTCGCTGCTGAGATTTGTTTCCCAGGAAAAAAGCCTGTACAATGGTTCAGGGTCCTGAGGCCTTAAATGGCCAGGTGCCTCGTCGAATTCCGCCTCTAGCAGGATGCCTTTCAGACGAAGGGTGGCAGCAGTGCCAACATGGTCTCGTTTGAGAGTGCCAAGTGGGTCCTGAAAACTGACACCCAGAACAGTGTTTTTTGAGTTTTGTTTCCCAGGGAAAAACACTGTACAGTGGTTCAGGGTCCTGCGGCCTTAAATGGCCAGGTGCCTCATCGAATTCCGCCTTTCTCAGGATGCCTCCCAGACGCAAGGTGGCACCCATGCCAACTTGGTCTGGTTTGAGAGTGCCAAGTGGGTCCTGCAAACTGACACTAAGAACAGTGGCTTCTGAGTTTTGTTTCCCAGGGAAAAAGCCTGTACAATGGTTCAGGGTCCTGCGGCCTTAAATTTCCGGGTGCCTCCTTGAATTCCGCCTCACACAGGATGCCTCCCAGATGCAAGGTGGCACCAATGCCAACTTGGTCTGGTTTGAGAGTGCCTAGTGGGTCCTGAAAACTGACACCCAGAACAGTGGCTTTTGAGTTTTGTTTCCCAGGGAAAAGGCCTGTAGAGTGGTTCAGGGTGCTGCGGCCTTATATTGCCGGGTGCCTCCTAGAATTCTGCCTCACACAGGATGCCTCCCAGATGCAAGGTGGCTGCAGTGCCAACTTGGTCTGGTTTGAGAGTGCCAAGTGGGTGCTGAAAACTGACACCCAGAACAGTGGCTTCTGAGTTTTGTTTCCCAGGGAAAAAGCCTGTACAGTGGTTCAGGGTCCTGAGGCCTTAAATTTCAGGGTGCCTCCTGGAATTCCGCCTCTCGCGGGATGCCTCCCAGACGCAATGTGGCACCCGTGCCAACTTGGTCTGGTTTGGTAGTGCCAAGTGGGTCCTGAAAACTGACACCCAGAACAGTGGTTTGTGAGTTTTGTTTCCCAGGGAAAAAGCCTGTACAATCGTTCGGGGTCCTGCGGCCTTAAATTGCCGGGTGCCTCCTGGAGATCCGCCTCTTGCAGGATTTTTCCCAGATGCTATGCGGCACCATTGCCCACTTAGTCTGGTTTGAGAGTGTCAAGTGGGTCCTCCAAACTGACACCCAGAACAGTGGCTCCTGAGTTTTGTTTCCCAGGGAAATACCCTGTAGAGTGGTTCAGGGTCCTGCCGCGTTAAATTTCAGGGTGCCTCCTGGAATTCGGCCTCTCGCAGAATGCCTCCCAGACGCAAGCTGTCACAAGTGCCAACATGGTCTGGTTTGAGAGTGCCAAGTGGGTCCTGAAAACTGACACCCAGAACAGTGGCTTCTGAGTTTTGTTTCCCAGGGAAAAACACTGTACAGTGGTTCAGGGTCCTGAGGCCTTAAATGGCCAGGTGCCTCGTCGAATTCCGCCTTTCTCAGGATGCCTCCCAGACGCAAGGTGGCACCCGTGCCAACTTGGTCTGGTTTGAGAGTGCCTAGTGGGTCCTGCAAACTGACACTAAGAACAGTGGCTTCTGAGTTTTGTTTCCCAGGGAAAAAGCCTGTACAATGGTTCAGGGTCCTGCGGCCTTAAATTTCCGGGTGCCTCCTTGAATTCCGCCTCACACAGGATGCCTCCCAGATGCAAGGTGGCACCAGTGCCAACTTGGTCTGGTTTGAGAGTGCCTAGTGGGTCCTGAAAACTGACACCCAGAACAGTGGCTTTTGAGTTTTGTTTCCCAGGGAAAAGGCCTGTAGAGTGGTTCAGGGTCCTGCGGCCTTATATTGCCGGGTGTCTCCTAGAATTCTGCCTCACACAGGATGCCTCCCAGATGCAAGGTGGCTGCAGTGCCAACTTGGTCTGGTTTGAGAGTGCCAAGTGGGTGCTGTAAACTGACACCCAGAACAGTGGCTTCTGAGTTTTGTTTCCCAGGGAAAAAGCCTGTACAGTGGTTCAGGGTCCTGAGGCCTTAAATTTCAGGGTGCCTCCTGGAATTCCGCCTCTCGCGGGATGCCTCCCAGACGCAAGGTGGCACCCGTGCCAACTTGGTCTGGTTTGAGAGTGCCTAGTGGGTCCTGAAAACTGACACTAAGAACGGTGGCTTCTGAGTTTTGTTTCCCAGGGAAAAAGCCTGTACAATGGTTCAGGGTCCTGCGGCCTTATATTGCCGCGGGTCTCCTAGAATTCTGCCTCACACAGGATGCCTCCCAGATGCAAGGTGGCACCAGTGCCAACTTGGTCTGGTTTGAGAGTGCCTAGTGGGTCCTGAAAACTGACACCCAGAACAGTGGCTTTTGAGTTTTGTTTCCCAGGGAAAAGGCCTGTAGAGTGGTTCAGGGTCCTGTGGCCTTATATTGCCGGGTGTCTCCTAGAATTCTGCCTCACACAGGATGCCTCCCAGATGCAAGGTGGCTGCAGTGCCAACTTGGTCTGGTTTGAGAGTGCCAAGTGGGTGCTGAAAACTGACACCCAGAACAGTGGCTTCTGAGTTTTGTTTCCCAGGGAAAAAGCCTGTACAGTGGTTCAGGGTCCTGAGGCCTTAAATTTCAGGGTGCCTCCTGGAATTCCGCCTCTCGCGGGATGCCTCCCAGACGCAATGTGGCACCCGTGCCAACTTGGTCTGGTTTGGTAGTGCCAAGTGGGTCCTGAAAACTGACACCCAGAACAGTGGTTTGTGAGTTTTGTTTCCCAGGGAAAAAGCCTGTACAATCGTTCGGGGTCCTGCGGCCTGAAATTGCCAGGTGCCTCCTGGAGATCCGCCTCTTGCAGGATTTTTCCCAGATGCTATGCGGCACCATTGCCCGCTTAGTCTGGTTTGAGAGTGTCAAGTGGGTCCTCCAAACTGACACCCAGAACAGTGGCTTCTGAGTTTTGTTTCCCAGGGCAATACCCTGTAGAGTGGTTCAGGGTCCTGCCGCGTTAAATTTCAGGGTGCCTCCTGGAATTCGGCCTCTCGCAGAATGCCTCCCAGACGCAAGCTGTCACAAGTGCCAACATGGTCTCGTTTGAGAGTGCCAAGTGGGTCCGGAAAACTGACACCCAGAACAGTGGCTTCTGAGTTTTGTTTCCCAGGGAAAAACACTGTACAGTGGTTCAGGGTCCTGAGGCCTTAAATGGCCAGGTGCCTCGTCGAATTCCGCCTTTCTCAGGATGCCTCCCAGACGCAAGGTGGCACCCGTGCCAACTTGGTCTGGTTTGAGAGTGCCAAGTGGGTGCTGAAAACTGACACCCAGAACAGTGGCTTCTGAGTTTTGTTTCCCAGGGAAAAAGCCTGTACAGTGGTTCAGGGTCCTGCGGCCTTATATTGCCGGGTGTCTCCTAGAATTCTGCCTCACACAGGATGCCTCCCAGATGCAAGGTGGCACCAGTGCCAACTTGGTCTGGTTTGAGAGTGCCTAGCGGGTCCTGAAAACTGACACCCAGAACAGTGGCTTTTGAGTTTTGTTTCCCAGGGAAAAGGCCTGTAGAGTGGTTCAGGGTCCTGCGGCCTTATATTGCCGGGTGTCTCCTAGAATTCTGCCTCACACAGGATGCCTCCCAGATGCAAGGTGGCTGCAGTGCCAACTTGGTCTGGTTTGAGAGTGCCAAGTGGGTGCTGTAAACTGACACCCAGAACAGTGGCTTCTGAGTTTTGTTTCCCAGGGAAAAAGCCTGTACAGTGGTTCAGGGTCCTGAGGCCTTAAATTTCAGGGTGCCTCCTGGAATTCCGCCTCTCGCGGGATGCCTCCCAGACGCAATGTGACACCCGTGCCAACTTGGTCTGGTTTGGTAGTGCCAAGTGGGTCCTGAAAACTGACACCCAGAACAGTGGTTTGTGAGTTTTGTTTCCCAGGGAAAAAGCCTGTACAATCGTTCGGGGTCCTGCGGCCTTAAATTGCCGGGTGCCTCCTGGAGATCCGCCTCTTGCAGGATTTTTCCCAGATGCTATGCAGCACCATTGCCCACTTAGTCTGGTTTGAGAATGCCTAGTGGGTCCTGCAAACTGACACCAAGAACAGTCGCTTCAGAGATTTGTTTCCCAGGAAAAAAGCCTGTACAATGGTTCAGGGTCCTGAGGCCTTAAATGGCCAGGTGCCTCGTCGAATTCCGCCTCTCGCAGGATGCCTTTCAGACGAAGGGTGGCAGCAGTGCCAACTTGGTCTGGTTTGAGAGTGCCAAGTGGGTTCTCCAAACTGACACCCAGAACAGTGTTTTGTGAGTTTTGTTTCCCAGAGAAAAAGCCTGTACAATGGTTCAGGGTCCTGCGGCCTTATATTGCCGGGTGTCTCCTAGAATTCTGCCTCACACAGGATGCCTCCCAGATGCAAGGTGGCTGCAGTGCCAACTTGGTCTGGTTTGAGAGTGCCAAGTGGGTGCTGAAAACTGACACCCAGAACAGTGGCTTCTGAGTTTTGTTTCCCAGGGAAAAAGCCTGTACAGTGGTTCAGGGTCCTGAGGCCTTAAATTTCAGGGTGCCTCCTGGAATTCCGCCTCTCGCGGGATGCCTCCCAGACGCAATGTGGCACCCGTGCCAACTTGGTCTGGTTTGGTAGTGCCAAGTGGGTCCTGAAAACTGACACCCAGAACAGTGGTTTGTGAGTTTTGTTTCCCAGGGAAAAAGCCTGTACAATCGTTCGGGGTCCTGCGGCCTTAAATTGCCGGGTGCCTCCTGGAGATCCGCCTCTTGCAGGATTTTTCCCAGATGCTATGCGGCACCATTGCCTACTTAGTCTGGTTTGAGAATGCCTAGTGGATCCTGCAAACTGACACCAAGAACAGTCGCTGCTGAGATTTGTTTCCCAGGAAAAAAGCCTGTACAATGGTTCAGGGTCCTGAGGCCTTAAATGGCCAGGTGCCTCGTCGAATTCCGCCTCTAGCAGGATGCCTTTCAGACGAAGGGTGGCAGCAGTGCCAACATGGTCTCGTTTGAGAGTGCCAAGTGGGTCCTGAAAACTGACACCCAGAACAGTGTTTTTTGAGTTTTGTTTCCCAGGGAAAAACACTGTACAGTGGTTCAGGGTCCTGCGGCCTTAAATGGCCAGGTGCCTCATCGAATTCCGCCTTTCTCAGGATGCCTCCCAGACGCAAGGTGGCACCCATGCCAACTTGGTCTGGTTTGAGAGTGCCAAGTGGGTCCTGCAAACTGACACTAAGAACAGTGGCTTCTGAGTTTTGTTTCCCAGGGAAAAAGCCTGTACAATGGTTCAGGGTCCTGCGGCCTTAAATTTCCGGGTGCCTCCTTGAATTCCGCCTCACACAGGATGCCTCCCAGATGCAAGGTGGCACCAATGCCAACTTGGTCTGGTTTGAGAGTGCCTAGTGGGTCCTGAAAACTGACACCCAGAACAGTGGCTTTTGAGTTTTGTTTCCCAGGGAAAAGGCCTGTAGAATGGTTCAGGGTGCTGCGGCCTTATATTGCCGGGTGCCTCCTAGAATTCTGCCTCACACAGGATGCCTCCCAGATGCAAGGTGGCTGCAGTGCCAACTTGGTCTGGTTTGAGAGTGCCAAGTGGGTGCTGAAAACTGACACCCAGAACAGTGGCTTCTGAGTTTTGTTTCCCAGGGAAAAAGCCTGTACAGTGGTTCAGGGTCCTGAGGCCTTAAATTTCAGGGTGCCTCCTGGAATTCCGCCTCTCGCGGGATGCCTCCCAGACGCAATGTGGCACCCGTGCCAACTTGGTCTGGTTTGGTAGTGCCAAGTGGGTCCTGAAAACTGACACCCAGAACAGTGGTTTGTGAGTTTTGTTTCCCAGGGAAAAAGCCTGTACAATGGTTCGGGGTCCTGCGGCCTTAAATTGCCGGGTGCCTCCTGGAGATCCGCCTCTTGCAGGATTTTTCCCAGATGCTATGCGGCACCATTGCCCACTTAGTCTGGTTTGAGAGTGTCAAGTGGGTCCTCCAAACTGACACCCAGAACAGTGGCTCCTGAGTTTTGTTTCCCAGGGAAATACCCTGTAGAGTGGTTCAGGGTCCTGCCGCGTTAAATTTCAGGGTGCCTCCTGGAATTCGGCCTCTCGCAGAATGCCTCCCAGACGCAAGCTGTCACAAGTGCCAACATGGTCTGGTTTGAGAGTGCCAAGTGGGTCCTGAAAACTGACACCCAGAACAGTGGCTTCTGAGTTTTGTTTCCCAGGGAAAAACACTGTACAGTGGTTCAGGGTCCTGAGGCCTTAAATGGCCAGGTGCCTCGTCGAATTCCGCCTTTCTCAGGATGCCTCCCAGACGCAAGGTGGCACCCGTGCCAACTTGGTCTGGTTTGAGAGTGCCTAGTGGGTCCTGCAAACTGACACTAAGAACAGTGGCTTCTGAGTTTTGTTTCCCAGGGAAAAAGCCTGTACAATGGTTCAGGGTCCTGCGGCCTTAAATTTCCGGGTGCCTCCTTGAATTCCGCCTCACACAGGATGCCTCCCAGATGCAAGGTGGCACCAGTGCCAACTTGGTCTGGTTTGAGAGTGCCTAGTGGGTCCTGAAAACTGACACCCAGAACAGTGGCTTTTGAGTTTTGTTTCCCAGGGAAAAGGCCTGTAGAGTGGTTCAGGGTCCTGCGGCCTTATATTGCCGGGTGTCTCCTAGAATTCTGCCTCACACAGGATGCCTCCCAGATGCAAGGTGGCTGCAGTGCCAACTTGGTCTGGTTTGAGAGTGCCAAGTGGGTGCTGTAAACTGACACCCAGAACAGTGGCTTCTGAGTTTTGTTTCCCAGGGAAAAAGCCTGTACAGTGGTTCAGGGTCCTGAGGCCTTAAATTTCAGGGTGCCTCCTGGAATTCCGCCTCTCGCGGGATGCCTCCCAGACGCAATGTGACACCCGTGCCAACTTGGTCTGGTTTGGTAGTGCCAAGTGGGTCCTGAAAACTGACACCCAGAACAGTGGTTTGTGAGTTTTGTTTCCCAGGGAAAAAGCCTGTACAATCGTTCGGGGTCCTGCGGCCTTAAATTGCCGGGTGCCTCCTGGAGATCCGCCTCTTGCAGGATTTTTCCCAGATGCTATGCAGCACCATTGCCCACTTAGTCTGGTTTGAGAATGCCTAGTGGGTCCTGCAAACTGACACCAAGAACAGTCGCTTCAGAGATTTGTTTCCCAGGAAAAAAGCCTGTACAATGGTTCAGGGTCCTGAGGCCTTAAATGGCCAGGTGCCTCGTCGAATTCCGCCTCTCGCAGGATGCCTTTCAGACGAAGGGTGGCAGCAGTGCCAACTTGGTCTGGTTTGAGAGTGCCAAGTGGGTCCTCCAAACTGACACCCAGAACAGTGTTTTGTGAGTTTTGTTTCCCAGAGAAAAAGCCTGTACAATGGTTCAGGGTCCTGCGGCCTTATATTGCCGGGTGTCTCCTAGAATTCTGCCTCACACAGGATGCCTCCCAGATGCAAGGTGGCTGCAGTGCCAACTTGGTCTGGTTTGAGAGTGCCAAGTGGGTGCTGAAAACTGACACCCAGAACAGTGGCTTCTGAGTTTTGTTTCCCAGGGAAAAAGCCTGTACAATGGTTCAGGGTCCTGAGGCCTTAAATTTCAGGGTGCCTCCTGGAATTCCGCCTCTCGCGGGATGCCTCCCAGACGCAATGTGGCACCCGTGCCAACTTGGTCTGGTTTGGTAGTGCCAAGTGGGTCCTGAAAACTGACACCCAGAACAGTGGTTTGTGAGTTTTGTTTCCCAGGGAAAAAGCCTGTACAATCGTTCGGGGTCCTGCGGCCTTAAATTGCCGGGTGCCTCCTGGAGATCCGCCTCTTGCAGGATTTTTCCCAGATGCTATGCGGCACCATTGCCTACTTAGTCTGGTTTGAGAATGCCTAGTGGATCCTGCAAACTGACACCAAGAACAGTCGCTGCTGAGATTTGTTTCCCAGGAAAAAAGCCTGTACAATGGTTCAGGGTCCTGAGGCCTTAAATGGCCAGGTGCCTCGTCGAATTCCGCCTCTAGCAGGATGCCTTTCAGACGAAGGGTGGCAGCAGTGCCAACATGGTCTCGTTTGAGAGTGCCAAGTGGGTCCTGAAAACTGACACCCAGAACAGTGTTTTTTGAGTTTTGTTTCCCAGGGAAAAACACTGTACAGTGGTTCAGGGTCCTGCGGCCTTAAATGGCCAGGTGCCTCATCGAATTCCGCCTTTCTCAGGATGCCTCCCAGACGCAAGGTGGCACCCATGCCAACTTGGTCTGGTTTGAGAGTGCCAAGTGGGTCCTTCAAACTGACACTAAGAACAGTGGCTTCTGAGTTTTGTTTCCCAGGGAAAAAGCCTGTACAATGGTTCAGGGTCCTGCGGCCTTAAATTTCCGGGTGCCTCCTTGAATTCCGCCTCACACAGGATGCCTCCCAGATGCAAGGTGGCACCAATGCCAACTTGGTCTGGTTTGAGAGTGCCTAGTGGGTCCTGAAAACTGACACCCAGAACAGTGGCTTTTGAGTTTTGTTTCCCAGGGAAAAGGCCTGTAGAGTGGTTCAGGGTGCTGCGGCCTTATATTGCCGGGTGCCTCCTAGAATTCTGCCTCACACAGGATGCCTCCCAGATGCAAGGTGGCTGCAGTGCCAACTTGGTCTGGTTTGAGAGTGCCAAGTGGGTGCTGAAAACTGACACCCAGAACAGTGGCTTCTGAGTTTTGTTTCCCAGGGAAAAAGCCTGTACAGTGGTTCAGGGTCCTGAGGCCTTAAATTTCAGGGTGCCTCCTGGAATTCCGCCTCTCGCGGGATGCCTCCCAGACGCAATGTGGCACCCGTGCCAACTTGGTCTGGTTTGGTAGTGCCAAGTGGGTCCTGAAAACTGACACCCAGAACAGTGGTTTGTGAGTTTTGTTTCCCAGGGAAAAAGCCTGTACAATCGTTCGGGGTCCTGCGGCCTTAAATTGCCGGGTGCCTCCTGGAGATCCGCCTCTTGCAGGATTTTTCCCAGATGCTATGCGGCACCATTGCCCACTTAGTCTGGTTTGAGAGTGTCAAGTGGGTCCTCCAAACTGACACCCAGAACAGTGGCTCCTGAGTTTTGTTTCCCAGGGAAATACCCTTTAGAGTGGTTCAGGGTCCTGCCGCGTTAAATTTCAGGGTGCCTCCTGGAATTCGGCCTCTCGCAGAATGCCTCCCAGACGCAAGCTGTCACAAGTGCCAACATGGTCTGGTTTGAGAGTGCCAAGTGGGTCCTGAAAACTGACACCCAGAACAGTGGCTTCTGAGTTTTGTTTCCCAGGGAAAAACACTGTACAGTGGTTCAGGGTCCTGAGGCCTTAAATGGCCAGGTGCCTCGTCGAATTCCGCCTTTCTCAGGATGCCTCCCAGACGCAAGGTGGCACCCGTGCCAACTTGGTCTGGTTTGAGAGTGCCTAGTGGGTCCTGCAAACTGACACTAAGAACAGTGGCTTCTGAGTTTTGTTTCCCAGGGAAAAAGCCTGTACAATGGTTCAGGGTCCTGCGGCCTTAAATTTCCGGGTGCCTCCTTGAATTCCGCCTCACACAGGATGCCTCCCAGATGCAAGGTGGCACCAGTGCCAACTTGGTCTGGTTTGAGAGTGCCTAGTGGGTCCTGAAAACTGACACCCAGAACAGTGGCTTTTGAGTTTTGTTTCCCAGGGAAAAGGCCTGTAGAGTGGTTCAGGGTCCTGCGGCCTTATATTGCCGGGTGTCTCCTAGAATTCTGCCTCACACAGGATGCCTCCCAGATGCAAGGTGGCTGCAGTGCCAACTTGGTCTGGTTTGAGAGTGCCAAGTGGGTGCTGAAAACTGACACCCAGAACAGTGGCTTCTGAGTTTTGTTTCCCAGGGAAAAAGCCTGTAGAGTGGTTCAGGGTCCTGCAGCCTTATATTGCCGGGTGTCTCCTAGAATTCTGCCTCACACAGGATGCCTCCCAGATGCAAGGTGGCTGCAGTGCCAACTTGGTCTGGTTTGAGAGTGCCAAGTGGGTGCTGAAAACTGACACCCAGAACAGTGGCTTCTGAGTTTTGTTTCCCAGGGAAAAAGCCTGTACAGTGGTTCAGGGTCCTGAGGCCTTAAATTTCAGGGTGCCTCCTGGAATTCCGCCTCTCGCGGGATGCCTCCCAGACGCAATGTGGCACCCGTGCCAACTTGGTCTGGTTTGGTAGTGCCAAGTGGGTCCTGAAAACTGACACCCAGAACAGTGGTTTGTGAGTTTTGTTTCCCAGGGAAAAAGCCTGTACAATCGTTCGGGGTCCTGCGGCCTTAAATTGCCGGGTGCCTCCTGGAGATCCGCCTCTTGCAGGATTTTTCCCAGATGCTATGCGGCACCATTGCCCACTTAGTCTGGTTTGAGAGTGTCAAGTGGGTCCTCCAAACTGACACCCAGAACAGTGGCTTCTGAGTTTTGTTTCCCAGGGAAATACCCTGTAGAGTGGTTCAGGGTCCTGCCGCATTAAATTTCAGGGTGCCTCCTGGAATTCGGCCTCTCGCAGAATGCCTCCCAGACGCAAGCTGTCACAAGTGCCAACATGGTCTGGTTTGAGAGTGCCAAGTGGGTCCTGAAAACTGACACCCAGAACAGTGGCTTCTGAGTTTTGTTTCCCAGGGAAAAACACTGTACAGTGGTTCAGGGTCCTGAGGCCTTAAATGGCCAGGTGCCTCGTCGAATTCCGCCTTTCTCAGGATGCCTCCCAGACGCAAGGTGGCACCCGTGCCAACTTGGTCTGGTTTGAGAGTGCCTAGTGGGTCCTGAAAACTGACACTAAGAACAGTGGCTTCTGAGTTTTGTTTCCCAGGGAAAAAGCCTGTACAATGGTTCAGGGTCCTGCGGCCTTAAATTTCCGGGTGCCTCCTTGAATTCCGCCTCACACAGGATGCCTCCCAGATGCAAGGTGGCACCAGTGCCAACTTGGTCTGGTTTGAGAGTGCCTAGTGGGTCCTGAAAACTGACACCCAGAACAGTGGCTTTTGAGTTTTGTTTCCCAGGGAAAAGGCCTGTAGAGTGGTTCAGGGTCCTGCGGCCTTATATTGCCGGGTGTCTCCTAGAATTCTGCCTCACACAGGATGCCTCCCAGATGCAAGGTGGCTGCAGTGCCAACTTGGTCTGGTTTGAGAGTGCCAAGTGGGTCCTGAAAACTGACACCCAGAACAGTGGCTTCTGAGTTTTGTTTCCCAGGGAAAAAGCCTGTAGAGTGGTTCAGGGTCCTGCGGCCTTATATTGCCGGGTGTCTCCTAGAATTCTGCCTCACACAGGATGCCTCCCAGATGCAAGGTGGCTGCAGTGCCAACTTGGTCTGGTTTGAGAGTGCCAAGTGGGTGCTGAAAACTGACACCCAGAACAGTGGCTTCTGAGTTTTGTTTCCCAGGGAAAAAGCCTGTACAGTGGTTCAGGGTCCTGAGGCCTTAAATTTCAGGGTGCCTCCTGGAATTCCGCCTCTCGCGGGATGCCTCCCAGACGCAATGTGGCACCCGTGCCAACTTGGTCTGGTTTGGTAGTGCCAAGTGGGTCCTGAAAACTGACACCCAGAACAGTGGTTTGTGAGTTTTGTTTCCCAGGGAAAAAGCCTGTACAATCGTTCGGGGTCCTGCGGCCTTAAATTGCCGGGTGCCTCCTGGAGATCCGCCTCTTGCAGGATTTTTCCCAGATGCTATGCGGCACCATTGCCCACTTAGTCTGGTTTGAGAGTGTCAAGTGGGTCCTCCAAACTGACACCCAGAACAGTGGCTTCTGAGTTTTGTTTCCCAGGGAAATACCCTGTAGAGTGGTTCAGGGTCCTGCCGCGTTAAATTTCAGGGTGCCTCCTGGAATTCGGCCTCTCGCAGAATGCCTCCCAGACGCAAGCTGTCACAAGTGCCAACATGGTCTCGTTTGAGAGTGCCAAGTGGGTCCTGAAAACTGACACCCAGAACAGTGGCTTCTGAGTTTTGTTTCCCAGGGAAAAACACTGTACAGTGGTTCAGGGTCCTGAGGCCTTAAATGGCCAGGTGCCTCGTCGAATTCCGCCTTTCTCAGGATGCCTCCCAGACGCAAGGTGCCACCCGTGCCAACTTGGTCTGGTTTGAGAGTGCCTAGTGGGTCCTGCAAACTGACACTAAGAACAGTGGCTTCTGAGTTTTGTTTCCCAGGGAAAAAGCCTGTACAATGGTTCAGGGTCCTGCGGCCTTAAATTTCCGGGTGCCTCCTTGAATTCCGCCTCACACAGGATGCCTCCCAGATGCAAGGTGGCTGCAGTGCCAACCTGGTCTGGTTTGAGAGTGCCTAGTGGGTCCTGAAAACTGACACCCAGAACAGTGGCTTTTGAGTTTTGTTTCCCAGGGAAAAGGCCTGTAGAGTGTTTCAGGGTCCTGCCGCGTTAAATTTCAGGGTGCCTCCTGGAATTCGGCCTCTCGCAGAATGCCTCCCAGACGCAAGCTGTCACAAGTGCCAACATGGTCTCGTTTGAGAGTGCCAAGTGGGTGCTGAAAACTGACACCCAGAACAGTGGCTTCTGAGTTTTGTTTCCCAGGGAAAAACACTGTACAGTGGTTCAGGGTCCTGAGGCCTTAAATGGCCAGGTGCCTCGTCGAATTCCGCCTTTCTCAGGATGCCTCCCAGACGCAAGGTGGCACCCGTGCCAACTTGGTCTGGTTTGAGAGTGCCTAGTGGGTCCTGCAAACTGACACTAAGAACAGTGGCTTCTGAGTTTTGTTTCCCAGGGAAAAAGCCTGTACAATGGTTCAGGGTCCTGCGGCCTTAAATTTCCGGGTGCCTCCTTGAATTCCGCCTCACACAGGATGCCTCCCAGATGCAAGGTGGCACCAGTGCCAACTTGGTCTGGTTTGAGAGTGCCTAGTGGGTCCTGAAAACTGACACCCAGAACAGTGGCTTTTGAGTTTTGTTTCCCAGGGAAAAAGCCTGTAGAGTGGTTCAGGGTCCTGCGGCCTTATATTGCCGGGTGTCTCCTAGAATTCTGCCTCACACAGGATGCCTCCCAGATGCAAGGTGGCTGCAGTGCCAACTTGGTCTGGTTTGAGAGTGCCAAGTGGGTGCTGAAAACTGACACCCAGAACAGTGGCTTCTGAGTTTTGTTTCCCAGGGAAAAAGCCTGTACAGTGGTTCAGGGTCCTGAGGCCTTAAATTTCAGGGTGCCTCCTGGAATTCCGCCTCTCGCGGGATGCCTCCCAGACGCAATGTGGCACCCGTGCCAACTTGGTCTGGTTTGGTAGTGCCAAGTGGGTCCTGAAAACTGACACCCAGAACAGTGGTTTGTGAGTTTTGTTTCCCAGGGAAAAAGCCTGTACAATCGTTCGGGGTCCTGCGGCCTTAAATTGCCGGGTGCCTCCTGGAGATCCGCCTCTTGCAGGATTTTTCCCAGATGCTATGCGGCACCATTGCCCACTTAGTCTGGTTTGAGAGTGTCAAGTGGGTCCTCCAAACTGACACCCAGAACAGTGGCTTCTGAGTTTTGTTTCCCAGGGAAATACCCTGTAGAGTGGTTCAGGGTCCTGCCGCGTTAAATTTCAGGGTGCCTCCTGGAATTCGGCCTCTCGCAGAATGCCTCCCAGACGCAAGCTGTCACAAGTGCCAACATGGTCTCGTTTGAGAGTGCCAAGTGGGTCCTGAAAACTGACACCCAGAACAGTGGCTTCTGAGTTTTGTTTCCCAGGGAAAAACACTGTACAGTGGTTCAGGGTCCTGAGGCCTTAAATGGCCAGGTGCCTCGTCGAATTCCGCCTTTCTCAGGATGCCTCCCAGACGCAAGGTGGCACCCGTGCCAACTTGGTCTGGTTTGAGAGTGCCTAGTGGGTCCTGCAAACTGACACTAAGAACAGTGGCTTCTGAGTTTTGTTTCCCAGGGAAAAAGCCTGTACAATGGTTCAGGGTCCTGCGGCCTTAAATTTCCGGGTGCCTCCTTGAATTCCGCCTCACACAGGATGCCTCCCAGATGCAAGGTGGCACCAGTGCCAACTTGGTCTGGTTTGAGAGTGCCTAGTGGGTCCTGAAAACTGACACCCAGAACAGTGGCTTTTGAGTTTTGTTTCCCAGGGAAAAGGCCTGTAGAGTGGTTCAGGGTCCTGCGGCCTTATATTGCCGGGTGTCTCCTAGAATTCTGCCTCACACAGGATGCCTCCCAGATGCAAGGTGGCTGCAGTGCCAACTTGGTCTGGTTTGAGAGTGCCAAGTGGGTGCTGAAAACTGACACCCAGAACAGTGGCTTCTGAGTTTTGTTTCCCAGGGAAAAAGCCTGTACAGTGGTTCAGGGTCCTGAGGCCTTAAATTTCAGGGTGCCTCCTGGAATTCCGCCTCTCGCGGGATGCCTCCCAGACGCAATGTGGCACCCGTGCCAACTTGGTCTGGTTTGGTAGTGCCAAGTGGGTCCTGAAAACTGACACCCAGAACAGTGGTTTGTGAGTTTTGTTTCCCAGGGAAAAAGCCTGTACAATCGTTCGGGGTCCTGCGGCCTTAAATTGCCGGGTGCCTCCTGGAGATCCGCCTCTTGCAGGATTTTTCCCAGATGCTATGCGGCACCATTGCCCACTTAGTCTGGTTTGAGAGTGTCAAGTGGGTCCTCCAAACTGACACCCAGAACAGTGGCTTCTGAGTTTTGTTTCCCAGGGAAATACCCTGTAGAGTGGTTCAGGGTCCTGCCGCGTTAAATTTCAGGGTGCCTCCTGGAATTCGGCCTCTCGCAGAATGCCTCCCAGACGCAAGCTGTCACAAGTGCCAACATGGTCTGGTTTGAGAGTGCCAAGTGGGTCCTGAAAACTGACACCCAGAACAGTGGCTTCTGAGTTTTGTTTCCCAGGGAAAAAGCCTGTACAGTGGTTCAGGGTCCTGAGGCCTTAAATTTCAGGGTGCCTCCTGGAATTCCGCCTCTCGCGGGATGCCTCCCAGACGCAATGTGGCACCCGTGCCAACTTGGTCTGGTTTGGTAGTGCCAAGTGGGTCCTGAAAACTGACACCCAGAACAGTGGTTTGTGAGTTTTCTTTCCCAGGGAAAAAGCCTGTACAATCGTTCGGGGTCCTGCGGCCTTAAATTGCCGGGTGCCTCCTGGAGATCCGCCTCTTGCAGGATTTTTCCCAGATGCTATGCGGCACCATTGCCCACTTAGTCTGGTTTGAGAGTGTCAAGTGGGTCCTCCAAACTGACACCCAGAACAGTGGCTTCTGAGTTTTGTTTCCCAGGGAAATACCCTGTAGAGTGGTTCAGGGTCCTGCCGCGTTAAATTTCAGGGTGCCTCCTGGAATTCGGCCTCTCGCAGAATGCCTCCCAGACGCAAGCTGTCACAAGTGCCAACATGGTCTCGTTTGAGAGTGCCAAGTGGGTCCTGAAAACTGACACCCAGAACAGTGGCTTCTGAGTTTTGTTTCCCAGGGAAAAACACTGTACAGTGGTTCAGGGTCCTGAGGCCTTAAATGGCCAGGTGCCTCGTCGAATTCCGCCTTTCTCAGGATGCCTCCCAGACGCAAGGTGGCACCCGTGCCAACTTGGTCTGGTTTGAGAGTGCCTAGTGGGTCCTGCAAACTGACACCCAGAACAGTGGCTTCTGAGTTTTGTTTCCCAGGGAAAAAGCCTGTACAATGGTTCAGGGTCCTGCGGCCTTAAATTGCCGGGTGCCTCCTGGAGATCCGCCTCTTGCAGGATTTTTCCCAGATGCTATGCGGCACCATTGCCCACTTAGTCTGGTTTGAGAGTGTCAAGTGGGTCCTCCAAACTGACACCCAGAACAGTGGCTTCTGAGTTTTGTTTCCCAGGGAAATACCCTGTAGAGTGGTTCAGGGTCCTGCCGCGTTAAATTTCAGGGTGCCTCCTGGAATTCGGCCTCTCGCAGAATGCCTCCCAGACGCAAGCTGTCACAAGTGCCAACATGGTCTCGTTTGAGAGTGCCAAGTGGGTCCTGAAAACTGACACCCAGAACAGTGGCTTCTGAGTTTTGTTTCCCAGGGAAAAACACTGTACAGTGGTTCAGGGTCCTGAGGCCTTAAATGGCCAGGTGCCTCGTCGAATTCCGCCTTTCTCAGGATGCCTCCCAGACGCAAGGTGGCACCTGTGCCAACTTGGTCTGGTTTGAGAGTGCCTAGTGGGTCCTGCAAACTGACACTAAGAACAGTGGCTTCTGAGTTTTGTTTCCCAGGGAAAAAGCCTGTACAATGGTTCAGGGTCCTGCGGCCTTAAATTTCCGGGTGCCTCCTTGAATTCCGCCTCACACAGGATGCAAGGTGGCTGCAGTGCCAACTTGGTCTGGTTTGAGAGTGCCTAGTGGGTCCTGAAAACTGACACCCAGAACAGTGGCTTTTGAGTTTTGTTTCCCAGGGAAAAGGCCTGTAGAGTGGTTCAGGGTCCTGCCGCGTTAAATTTCAGGGTGCCTCCTGGAATTCGGCCTCTCGCAGAATGCCTCCCAGATGCAAGGTGGCTGCAGTGCCAACTTGGTCTGGTTTGAGAGTGCCAAGTGGGTGCTGAAAACTGACACCCAGAACAGTGGCTTCTGAGTTTTGTTTCCCAGGGAAAAAGCCTGTACAGTGGTTCAGGGTCCTGAGGCCTTAAATTTCAGGGTGCCTCCTGGAATTCCGCCTCTCGCGGGATGCCTCCCAGACGCAATGTGGCACCCGTGCCAACTTGGTCTGGTTTGGTAGTGCCAAGTGGGTCCTGAAAACTGACACCCAGAACAGTGGTTTGTGAGTTTTGTTTCCCAGGGAAAAAGCCTGTACAATCGTTCGGGGTCCTGCGGCCTTAAATTGCCGGGTGCCTCCTGGAGATCCACCTCTTGCAGGATTTTTCCCAGATGCTATGCGGCACCATTGCCTACTTAGTCTGGTTTGAGAGTGTCAAGTGGGTCCTCCAAACTGACACCCAGAACAGTGGCTTCTGAGTTTTGTTTCCCAGGGAAATACCCTGTAGAGTGGTTCAGGGTGCTGCCGCGTTAAATTTCAGGGTGCCTCCTGGAATTCGGCCTCTCGCAGAATGCCTCCCAGACGCAAGCTGTCACAAGTGCCAACATGGTCTGGTTTGAGAGTGCCAAGTGGGTCCTGAAAACTGACACCCAGAACAGTGGCTTCTGAGTTTTGTTTCCCAGGGAAAAAGCCTGTACAGTGGTTCAGGGTCCTGAGGCCTTAAATTTCAGGGTGCCTCCTGGAATTCCGCCTCTCGCGGGATGCCTCCCAGACGCAATGTGGCACCCGTGCCAACTTGGTCTGGTTTGGTAGTGCCAAGTGGGTCCTGAAAACTGACACCCAGAACAGTGGTTTGTGAGTTTTCTTTCCCAGGGAAAAAGCCTGTACAATCGTTCGGGGTCCTGCGGCCTTAAATTGCCGGGTGCCTCCTGGAGATCGGCCTCTTGCAGGATTTTTCCCAGATGCTATGCGGCACCATTGCCCACTTAGTCTGGTTTGAGAGTGTCAAGTGGGTCCTCCAAACTGACACCCAGAACAGTGGCTTCTGAGTTTTGTTTCCCAGGGAAATACCCTGTAGAGTGGTTCAGGGTCCTGCCGCGTTAAATTTCAGGGTGCCTCCTGGAATTCGGCCTCTCGCAGAATGCCTCCCAGACGCAAGCTGTCACAAGTGCCAACATGGTCTGGTTTGAGAGTGCCAAGTGGGTCCTGAAAACTGACACCCAGAACAGTGGCTTCTGAGTTTTGTTTCCCAGGGAAAAACACTGTACAGTGGTTCAGGGTCCTGAGGCCTTAAATGGCCAGGTGCCTCGTCGAATTCCGCCTTTCTCAGGATGCCTCCCAGACGCAAGGTGGCACCCGTGCCAACTTGGTCTGGTTTGAGAGTGCCTAGTGGGTCCTGCAAACTGACACTAAGAACAGTGGCTTCTGAGTTTTGTTTCCCAGGGAAAAAGCCTGTACAATGGTTCAGGGTCCTGCGGCCTTAAATTTCCGGGTGCCTCCTTGAATTCCGCCTCACACAGGATGCCTCCCAGATGCAAGGTGGCACCAGTGCCAACTTGGTCTGGTTTGAGAGTGCCTAGTGGGTCCTGAAAACTGACACCCAGAACAGTGGCTTTTGAGTTTTGTTTCCCAGGGAAAAGGCCTGTAGAGTGGTTCAGGGTCCTGCGGCCTTATATTGCCGGGTGTCTCCTAGAATTCTGCCTCACACAGGATGCCTCCCAGATGCAAGGTGGCTGCAGTGCCAACTTGGTCTGGTTTGAGAGTGCCAAGTGGGTGCTGAAAACTGACACCCAGAACAGTGGCTTCTGAGTTTTGTTTCCCAGGGAAAAAGCCTGTACAGTGGTTCAGGGTCCTGAGGCCTTAAATTTCAGGGTGCCTCCTGGAATTCCGCCTCTCGCGGGATGCCTCCCAGACGCAATGTGGCACCCGTGCCAACTTGGTCTGGTTTGGTAGTGCCAAGTGGGTCCTGAAAACTGACACCCAGAACAGTGGTTTGTGAGTTTTCTTTCCCAGGGAAAAAGCCTGTACAATCGTTCGGGGTCCTGCGGCCTTAAATTGCCGGGTGCCTCCTGGAGATCCGCCTCTTGCAGGATTTTTCCCAGATGCTATGCGGCACCATTGCCCACTTAGTCTGGTTTGAGAGTGTCAAGTGGGTCCTCCAAACTGACACCCAGAACAGTGGCTTCTGAGTTTTGTTTCCCAGGGAAATACCCTGTAGAGTGGTTCAGGGTCCTGCCGCGTTAAATTTCAGGGTGCCTCCTGGAATTCGGCCTCTCGCAGAATGCCTCCCAGACGCAAGCTGTCACAAGTGCCAACATGGTCTCGTTTGAGAGTGCCAAGTGGGTCCTGAAAACTGACACCCAGAACAGTGGCTTCTGAGTTTTGTTTCCCAGGGAAAAAGCCTGTACAGTGGTTCAGGGTCCTGAGGCCTTAAATTTCAGGGTGCCTCCTGGAATTCCGCCTCTCGCGGGATGCCTCCCAGACGCAATGTGGCACCCGTGCCAACTTGGTCTGGTTTGGTAGTGCCAAGTGGGTCCTGATAACTGACACCCAGAACAGTGGTTTGTGAGTTTTCTTTCCCAGGGAAAAAGCCTGTACAATCGTTCGGGGTCCTGCGGCCTTAAATTGCCGGGTGCCTCCTGGAGATCCGCCTCTTGCAGGATTTTTCCCAGATGCTATGCGGCACCATTGCCCACTTAGTCTGGTTTGAGAGTGTCAAGTGGGTCCTCCAAACTGACACCCAGAACAGTGGCTTCTGAGTTTTGTTTCCCAGGGAAATACCCTGTAGAGTGGTTCAGGGTCCTGCCGCGTTAAATTTCAGGGTGCCTCCTGGAATTCGGCCTCTCGCAGAATGCCTCCCAGACGCAAGCTGTCACAAGTGCCAACATGGTCTGGTTTGAGAGTGCCAAGTGGGTCCTGAAAACTGACACCCAGAACAGTGGCTTCTGAGTTTTGTTTCCCAGGGAAAAACACTGTACAGTGGTTCAGGGTCCTGAGGCCTTAAATTTCAGGGTGCCTCGTCGAATTCCGCCTTTCTCAGGATGCCTCCCAGACGCAAGGTGGCACCCGTGCCAACTTGGTCTGGTTTGAGAGTGCCTAGTGGGTCCTGCAAACTGACACTAAGAACAGTGGCTTCTGAGTTTTGTTTCCCAGGGAAAAAGCCTGTACAATGGTTCAGGGTCCTGCGGCCTTAAATTTCCGGGTGCCTCCTTGAATTCCGCCTCACACAGGATGCCTCCCAGATGCAAGGTGGCACCAGTGCCAACTTGGTCTGGTTTGAGAGTGCCTAGTGGGTCCTGAAAACTGACACCCAGAACAGTGGCTTTTGAGTTTTGTTTCCCAGGGAAAAGGCCTGTAGAGTGGTTCAGGGTCCTGCGGCCTTATATTGCCGGGTGTCTCCTAGAATTCTGCCTCACACAGGATGCCTCCCAGATGCAAGGTGGCTGCAGTGCCAACTTGGTCTGGTTTGAGAGTGCCAAGTGGGTGCTGAAAACTGACACCCAGAACAGTGGCTTCTGAGTTTTGTTTCCCAGGGAAAAAGCCTGTACAGTGGTTCAGGGTCCTGAGGCCTTAAATTTCAGGGTGCCTCCTGGAATTCCGCCTCTCGCGGGATGCCTCCCAGACGCAATGTGGCACCCGTGCCAACTTGGTCTGGTTTGGTAGTGCCAAGTGGGTCCTGAAAACTGACACCCAGAACAGTGGTTTGTGAGTTTTCTTTCCCAGGGAAAAAGCCTGTACAATCGTTCGGGGTCCTGCGGCCTTAAATTGCCGGGTGCCTCCTGGAGATCCGCCTCTTGCAGGATTTTTCCCAGATGCTATGCGGCACCATTGCCCACTTAGTCTGGTTTGAGAGTGTCAAGTGGGTCCTCCAAACTGACACCCAGAACAGTGGCTTCTGAGTTTTGTTTCCCAGGGAAATACCCTGTAGAGTGGTTCAGGGTCCTGCCGCGTTAAATTTCAGTGTGCCTCCTGGAATTCCGCCTCTCGCAGAATGCCTCCCAGACGCAAGCTGTCACAAGTGCCAACATGGTCTCGTTTGAGAGTGCCAAGTGGGTCCTGAAAACTGACACCCAGAACAGTGGCTTCTGAGTTTTGTTTCCCAGGGAAAAACACTGTACAGTGGTTCAGGGTCCTGAGGCCTTAAATGGCCAGGTGCCTCGTCGAATTCCGCCTTTCTCAGGATGCCTCCCAGACGCAAGGTGGCACCCGTGCCAACTTGGTCTGGTTTGAGAGTGCCTAGTGGGTCCTGCAAACTGACACTAAGAACAGTGGCTTCTGAGTTTTGTTTCCCAGGGAAAAAGCCTGTACAATGGTTCAGGGTCCTGCGGCCTTAAATTTCCGGGTGCCTCCTTGAATTCCGCCTCACACAGGATGCCTCCCAGATGCAAGGTGGCACCAGGGCCAACTTGGTCTGGTTTGAGAGTGCCTAGTGGGTCCTGAAAACTGACACCCAGAACAGTGGCTTTTGAGTTTTGTTTCCCAGGGAAAAGGCCTGTAGAGTGGTTCAGGGTCCTGCGGCCTTATATTGCCGGGTGTCTCCTAGAATTCTGCCTCACACAGGATGCCTCCCAGATGCAAGGTGGCTGCAGTGCCAACTTGGTCTGGTTTGAGAGTGCCAAGTGGGTGCTGAAAACTGACACCCAGAACAGTGGCTTCTGAGTTTTGTTTCCCAGGGAAAAAGCCTGTACAGTGGTTCAGGGTCCTGAGGCCTTAAATTTCAGGGTGCCTCCTGGAATTCCGCCTCTCGCGGGATGCCTCCCAGACGCAATGTGGCACCCGTGCCAACTTGGTCTGGTTTGGTAGTGCCAAGTGGGTCCTGAAAACTGACACCCAGAACAGTGGTTTGTGAGTTTTCTTTCCCAGGGAAAAAGCCTGTACAATCGTTCGGGGTCCTGCGGCCTTAAATTGCCGGGTGCCTCCTGGAGATCCGCCTCTTGCAGGATTTTTCCCAGATGCTATGCGGCACCATTGCCCACTTAGTCTGGTTTGAGAGTGTCAAGTGGGTCCTCCAAACTGACACCCAGAACAGTGGCTTCTGAGTTTTGTTTCCCAGGGAAATACCCTGTAGAGTGGTTCAGGGTCCTGCCGCGTTAAATTTCAGGGTGCCTCCTGGAATTCGGCCTCTCGCAGAATGCCTCCCAGACGCAAGGTGGCACCAGTGCCAACATGGTCTCGTTTGAGAGTGCCAAGTGGGTCCTGAAAACTGACACCCAGAACAGTGGCTTCTGAGTTTTGTTTCCCAGGGAAAAACACTGTACAGTGGTTCAGGGTCCTGAGGCCTTAAATGGCCAGGTGCCTCGTCGAATTCCGCCTTTCTCAGGATGCCTCCCAGACGCAAGGTGGCACCCGTGCCAACTTGGTCTGGTTTGAGAGTGCCTAGTGGGTCCTGCAAACTGACACTAAGAACAGTGGCTTCTGAGTTTTGTTTCCCAGGGAAAAAGCCTGTACAATGGTTCAGGGTCCTGCGGCCTTAAATTTCCGGGTGCCTCCTTGAATTCCGCCTCACACAGGATGCCTCCCAGATGCAAGGTGGCACCAGTGCCAACTTGGTCTGGTTTGAGAGTGCCTAGTGGGTCCTGAAAACTGACACCCAGAACAGTGGCTTTTGAGTTTTGTTTCCCAGGGAAAAGGCCTGTAGAGTGGTTCAGGGTCCTGCGGCCTTATATTGCCGGGTGTCTCCTAGAATTCTGCCTCACACAGGATGCCTCCCAGATGCAAGGTGGCTGCAGTGCCAACTTGGTCTGGTTTGAGAGTGCCAAGTGGGTGCTGAAAACTGACACCCAGAACAGTGGCTTCTGAGTTTTGTTTCCCAGGGAAAAAGCCTGTACAGTGGTTCAGGGTCCTGAGGCCTTAAATTTCAGGGTGCCTCCTGGAATTCCGCCTCTCGCGGGATGCCTCCCAGACGCAATGTGGCACCCGTGCCAACTTGGTCTGGTTTGGTAGTGCCAAGTGGGTCCTGAAAACTGACACCCAGAACAGTGGTTTGTGAGTTTTGTTTCCCAGGGAAAAAGCCTGTACAATCGTTCGGGGTCCTGCGGCCTTAAATTGCCGGGTGCCTCCTGGAGATCCGCCTCTTGCAGGATTTTTCCCAGATGCTATGCGGCACCATTGCCCACTTAGTCTGGTTTGAGAGTGTCAAGTGGGTCCTCCAAACTGACACCCAGAACAGTGGCTCCTGAGTTTTGTTTCCCAGGGAAATACCCTGTAGAGTGGTTCAGGGTCCTGCCGCGTTAAATTTCAGGGTGCCTCCTGGAATTCGGCCTCTCGCAGAATGCCTCCCAGACGCAAGCTGTCACAAGTGCCAACATGGTCTCGTTTGAGAGTGCCAAGTGGGTCCTGAAAACTGACACCCAGAACAGTGGCTTCTGAGTTTTGTTTCCCAGGGAAAAACACTGTACAGTGGTTCAGGGTCCTGAGGCCTTAAATGGCCAGGTGCCTCGTCGAATTCCGCCTTTCTCAGGATGCCTCCCAGACGCAAGGTGGCACCCGTGCCAACTTGGTCTGGTTTGAGAGTGCCTAGTGGGTCCTGCAAACTGACACTAAGAACAGTGGCTTCTGAGTTTTGTTTCCCAGGGAAAAAGCCTGTACAATGGTTCAGGGTCCTGCGGCCTTAAATTTCCGGGTGCCTCCTTGAATTCCGCCTCACACAGGATGCCTCCCAGATGCAAGGTGGCTGCAGTGCCAACTTGGTCTGGTTTGAGAGTGCCTAGTGGGTCCTGAAAACTGACACCCAGAACAGTGGCTTTTGAGCTTTGTTTCCCAGGGAAAAGGCCTGTAGAGTGGTTCAGGGTCCTGCCGCTTTAAATTTCAGGGTGCCTGCTGGAATTCGGCCTCTCGCAGAATGCCTCCCAGATGCAAGGTGGCTGCAGTGCCAACTTGGTCTGGTTTGAGAGTGCCAAGTGGGTGCTGAAAACTGACACCCAGAACAGTGGCTTCTGAGTTTTGTTTCCCAGGGAAAAAGCCTGTACAGTGGTTCAGGGTCCTGAGGCCTTAAATTTCAGGGTGCCTCCTGGAATTCCGCCTCTTGCGGGATGCCTCCCAGACGCAATGTGGCACCCGTGCCAACTTGGTCTGGTTTGGTAGTGCCAAGTGGGTCCTGAAAACTGACACCCAGAACAGTGGTTTGTGAGTTTTGTTTCCCAGGGAAAAAGCCTGTACAATCGTTCGGGGTCCTGCGGCCTTAAATTGCCGGGTGCCTCCTGGAGATCCGCCTCTTGCAGGATTTTTCCCAGATGCTATGCGGCACCATTGCCCACTTAGTCTGGTTTGAGAGTGTCAAGTGGGTCCTCCAAACTGACACCCAGAACAGTGGCTTCTGAGTTTTGTTTCCCAGGGAAATACCCTGTAGAGTGGTTCAGGGTCCTGCCGCTTTAAATTTCAGGGTGCCTCCTGGAATTCGGCCTCTCGCAGAATGCCTCCCAGACGCAAGCTGTCACAAGTGCCAACATGGTCTGGTTTGAGAGTGCCAAGTGGGTGCTGAAAACTGACACCCAGAACAGTGGCTTCTGAGTTTTGTTTCCCAGGGAAAAACACTGTACAGTGGTTCAGGGTCCTGAGGCCTTAAATGGCCAGGTGCCTCGTCGAATTCCGCCTTTCTCAGGATGCCTCCCAGACGCAAGGTGGCACCCGTGCCAACTTGGTCTGGTTTGAGAGTGCCTAGTGGGTCCTGCAAACTGACACTAAGAACAGTGGCTTCTGAGTTTTGTTTCCCAGGGAAAAAGCCTGTACAATGGTTCAGGGTCCTGCGGCCTTAAATTTCCGGGTGCCTCCTTGAATTCCGCCTCACACAGGATGCCTCCCAGATGCAAGGTGGCACCAGTGCCAACTTAGTCTGGTTTGAGAGTGCCTAGTGGGTCCTGAAAACTGACACCCAGAACAGTGGCTTTTGAGTTTTGTTTCCCAGGGAAAAGGCCTGTAGAGTGGTTCAGGGTCCTGCGGCCTTATATTGCCGGGTGTCTCCTAGAATTCTGCCTCACACAGGATGCCTCCCAGATGCAAGGTGGCTGCAGTGCCAACTTGGTCTGGTTTGAGAGTGCCAAGTGGGTGCTGAAAACTGACACCCAGAACAGTGGCTTCTGAGTTTTGTTTCCCAGGGAAAAAGCCTGTACAGTGGTTCAGGGTCCTGAGGCCTTAAATTTCAGGGTGCCTCCTGGAATTCCGCCTCTCGCGGGATGCCTCCCAGACGCAATGTGGCACCCGTGCCAACTTGGTCTGGTTTGGTAGTGCCAAGTGGGTCCTGAAAACTGACACCCAGAACAGTGGTTTGTGAGTTTTCTTTCCCAGGGAAAAAGCCTGTACAATCGTTCGGGGTCCTGCGGCCTTAAATTGCCGGGTGCCTCCTGGAGATCCGCCTCTTGCAGGATTTTTCCCAGATGCTATGCGGCACCATTGCCCACTTAGTCTGGTTTGAGAGTGTCAAGTGGGTCCTCCAAACTGACACCCAGAACAGTGGCTTCTGAGTTTTGTTTCCCAGGGAAATACCCTGTAGAGTGGTTCAGGGTCCTGCCGCGTTAAATTTCAGGGTGCCTCCTGGAATTCGGCCTCTCGCAGAATGCCTCCCAGACGCAAGCTGTCACAAGTGCCAACATGGTCTCGTTTGAGAGTGCCAAGTGGGTCCTGAAAACTGACACCCAGAACAGTGGCTTCTGAGTTTTGTTTCCCAGGGAAAAACACTGTACAGTGGTTCAGGGTCCTGAGGCCTTAAATGGCCAGGTGCCTCGTCGAATTCCGCCTTTCTCAGGATGCCTCCCAGACGCAAGGTGGCACCCGTGCCAACTTGGTCTGGTTTGAGAGTGCCTAGTGGGTCCTGCAAACTGACACTAAGAACAGTGGCTTCTGAGTTTTGTTTCCCAGGGAAAAAGCCTGTACAATCGTTCAGGGTCCTGCGGCCTTAAATTTCCGGGTGCCTCCTTGAATTCCGCCTCACACAGGATGCCTCCCAGATGCAAGGTGGCACCAGTGCCAACTTGGTCTGGTTTGAGAGTGCCTAGTGGGTCCTGAAAACTGACACCCAGAACAGTGGCTTTTGAGTTTTGTTTCCCAGGGAAAAGGCCTGTAGAGTGGTTCAGGGTCCTGCGGCCTTATATTGCCGGGTGTCTCCTAGAATTCTGCCTCACACAGGATGCCTCCCAGATGCAAGGTGGCTGCAGTGCCAACTTGGTCTGGTTTGAGAGTGCCAAGTGGGTGCTGAAAACTGACACCCAGAACAGTGGCTTCTGAGTTTTGTTTCCCAGGGAAAAAGCCTGTAGAGTGGTTCAGGGTCCTGAGGCCTTAAATTTCAGGGTGCCTCGTCGAATTCCGCCTTTCTCAGGATGCCTCCCAGACGCAAGGTGGCACCCGTGCCAACTTGGTCTGGTTTGAGAGTGCCTAGTGGGTCCTGCAAACTGACAGTAAGAACAGTGGCTTCTGAGTTTTGTTTCCCAGGGAAAAGGCCTGTAGAGTGGTTCAGGGTCCTGCGGCCTTATATTGCCGGGTGTCTCCTCGAATTCTGCCTCACACAGGATGCCTCCCAGATGCAAGGTAGCTGCAGTGCCAACTTGGTCTGGTTTGAGAGTGCCAAGTGGGTGCTGAAAACTGACACCCAGAACAGTGGCTTCTGAGTTTTGTTTCCCAGGGAAAAAGCCTGTACAATCGTTCGGGGTCCTGCGGCCTTAAATTGCCGGGTGCCTCCTGGAGATCCGCCTCTTGCAGGATTTTTCCCAGATGCTATGCGGCACCATTGCCCACTTAGTCTGGTTTGAGAATGCCTAGTGGGTCCTGCAAACTGACACCAAGAACAGTCGCTGCTGAGATTTGTTTCCCAGGAAAAAAGCCTGTACAATGGTTCAGGGTCCTGAGGCCTTAAATGGCCAGGTGCCTCGTCGAATTCCTCCTCTCACAGGATGCCTCCCAGGCGCCAGCTGTCACAAGTGCCAACATGGTCTCGTTTGAGAGTGCCAAGTGGGTCCTGAAAACTGACACCCAGAACATTGTTTTGTGAGTTTTGTTTCCCAGGGAAAAAGCCTGTACAATGGTTCAGGGTCCTGAGGCCTTAAATGGCCGGGTATCTCCTAGAATTCTGCCTCACACAGGATGCCTCCCAGATGCAAGGTGGCTGCAGTGCCAACTTGGTCTGGTTTGAGAGTGCCAAGTGGGTGCTGAAAACTGACACCCAGAACAGTGGCTTCTGAGTTTTGTTTCCCAGGGAAAAAGCCTGTACAGTGGTTCAGGGTCCTGAGGCCTTAAATTTCAGGGTGCCTCCTGGAATTCCGCCTCTCGCGGGATGCCTCCCAGACGCAATGTGGCACCCGTGCCAACTTGGTCTGGTTTGGTAGTGCCAAGTGGGTCCTGAAAACTGACACCCAGAACAGTGGTTTGTGAGTTTTGTTTCCCAGGGAAAAAGCCTGTACAATCGTTCGGGGTCCTGCGGCCTTAAATTGCCGGGTGCCTCCTGGAGATCCGCCTCTTGCAGGATTTTTCCCAGATGCTATGCGGCACCATTGCCCACTTAGTCTGGTTTGAGAGTGTCAAGTGGGTCCTCCAAACTGACACCCAGAACAGTGGCTTCTGAGTTTTGTTTCCCAGGGAAATACCCTGTAGAGTGGTTCAGGGTCCTGCCGCGTTAAATTTCAGGGTGCCTCCTGGAATTCGGCCTCTCGCAGAATGCCTCCCAGACGCAAGCTGTCACAAGTGCCAACATGGTCTCGTTTGAGAGTGCCAAGTGGGTCCTGAAAACTGACACCCAGAACAGTGGCTTCTGAGTTTTGTTTCCCAGGGAAAAACACTGTACAGTGGTTCAGGGTCCTGCGGCCTTAAATGGCCAGGTGCCTCGTCGAATTCTGCCTTTCTCAGGATGCCTCCCAGACGCAAGGTGGCACCCGTGCCAACTTGGTCTGGTTTGAGAGTGCCTAGTGGGTCCTGCAAACTGACACCCAGAACAGTGGCTTCTGAGTTTTGTTTCCCAGGGAAAAAGCCTGTACAATGGTTCAGGGTCCTGCGGCCTTAAATTTCCGGGTGCCTCCTTGAATTCCGCCTCACACAGGATGCCTCCCAGATGCAAGGTGGCACCCGTGCCAACTTGGTCTGGTTTGGTAGTGCCAAGTGGGTCCTGAAAACTGACACCCAGAACAGTGGCTTTTGAGTTTTGTTTCCCAGGGAAAAGGCCTGTAGAGTGGTTCAGGGTCCTGCGGCCTTATATTGCCGGGTGCCTCCTAGAATTCTGCCTCACACAGGATGCCTCCCAGATGCAAGGTGGCTGCAGTGCCAACTTGGTCTGGTTTGAGAGTGCCAAGTGGGTGCTGAAAACTGACACCCAGAACAGTGGCTTCTGAGTTTTGTTTCCCAGGGAAAAAGCCTGTAAAGTGGTTCAGGGTCCTGAGGCCTTAAATTTCAGGGTGCCTCCTGGAATTCCGCCTCTCGCGGGATGCCTCCCAGACGCAATGTGGCACCCGTGCCAACTTGGTCTGGTTTGGTAGTGCCAAGTGGGTCCTGAAAACTGACACCCAGAACAGTGGTTTGTGAGTTTTGTTTCCCAGGGAAAAAGCCTGTACAATCGTTCGGGGTCCTGCGGCCTTAAATTGCCGGGTGCCTCCTGGAGATCCGCCCCTTGCAGGATTTTTCCCAGATGCTATGCGGCACCATTGCCCACTTAGTCTGGTTTGAGAATGCCTAGTGGATCCTGCAAACTGACACCAAGAACAGTCGCTGCTGAGATTTGTTTCCCAGGAAAAAAGCCTGTACAATGGTTCAGGGTCCTGAGGCCTTAAATGGCCAGGTGCCTCGTCGAATTCCGCCTCTCGCAGGATGCCTTTCAGACGAAGGGTGGCAGCAGTGCCAACATGGTCTCGTTTGAGAGTGCCAAGTGGGTCCTGAAAACTGACACCCAGAACATTGTTTTGTGAGTTTTGTTTCCCAGGGAAAAAGCCTGTACAATGGTTCAGGGTCCTGAGGCCTTAAATGGCCGGGTATCTCCTAGAATTCTGCCTCACACAGGATGCCTCCCAGATGCAAGGTGGCTGCAGTGCCAACTTGGTCTGGTTTGAGAGTGCCAAGTGGGTGCTGAAAACTGACACCCAGAACAGTGGCTTCTGAGTTTTGTTTCCCAGGGAAAAAGCCTGTACAGTGGTTCAGGGTCCTGAGGCCTTAAATTTCAGGGTGCCTCCTGGAATTCCGCCTCTCGCGGGATGCCTCCCAGACGCAATGTGGCACCCGTGCCAACTTGGTCTGGTTTGGTAGTGCCAAGTGGGTCCTGAAAACTGACACCCAGAACAGTGGTTTGTGAGTTTTGTTTCCCAGGGAAAAAGCCTGTACAATCGTTCGGGGTCCTGCGGCCTTAAATTGCCGGGTGCCTCCTGGAGATCCGCCTCTTGCAGGATTTTTCCCAGATGCTATGCGGCACCATTGCCCACTTAGTCTGGTTTGAGAGTGTCAAGTGGGTCCTCCAAACTGACACCCAGAACAGTGGCTTCTGAGTTTTGTTTCCCAGGGAAATACCCTGTAGAGTGGTTCAGGGTCCTGCCGCGTTAAATTTCAGGGTGCCTCCTGGAATTCGGCCTCTCGCAGAATGCCTCCCAGACGCAAGCTGTCACAAGTGCCAACATGGTCTCGTTTGAGAGTGCCAAGTGGGTCCTGAAAACTGACACCCAGAACAGTGGCTTCTGAGTTTTGTTTCCCAGGGAAAAACACTGTACAGTGGTTCAGGGTCCTGCGGCCTTAAATGGCCAGGTGCCTCGTCGAATTCTGCCTTTCTCAGGATGCCTCCCAGACGCAAGGTGGCACCCGTGCCAACTTGGTCTGGTTTGAGAGTGCCTAGTGGGTCCTGCAAACTGACACCCAGAACAGTGGCTTCTGAGTTTTGTTTCCCAGGGAAAAAGCCTGTACAATGGTTCAGGGTCCTGCGGCCTTAAATTTCCGGGTGCCTCCTTGAATTCCGCCTCACACAGGATGCCTCCCAGATGCAAGGTGGCACCCGTGCCAACTTGGTCTGGTTTGGTAGTGCCAAGTGGGTCCTGAAAACTGACACCCAGAACAGTGGCTTTTGAGTTTTGTTTCCCAGGGAAAAGGCCTGTAGAGTGGTTCAGGGTCCTGCGGCCTTATATTGCCGGGTGTCTCCTAGAATTCTGCCTCACACAGGATGCCTCCCAGATGCAAGGTGGCTGCAGTGCCAACTTGGTCTGGTTTGAGAGTGCCAAGTGGGTGCTGAAAACTGACACCCAGAACAGTGGCTTCTGAGTTTTGTTTCCCAGGGAAAAAGCCTGTACAGTGGTTCAGGGTCCTGAGGCCTTAAATTTCAGGGTGCCTCCTGGAATTCCGCCTCTCGCGGGATGCCTCCCAGACGCAATGTGGCACCCGTGCCAACTTGGTCTGGTTTGGTAGTGCCAAGTGGGTCCTGAAAACTGACACCCAGAACAGTGGTTTGTGAGTTTTGTTTCCCAGGGAAAAAGCCTGTACAATCGTTCGGGGTCCTGCGGCCTTAAATTGCCGGGTGCCTCCTGGAGATCCGCCCCTTGCAGGATTTTTCCCAGATGCTATGCGGCACCATTGCCCACTTAGTCTGGTTTGAGAATGCCTAGTGGATCCTGCAAACTGACACCAAGAACAGTCGCTGCTGAGATTTGTTTCCCAGGAAAAAAGCCTGTACAATGGTTCAGGGTCCTGAGGCCTTAAATGGCCAGGTGCCTCGTCGAATTCCGCCTCTCGCAGGATGCCTTTCAGACGAAGGGTGGCAGCAGTGCCAACATGGTCTCGTTTGAGAGTGCCAAGTGGGTCCTGAAAACTGACACCCAGAACAGTGGCTTCTGAGTTTTGTTTCCCAGGGAGAAAGCCTGTACAGTGGTTCAGGTTCCTGCGGCCTTAAATGGCCAGGTGCCTCGTCGAATTCTGCCTTTCTCAGGATGCCTCCCAGACGCAAGGTGGCACCCGTGCCAACTTGGTCTGGTTTGAGAGTGCCTAGTGGGTCCTGCAAACTGACACTAAGAACAGTGGCTTCTGAGTTTTGTTTCCCAGGGAAAAAGCCTGTACAATGGTTCAGGGTCCTGCGGCCTTAAATTTCCGGGTGCCTCCTTGAATTCCGCCTCACACAGGATGCCTCCCAGATGCAAGGTGGCACCAGTGCCAACTTGGTCTGGTTTGAGAGTGCCTAGTGGGTCCTGAAAACTGACACCCAGAACAGTGGCTTTTGAGTTTTGTTTCCCAGGGAAAAGGCCTGTAGAGTGGTTCAGGGTCCTGCGGCCTTATATTGCCGGGTGTCTCCTAGAATTCTGCCTCACACAGGATGCCTCCCAGATGCAAGGTGGCTGCAGTGCCAACTTGGTCTGGTTTGAGAGTGCCAAGTGGGTGCTGAAAACTGACACCCAGAACAGTGGCTTCTGAGTTTTGTTTCCCAGGGAAAAAGCCTGTACAGTGGTTCAGGGTCCTGAGGCCTTAAATTTCAGGGTGCCTCCTGGAATTCCGCCTCTCGCGGGATGCCTCCCAGACGCAATGTGGCACCCGTGCCAACTTGGTCTGGTTTGGTAGTGCCAAGTGGGTCCTGAAAACTGACACCCAGAACAGTGGTTTGTGAGTTTTGTTTCCCAGGGAAAAAGCCTGTACAATCGTTCGGGGTCCTGCGGCCTTAAATTGCCGGGTGCCTCCTGGAGATCCGCCCCTTGCAGGATTTTTCCCAGATGCTATGCGGCACCATTGCCCACTTAGTCTGGTTTGAGAATGCCTAGTGGATCCTGCAAACTGACACCAAGAACAGTCGCTGCTGAGATTTGTTTCCCAGGAAAAAAGCCTGTACAATGGTTCAGGGTCCTGAGGCCTTAAATGGCCAGGTGCCTCGTCGAATTCCGCCTCTCGCAGGATGCCTTTCAGACGAAGGGTGGCAGCAGTGCCAACATGGTCTCGTTTGAGAGTGCCAAGTGGGTCCTGCAAACTGACACTAAGAACAGTGGCTTCTGAGTTTTGTTTCCCAGGGAAAAACACTGTACAGTGGTTCAGGGTCCTGCGGCCTTAAATGGCCAGGTGCCTCATCGAATTCTGCCTTTCTCAGGATGCCTCCCAGACGCAAGGTGGCACCCGTGCCAACTTGGTCTGGTTTGGTAGTGCCAAGTGGGTCCTGAAAACTGACACCCAGAACAGTGGTTTGTGAGTTTTGTTTCCCAGGGAACAAGCCTGTACAATCGTTCGGGGTCCTGCGGCCTTAAATTGCCGGGTGCCTCCTGGAGATCCGCCTCTTGCAGGATTTTTCCCAGATGCTATGCGGCACCATTGCCCACTTAGTCTGGTTTGAGAGTGTCAAGTGGGTCCTCCAAACTGACACCCAGAACAGTGGCTTCTGAGTTTTGTTTCCCAGGGAAATACCCTGTAGAGTGGTTCAGGGTCCTGCCGCGTTAAATTTCAGGGTGCCTCCTGGAATTCGGCCTCTCGCAGAATGCCTCCCAGACGCAAGCTGTCACAAGTGCCAACATGGTCTCGTTTGAGAGTGCCAAGTGGGTCCTGAAAACTGACACCCAGAACAGTGGCTTCTGAGTTTTGTTTCCCAGGGAAAAAGCCTGTACAATGGTTCAGGGTCCTGCGGCCTTAAATTTCCGGGTGCCTCCTTGAATTCCGCCTCACACAGGATGCCTCCCAGATGCAAGGTGGCACCCGTGCCAACTTGGTCTGGTTTGGTAGTGCCAAGTGGGTCCTGAAAACTGACACCCAGAACAGTGGCTTTTGAGTTTTGTTTCCCAGGGAAAAGGCCTGTAGAGTGGTTCAGGGTCCTGCGGCCTTATATTGCCGGGTGTCTCCTAGAATTCTGCCTCACACAGGATGCCTCCCAGATGCAAGGTGGCTGCAGTGCCAACTTGGTCTGGTTTGAGAGTGCCAAGTGGGTGCTGAAAACTGACACCCAGAACAGTGGCTTCTGAGTTTTGTTTCCCAGGGAAAAAGCCTGTACAGTGGTTCAGGGTCCTGAGGCCTTAAATTTCAGGGTGCCTCCTGGAATTCCGCCTCTCGCGGGATGCCTCCCAGACGCAATGTGGCACCCGTGCCAACTTGGTCTGGTTTGGTAGTGCCAAGTGGGTCCTGAAAACTGACACCCAGAACAGTGGTTTGTGAGTTTTGTTTCCCAGGGAAAAAGCCTGTACAATCGTTCGGGGTCCTGCGGCCTTAAATTGCCGGGTGCCTCCTGGAGATCCGCCCCTTGCAGGATTTTTCCCAGATGCTATGCGGCACCATTGCCCACTTAGTCTGGTTTGAGAATGCCTAGTGGATCCTGCAAACTGACACCAAGAACAGTCGCTGCTGAGATTTGTTTCCCAGGAAAAAAGCCTGTACAATGGTTCAGGGTCCTGAGGCCTTAAATGGCCAGGTGCCTCGTCGAATTCCGCCTCTCGCAGGATGCCTTTCAGACGAAGGGTGGCAGCAGTGCCAACATGGTCTCGTTTGAGAGTGCCAAGTGGGTCCTGAAAACTGACACCCAGAACAGTGGCTTCTGAGTTTTGTTTCCCAGGGAAAAACACTGTACAGTGGTTCAGGGTCCTGCGGCCTTAAATGGCCAGGTGCCTCGTCGAATTCTGCCTTTCTCAGGATGCCTCCCAGACGCAAGGTGGCACCCGTGCCAACTTGGTCTGGTTTGAGAGTGCCTAGTGGGTCCTGCAAACTGACACTAAGAACAGTGGCTTCTGAGTTTTGTTTCCCAGGGAAAAAGCCTGTACAATGGTTCAGGGTCCTGCGGCCTTAAATTTCCGGGTGCCTCCTTGAATTCCGCCTCACACAGGATGCCTCCCAGATGCAAGGTGGCACCAGTGCCAACTTGGTCTGGTTTGAGAGTGCCTAGTGGGTCCTGAAAACTGACACCCAGAACAGTGGCTTTTGAGTTTTGTTTCCCAGGGAAAAGGCCTGTAGAGTGGTTCAGGGTCCTGCGGCCTTATATTGCCGGGTGTCTCCTAGAATTCTGCCTCACACAGGATGCCTCCCAGATGCAAGGTGGCTGCAGTGCCAACTTGGTCTGGTTTGAGAGTGCCAAGTGGGTGCTGAAAACTGACACCCAGAACAGTGGCTTCTGAGTTTTGTTTCCCAGGGAAAAAGCCTGTACAGTGGTTCAGGGTCCTGAGGCCTTAAATTTCAGGGTGCCTCCTGGAATTCCGCCTCTCGCGGGATGCCTCCCAGACGCAATGTGGCACCCGTGCCAACTTGGTCTGGTTTGGTAGTGCCAAGTGGGTCCTGAAAACTGACACCCAGAACAGTGGTTTGTGAGTTTTGTTTCCCAGGGAAAAAGCCTGTAAAATCGTTCGGGGTCCTGCGGCCTTAAATTGCCGGGTGCCTCCTGGAGATCCGCCCCTTGCAGGATTTTTCCCAGATGCTATGCGGCACCATTGCCCACTTAGTCTGGTTTGAGAATGCCTAGTGGATCCTGCAAACTGACACCAAGAACAGTCGCTGCTGAGATTTGTTTCCCAGGAAAAAAGCCTGTACAATGGTTCAGGGTCCTGAGGCCTTAAATGGCCAGGTGCCTCGTCGAATTCCGCCTCTCGCAGGATGCCTTTCAGACGAAGGGTGGCAGCAGTGCCAACATGGTCTCGTTTGAGAGTGCCAAGTGGGTCCTGAAAACTGACACCCAGAACAGTGGCTTCTGAGTTTTGTTTCCCAGGGAAAAACACTGTACAGTGGTTCAGGGTCCTGCGGCCTTAAATGGCCAGGTGCCTCGTCGAATTCTGCCTTTCTCAGGATGCCTCCCAGACGCAAGGTGGCACCCGTGCCAACTTGGTCTGGTTTGAGAGTGCCTAGTGGGTCCTGCAAACTGACACTAAGAACAGTGGCTTCTGAGTTTTGTTTCCCAGGGAAAAAGCCTGTACAATGGTTCAGGGTCCTGCGGCCTTAAATTTCCGGGTGCCTCCTTGAATTCCGCCTCACACAGGATGCCTCCCAGATGCAAGGTGGCACCAGTGCCAACTTTGTCTGGTTTGAGAGTGCCTAGTGGGTCCTGAAAACTGACACCCAGAACAGTGGCTTTTGAGTTTTGTTTCCCAGGGAAAAGGCCTGTAGAGTGGTTCAGGGTCCTGCGGCCTTATATTGCCGGGTGTCTCCTAGAATTCTGCCTCACACAGGATGCCTCCCAGATGCAAGGTGGCTGCAGTGCCAACTTGGTCTGGTTTGAGAGTGCCAAGTGGGTGCTGAAAACTGACACCCAGAACAGTGGCTTCTGAGTTTTGTTTCCCAGGGAAAAAGCCTGTACAGTGGTTCAGGGTCCTGAGGCCTTAAATTTCAGGGTGCCTCCTGGAATTCCGCCTCTCGCGGGATGCCTCCCAGACGCAATGTGGCACCCGTGCCAACTTGGTCTGGTTTGGTAGTGCCAAGTGGGTCCTGAAAACTGACACCCAGAACAGTGGTTTGTGAGTTTTGTTTCCCAGGGAAAAAGCCTGTAAAATCGTTCGGGGTCCTGCGGCCTTAAATTGCCGGGTGCCTCCTGGAGATCCGCCTCTTGCAGGATTTTTCCCAGATGCTATGTGGCACCATTGCCCACTTAGTCTGGTTTGAGAATGCCTAGTGGATCCTGCAAACTGACACCAAGAACAGTCGCTGCTGAGATATGTTTCCCAGGAAAAAAGCCTGTACAATGGTTCAGGGTCCTGAGGCCTTAAATGGCCAGGTGCCTCGTCGAATTCCGCCTCTCGCAGGATGCCTTTCAGACGAAGGGTGGCAGCAGTGCCAACATGGTCTCGTTTGAGAGTGCCAAGTGGGTCCTGCAAACTGACACTAAGAACAGTGGCTTCTGAGTTTTGTTTCCCAGGGAAAAACACTGTACAGTGGTTCAGGGTCCTGCGGCCTTAAATGGCCAGGTGCCTCATCGAATTCTGCCTTTCTCAGGATGCCTCCCAGACGCAAGGTGGCACCCGTGCCAACTTGGTCTGGTTTGGTAGTGCCTAGTGGGTCCTGCAAACTGACACTAAGAACAGTGGCTTCTGAGTTTTGTTTCCCAGGGAAAAAGCCTGTACAATGGTTCAGGGTCCTGCGGCCTTAAATTTCCGGGTGCCTCCTTGAATTCCGCCTCACACAGGATGCCTCCCAGATGCAAGGTGGCACCAGTGCCAACTTGGTCTGGTTTGAGAGTGCCTAGTGGGTCCTGCAAACTGACACCAAGAACAGTCGCTGCTGAGATTTGTTTCCCAGGAAAAGAGCCTCTACAATGGTTCAGGGTCCTGAGGCCTTAAATGGCCAGGTGCCTCGTCGAATTCCGCCTCTCGCAGGATGCCTTTCAGACGAAGGGTGGCAGCAGTGCCAACTTGGTCTGGTTTGAGAGTGCCAAGTGGGTCCTGAAAACTGACACCCAGAACAGTGTTTTGTGAGTTTTGTTTCCCAGGGAAAAAGCCTGTGCAATGGTTCAGGGTCCTGCGGCCTTATATTGCCGGGTGTCTCCTAGAATTCTGCCTCACACAGGATGCCTCCCAGATGCATGGTGGCTGCAGTGCCAACTTGGTCTGGTTTGAGAGTGCCAAGTGGGTGCTGAAAACTGACACCCAGAACAGTGGCTTCTGAGTTTTGTTTCCCAGGGAAAAGCCTGTACAGTGGTTCAGGGTCCTGAGGCCTTAAATTTCAGGGTGCCTCCTGGAATTCCGCCTCTCGCGGGATGCCTCCCAGACGCAATGTGGCACCCGTGCCAACTTGGTCTGGTTTGGTAGTGCCAAGTGGGTCCTGAAAACTGACACCCAGAACAGTGGTTTGTGAGTTTTGTTTCCCAGGGAACAACACTGTACAGTGGTTCAGGGTCCTGAGGCCCTAAATGGCCAGGTGCCTCGTTGAATTCCGCCTTTCTCAGGATGCCTCCCAGACGCAAGGTGGCACCCGTGCCAACTTGGTCTGGTTTGAGAATGCCTAGTGGGTCCTGCAAACTGACACTAAGAACAGTGGCTTCTGAGTTTTGTTTCCCAGGGAAAAAGCCTGTACAATGGTTCAGGGTCCTGCGGCCTTAAATTTCCGGGTGCCTCCTTGAATTCCGCCTCACACAGGATGCCTTTCAGACGAAGGGTGGCAGCAGTGCCAACTTGGTCTGGTTTGAGAGTGCCTAGTGGGTCCTGAAAACTGATACCCAGAACAGTGGCTTTTGAGTTTTGTTTCCCAGGGAAAAGGCCTGTAGAGTGGTTCAGGGTCCTGCGGCCTTATATTGCCAGGTGTCTCCTAGAATTCTGCCTCACACAGGATGCCTCCCAGATGCAAGGTGGCTGCAGTGCCAACTTGGTCTGGTTTGAGAGTGCCAAGTGGGTGCTGAAAACTGACACCCAGAACAGTGGCTTCTGAGTTTTGTTTCCCAGGGAAAAAGCCTGTACAGTGGTTCAGGGTCCTGAGGCCTTAAATTTCAGGGTGCCTCCTGGAATTCCGTCTCTCGCGGGATGCCTCCCAGACGCAATGTGGCACCCGTGCCAACTTGGTCTGGTTTGGTAGTGCCAAGTGGGTCCTGAAAACTGACACCCAGAACAGTGGTTTGTGAGTTTTGTTTCCCAGGGAAAAAGCCTGTACAATCGTTCGGGGTCCTGCGGCCTTAAATTGCCGGGTGCCTCCTGGAGATCCGCCTCTTGCAGGATTTTTCCCAGATGCTATGCGGCACCATTGCCCACTTAGTCTGGTTTGAGAATGCCTAGTGGGTCCTGCAAACTGACACCAAGAACAGTCGCTGCTGCGATTTGTTTCCCAGGAAAAAAGCCTGTACAATGGTTCAGGGTCCTGAGGCCTTAAATGGCCAGGTGCCTCGTCGAATTCCGCCTCTCGCAGGATGCCTTTCAGACGAAGGGTGGCAGCAGTGCCAACTTGGTCTGGTTTGAGAGTGCCAAGTGGGTCCTGAAAACTGACACCCAGAACAGTGTTTTGTGAGTTTTGTTTCCCAGGGAAAAAGCCTGTACAATGGTTCAGGGTCCTGCGGCCTTATATTGCCGGGTGTCTCCTAGAATTCTGCCTCACACAGGATGCCTCCCAGATGCAAGGTGGCTGCAGTGCCAACTTGGTCTGGTTTGAGAGTGCCAAGTGGGTGCTGAAAACTGACACCCAGAACAGTGGCTTCTGAGTTTTGTTTCCCAGGGAAAAAGCCTGTACAGTGGTTCAGGGTCCTGAGGCCTTAAATTTCAGGGTGCCTCCTGGAATTCCGCCTCTCGCGGGATGCCTCCCAGACGCAATGTGGCACCCGTGCCAACTTGGTCTGGTTTGGTAGTGCCAAGTGGGTCCTGAAAACTGACACCCAGAACAGTGGTTTGTGAGTTTTGTTTCCCAGGGAAAAAGCCTGTACAATCGTTCGGGGTCCTGCGGCCTTAAATTGCCGGGTGCCTCCTGGAGATCCGCCTCTTGCAGGATTTTTCCCAGATGCTATGCGGCACCATTGCCCACTTAGTCTGGTTTGAGAGTGTCAAGTGGGTCCTCCAAACTGACACCCAGAACAGTGGCTTCTGAGTTTTGTTTCCCAGGGAAATACCCTGTAGAGTGGTTCAGGGTCCTGCCGCGTTAAATTTCAGGGTGCCTCCTGGAATTCGGCCTCTCGCAGAATGCCTCCCAGACGCAAGCTGTCACAAGTGCCAACATGGTCTCGTTTGAGAGTGCCGAGTGGGTCCTGAAAACTGACACCCAGAACAGTGGCTTCTGAGTTTTGTTTCCCAGGGAAAAACACTGTACAGTGGTTCAGGGTCCTGAGGCCTTAAATGGCCAGGTGCCTCGTCGAATTCCGCCTTTCTCAGGATGCCTCCCAGACGCAAGGTGGCACCCGTGCCAACTTGGTCTGGTTTGAGAGTGCCTAGTGGGTCCTGCAAACTGACACTAAGAACAGTGGCTTCTGAGTTTTGTTTCCCAGGGAAAAAGCCTGTACAATGGTTCAGGGTCCTGCGGCCTTAAATTTCCGGGTGCCTCCTTGAATTCCGCCTCACACAGGATGCCTTTCAGACGAAGGGTGGCAGCAGTGCCAACTTGGTCTGGTTTGAGAATGCCTAGTGGGTCCTGAAAACTGACACCCAGAACAGTGGCTTTTGAGTTTTGTTTCCCAGATAAACGGCCTGTACAATGGTTCAGGGTCCTGCGGCCTTAAATTTCCGGGTGCCTCCTTGAATTCCGCCTCACACAGGATGCCTCCCAGATGCAAGGTGGCTGCAGTGCCAACTTGGTCTGGTTTGGTAGTGCCAAGTGGGTCCTGATAACTGACACCCAGAACAGTGGTTTGTGAGTTTTGTTTCCCAGGGAAAAAGCCTGTAAAATCGTTCGGGGTCCTGCGGCCTTAAATTGCCGGGTGCCTCCTGGAGATCCGCCTCTTGCAGGATTTTTCCCAGATGCTATGCGGCACCATTGCCCACTTAGTCTGGTTTGAGAATGCCTAGTGGGTCCTGCAAACTGACACCAAGAACAGTCGCTGCTGAGATTTGTTTCCCAGGAAAAAAGCCTGTACAATGGTTCGGGGTCCTGAGGCCTTAAATGGCCAGGTGCCTCATCGAATTCCGCCTCTCGCAGGATGCCTTTCAGACGAAGGGTGGCAGCAGTGCCAACTTGGTCTGGTTTGAGAGTGCCAAGTGGGTCCTGAAAACTGACACCCAGAACAGTGTTTTGTGAGTTTTGTTTCCCAGGGAAAAAGCCTGTACAATGGTTTAGGGTCCTGCGGCCTTATATTGCCGGGAGTCTCCTAGAATTCTGCCTCACACAGGATGCCTCCCAGATGCAAGGTGGCTGCAGTGCCAACTTGGTCTGGTTTGAGAGTGCCTAGTGGGTCCTGAAAACTGACACCCAGAACAGTGGTTTGTGAGTTTTGTTTCCCAGGGAAATACCCTGTAGAGTGGTTCAGGGTCCTGCCGCGTTAAATTTCAGGGTGCCTCCTGGAATTCGGCCTCTCGCAGAATGCCTCCCAGACGCAAGGTGGCACCAGTGCCAACATGGTCTGGTTTGAGAGTGCCAAGTGGGTCCTGAAAACTGACACCCAGAACAGTGGCTTCTGAGTTTTGTTTCCCAGGGAAAAAGCCTGTACAGTGGTTCAGGGTCCTGAGGCCTTAAATTTCAGGGTGCCTTCTGGAATTCCGCCTCTCGCGGGATGCCTCCCAGACGCAATGTGGCACCCGTGCCAACTTGGTTTGGTTTGGTAGTGCCAAGTGGGTCCTGAAAACTAACACACCGAACAGTGGTTTGTGAGTTTTGTTTCCCAGGGAAAAAGCCTGTACAATCGTTCGGGGTCCTGTGGCCTTAAATTGCCGGGTGCCTCCTGGAGATCGGCCTCTTGCAGGATTTTTCCCAGATGCTATGCGGCACCATTGCCCACTTAGTCTGGTTTGAGAGTGTCAAGTGGGTCCTCCAAACTGACACCAAGAACAGTCGCTGCTGAGATTTGTTTCCCAGGAAAAAAGCCTGTACAATGGTTCAGGGTCCTGAGGCCTTAAATGGCCAGGTGCCTCGTCGAATTCCGCCTCTCGCAGGATGCCTTTCAGACGAAGGGTGGCAGCAGTGCCAACTTGGTCTGGTTTGAGAGTGCCTAGTGGGTCCTGCAAACTGACACCCAGAACAGTGGCTTCTGAGTTTTGTTTCCCAGGGAAATACCCTGTAGAGTGGTTCAGGGTCCTGCCGCGTTAAATTTCAGGGTGCCTCCTGGAATTCGGCCTCTCGCAGAATGCCTCCCAGACGCAAGGTGGCACCAGTGCCAACATGGTCTCGTTTGAGAGTGCCAAGTGGGTCCTGAAAACTGACACCCAGAACAGTGGCTTCTGAGTTTTGTTTCCCAGGGAAAAACACTGTACAGTGGTTCAGGGTCCTGAGGCCTTAAATGGCCAGGTGCCTCGTCGAATTCCGCCTTTCTCAGGATGCCTCCCAGACGCAAGGTGGCACCCGTGCCAACTTGGTCTGGTTTGAGAGTGCCAAGTGGGTCCTGAAAACTGACACCCAGAACAGTGTTTTGTGAGTTTTGTTTCCCAGGGAAAAAGCCTGTACAATGGTTCAGGGTCCTGCGGCCTTATATTGCCGGGTGTCTCCTAGAATTCTGCCTCACACAGGATGCCTCCCAGATGCAAGGTGGCTGCAGTGCCAACTTGGTCTGGTTTGAGAGTGCCAAGTGGGTGCTGAAAACTGACACCCAGAACAGTGGCTTCTGAGTTTTGTTTCCCAGGGAAAAAGCCTGTACAGTGGTTCAGGGTCCTGAGGCCTTAAATTTCAGGGTGCCTCCTGGAATTCCGCCTCTCGCGGGATGCCTCCCAGACGCAATGTGGCACCCGTGCCAACTTGGTCTGGTTTGGTAGTGCCAAGTGGGTCCTGAAAACTGACACCCAGAACAGTGGTTTGTGAGTTTTGTTTCCCAGGGAAAAAGCCTGTACAATCGTTCGGGGTCCTGCGGCCTTAAATTGCCGGGTGCCTCCTGGAGATCCGCCTCTTGCAGGATTTTTCCCAGATGCTATGCGGCACCATTGCCCACTTAGTCTGGTTTGAGAGTGTCAAGTGGGTCCTCCAAACTGACACCCAGAACAGTGGCTTCTGAGTTTTGTTTCCCAGGGAAATACCCTGTAGAGTGGTTCAGGGTCCTGCCGCGTTAAATTTCAGGGTGCCTCCTGGAATTCGGCCTCTCGCAGAATGCCTCCCAGACGCAAGCTGTCACAAGTGCCAACATGGTCTCGTTTGAGAGTGCCAAGTGAGTCCTGAAAACTGACACCCAGAACAGTGGTTTCTGAGTTTTGTTTCCCAGGGAAAAACACTGTACAGTGGTTCAGGGTCCTGAGGCCTTAAATGGCCAGGTATCTCGTCGAATTCCGCCTTTCTCAGGATGCCTCCCAGACGCAAGGTGGCACCCGTGCCAACTTGGTCTGGTTTGAGAGTGCCAAGTGGGTCCTGAAAACTGACACCCAGAACAGTGTTTTGTGAGTTTTGTTTCCCAGGGAAAAAGCCTGTACAATGGTTCAGGGTCCTGCGGCCTTATATTGCTGGGTGTCTCCTAGAATTCTGCCTCTCACAGGATGCCTCCCAGATGCAAGGTGGCTGCAGTGCCAACTTGGTCTGGTTTGAGAGTGCCAAGTGGGTGCTGAAAACTGACACCCAGAACAGTGGCTTCTGAGTTTTGTTTCCCAGGGAAAAAGCCTGTACAGTGGTTCAGGGTCCTGAGGCCTTAAATTTCAGGGTGCCTCCTGGAATTCCGCCTCTCGCGGGATGCCTCCCAGACGCAATGTGGCACCCGTGCCAACTTGGTCTGGTTTGGTAGTGCCAAGTGGGTCCTGAAAACTAACACACCGAACAGTGGTTTGTGAGTTTTGTTTCCCAGGGAAAAAGCCTGTACAATCGTTCGGGGTCCTGCGGCCTTAAATTGCCGGGTGCCTCCTGGAGATCGGCCTCTTGCAGGATTTTTCCCAGATGCTATGCGGCACCATTGCCCACTTAGTCTGGTTTGAGAGTGTAAAGTGGGTCCTCCAAACTGACACCAAGAACAGTCGCTGCTGAGATTTGTTTCCCAGGAAAAAAGCCTGTACAATGGTTCAGGGTCCTGAGGCCTTAAATGGCCAGGTGCCTCGTCGAATTCCGCCTCTCGCAGGATGCCTTTCAGACGAAGGGTGGCAGCAGTTCCAACTTGGTCTGGTTTGAGAGTGCCTAGTGGGTGCTGAAAACTGACACCCAGAACAGTGGTTTGTGAGTTTTGTTTCCCAGGGAAATACCCTGTAGAGTGGTTCAGGGTCCTGCCGCGTTAAATTTCAGGGTGCCTCCTGGAATTCGGCCTCTCGCAGAATGCCTCCCAGACGCAAGGTGGCACCAGTGCCAACATGGTCTCGTTTGAGAGTGCCAAGTGGGTCCTGAAAACTGACACCCAGAACAGTGTTTTGTGAGTTTTGTTTCCCAGGGAAAAAGCCTGTACAATGGTTCAGGGTCCTGCGGCCTTATATTGCCGGGTGTCTCCTAGAATTCTGCCTCACACAGGATGCCTCCCAGATGCAAGGTGGCTGCAGTGCCAACTTGGTCTGGTTTGAGAGTGCCAAGTGGGTGCTGAAAACTGACACCCAGAACAGTGGCTTCTGAGTTTTGTTTCCCAGGGAAAAAGCCTGTACAGTGGTTCAGGGTCCTGAGGCCTTAAATTTCAGGGTGCCTCCTGGAATTCCGCCTCTCGCGGGATGCCTCCCAGACGCAATGTGGCACCCGTGCCAACTTGGTCTGGTTTGGTAGTGCCAAGTGGGTCCTGAAAACTGACACCCAGAACAGTGGTTTGTGAGTTTTGTTTCCCAGGGAAAAAGCCTGTACAATCGTTCGGGGTCCTGCGGCCTTAAATTGCCGGGTGCCTCCTGGAGATCCGCCTCTTGCAGGATTTTTCCCAGATGCTATGCGGCACCATTGCCCACTTAGTCTGGTTTGAGAGTGTCAAGTGGGTCCTCCAAACTGACACCCAGAACAGTGGCTTCTGAGTTTTGTTTCCCAGGGAAATACCCTGTAGAGTGGTTCAGGGTCCTGCCGCGTTAAATTTCAGGGTGCCTCCTGGAATTCGGCCTCTCGCAGAATGCCTCCCAGACGCAAGCTGTCACAAGTGCCAACATGGTCTCGTTTGAGAGTGCCGAGTGGGTCCTGAAAACTGACACCCAGAACAGTGGCTTCTGAGTTTTGTTTCCCAGGGAAAAACACTGTACAGTGGTTCAGGGTCCTGAGGCCTTAAATGGCCAGGTGCCTCGTCGAATTCCGCCTTTCTCAGGATGCCTCCCAGACGCAAGGTGGCACCCGTGCCAACTTGGTCTGGTTTGAGAGTGCCTAGTGGGTCCTGCAAACTGACACTAAGAACAGTGGCTTCTGAGTTTTGTTTCCCAGGGAAAAAGCCTGTACAATGGTTCAGGGTCCTGCGGCCTTAAATTTCCGGGTGCCTCCTTGAATTCCGCCTCACACAGGATGCCTTTCAGACGAAGGGTGGCAGCAGTGCCAACTTGGTCTGGTTTGAGAATGCCTAGTGGGTCCTGAAAACTGACACCCAGAACAGTGGCTTTTGAGTTTTGTTTCCCAGATAAACGGCCTGTACAATGGTTCAGGGTCCTGCGGCCTTAAATTTCCGGGTGCCTCCTTGAATTCCGCCTCACACAGGATGCCTCCCAGATGCAAGGTGGCTGCAGTGCCAACTTGGTCTGGTTTGGTAGTGCCAAGTGGGTCCTGATAACTGACACCCAGAACAGTGGTTTGTGAGTTTTGTTTCCCAGGGAAAAAGCCTGTAAAATCGTTCGGGGTCCTGCGGCCTTAAATTGCCGGGTGCCTCCTGGAGATCCGCCTCTTGCAGGATTTTTCCCAGATGCTATGCGGCACCATTGCCCACTTAGTCTGGTTTGAGAATGCCTAGTGGGTCCTGCAAACTGACACCAAGAACAGTCGCTGCTGAGATTTGTTTCCCAGGAAAAAAGCCTGTACAATGGTTCGGGGTCCTGAGGCCTTAAATGGCCAGGTGCCTCATCGAATTCCGCCTCTCGCAGGATGCCTTTCAGACGAAGGGTGGCAGCAGTGCCAACTTGGTCTGGTTTGAGAGTGCCAAGTGGGTCCTGAAAACTGACACCCAGAACAGTGTTTTGTGAGTTTTGTTTCCCAGGGAAAAAGCCTGTACAATGGTTTAGGGTCCTGCGGCCTTATATTGCCGGGAGTCTCCTAGAATTCTGCCTCACACAGGATGCCTCCCAGATGCAAGGTGGCTGCAGTGCCAACTTGGTCTGGTTTGAGAGTGCCTAGTGGGTCCTGAAAACTGACACCCAGAACAGTGGTTTGTGAGTTTTGTTTCCCAGGGAAATACCCTGTAGAGTGGTTCAGGGTCCTGCCGCGTTAAATTTCAGGGTGCCTCCTGGAATTCGGCCTCTCGCAGAATGCCTCCCAGACGCAAGGTGGCACCAGTGCCAACATGGTCTGGTTTGAGAGTGCCAAGTGGGTCCTGAAAACTGACACCCAGAACAGTGGCTTCTGAGTTTTGTTTCCCAGGGAAAAAGCCTGTACAGTGGTTCAGGGTCCTGAGGCCTTAAATTTCAGGGTGCCTTCTGGAATTCCGCCTCTCGCGGGATGCCTCCCAGACGCAATGTGGCACCCGTGCCAACTTGGTTTGGTTTGGTAGTGCCAAGTGGGTCCTGAAAACTAACACACCGAACAGTGGTTTGTGAGTTTTGTTTCCCAGGGAAAAAGCCTGTACAATCGTTCGGGGTCCTGTGGCCTTAAATTGCCGGGTGCCTCCTGGAGATCGGCCTCTTGCAGGATTTTTCCCAGATGCTATGCGGCACCATTGCCCACTTAGTCTGGTTTGAGAGTGTCAAGTGGGTCCTCCAAACTGACACCAAGAACAGTCGCTGCTGAGATTTGTTTCCCAGGAAAAAAGCCTGTACAATGGTTCAGGGTCCTGAGGCCTTAAATGGCCAGGTGCCTCGTCGAATTCCGCCTCTCGCAGGATGCCTTTCAGACGAAGGGTGGCAGCAGTGCCAACTTGGTCTGGTTTGAGAGTGCCTAGTGGGTCCTGCAAACTGACACCCAGAACAGTGGCTTCTGAGTTTTGTTTCCCAGGGAAATACCCTGTAGAGTGGTTCAGGGTCCTGCCGCGTTAAATTTCAGGGTGCCTCCTGGAATTCGGCCTCTCGCAGAATGCCTCCCAGACGCAAGGTGGCACCAGTGCCAACATGGTCTCGTTTGAGAGTGCCAAGTGGGTCCTGAAAACTGACACCCAGAACAGTGGCTTCTGAGTTTTGTTTCCCAGGGAAAAACACTGTACAGTGGTTCAGGGTCCTGAGGCCTTAAATGGCCAGGTGCCTCGTCGAATTCCGCCTTTCTCAGGATGCCTCCCAGACGCAAGGTGGCACCCGTGCCAACTTGGTCTGGTTTGAGAGTGCCAAGTGGGTCCTGAAAACTGACACCCAGAACAGTGTTTTGTGAGTTTTGTTTCCCAGGGAAAAAGCCTGTACAATGGTTCAGGGTCCTGCGGCCTTATATTGCCGGGTGTCTCCTAGAATTCTGCCTCACACAGGATGCCTCCCAGATGCAAGGTGGCTGCAGTGCCAACTTGGTCTGGTTTGAGAGTGCCAAGTGGGTGCTGAAAACTGACACCCAGAACAGTGGCTTCTGAGTTTTGTTTCCCAGGGAAAAAGCCTGTACAGTGGTTCAGGGTCCTGAGGCCTTAAATTTCAGGGTGCCTCCTGGAATTCCGCCTCTCGCGGGATGCCTCCCAGACGCAATGTGGCACCCGTGCCAACTTGGTCTGGTTTGGTAGTGCCAAGTGGGTCCTGAAAACTGACACCCAGAACAGTGGTTTGTGAGTTTTGTTTCCCAGGGAAAAAGCCTGTACAATCGTTCGGGGTCCTGCGGCCTTAAATTGCCGGGTGCCTCCTGGAGATCCGCCTCTTGCAGGATTTTTCCCAGATGCTATGCGGCACCATTGCCCACTTAGTCTGGTTTGAGAGTGTCAAGTGGGTCCTCCAAACTGACACCCAGAACAGTGGCTTCTGAGTTTTGTTTCCCAGGGAAATACCCTGTAGAGTGGTTCAGGGTCCTGCCGCGTTAAATTTCAGGGTGCCTCCTGGAATTCGGCCTCTCGCAGAATGCCTCCCAGACGCAAGCTGTCACAAGTGCCAACATGGTCTCGTTTGAGAGTGCCAAGTGAGTCCTGAAAACTGACACCCAGAACAGTGGTTTCTGAGTTTTGTTTCCCAGGGAAAAACACTGTACAGTGGTTCAGGGTCCTGAGGCCTTAAATGGCCAGGTATCTCGTCGAATTCCGCCTTTCTCAGGATGCCTCCCAGACGCAAGGTGGCACCCGTGCCAACTTGGTCTGGTTTGAGAGTGCCAAGTGGGTCCTGAAAACTGACACCCAGAACAGTGTTTTGTGAGTTTTGTTTCCCAGGGAAAAAGCCTGTACAATGGTTCAGGGTCCTGCGGCCTTATATTGCTGGGTGTCTCCTAGAATTCTGCCTCTCACAGGATGCCTCCCAGATGCAAGGTGGCTGCAGTGCCAACTTGGTCTGGTTTGAGAGTGCCAAGTGGGTGCTGAAAACTGACACCCAGAACAGTGGCTTCTGAGTTTTGTTTCCCAGGGAAAAAGCCTGTACAGTGGTTCAGGGTCCTGAGGCCTTAAATTTCAGGGTGCCTCCTGGAATTCCGCCTCTCGCGGGATGCCTCCCAGACGCAATGTGGCACCCGTGCCAACTTGGTCTGGTTTGGTAGTGCCAAGTGGGTCCTGAAAACTAACACACCGAACAGTGGTTTGTGAGTTTTGTTTCCCAGGGAAAAAGCCTGTACAATCGTTCGGGGTCCTGCGGCCTTAAATTGCCGGGTGCCTCCTGGAGATCGGCCTCTTGCAGGATTTTTCCCAGATGCTATGCGGCACCATTGCCCACTTAGTCTGGTTTGAGAGTGTAAAGTGGGTCCTCCAAACTGACACCAAGAACAGTCGCTGCTGAGATTTGTTTCCCAGGAAAAAAGCCTGTACAATGGTTCAGGGTCCTGAGGCCTTAAATGGCCAGGTGCCTCGTCGAATTCCGCCTCTCGCAGGATGCCTTTCAGACGAAGGGTGGCAGCAGTTCCAACTTGGTCTGGTTTGAGAGTGCCTAGTGGGTGCTGAAAACTGACACCCAGAACAGTGGTTTGTGAGTTTTGTTTCCCAGGGAAATACCCTGTAGAGTGGTTCAGGGTCCTGCCGCGTTAAATTTCAGGGTGCCTCCTGGAATTCGGCCTCTCGCAGAATGCCTCCCAGACGCAAGGTGGCACCAGTGCCAACATGGTCTCGTTTGAGAGTGCCAAGTGGGTCCTGAAAACTGACACCCAGAACAGTGTTTTGTGAGTTTTGTTTCCCAGGGAAAAAGCCTGTACAATGGTTCAGGGTCCTGCGGCCTTATATTGCCGGGTGTCTCCTAGAATTCTGCCTCACACAGGATGCCTCCCAGATGCAAGGTGGCTGCAGTGCCAACTTGGTCTGGTTTGAGAGTGCCAAGTGGGTGCTGAAAACTGACACCCAGAACAGTGGCTTCTGAGTTTTGTTTCCCAGGGAAAAAGCCTGTACAGTGGTTCAGGGTCCTGAGGCCTTAAATTTCAGGGTGCCTCCTGGAATTCCGCCTCTCGCGGGATGCCTCCCAGACGCAATGTGGCACCCGTGCCAACTTGGTCTGGTTTGGTAGTGCCAAGTGGGTCCTGAAAACTGACACCCAGAACAGTGGTTTGTGAGTTTTGTTTCCCAGGGAAAAAGCCTGTACAATCGTTCGGGGTCCTGCGGCCTTAAATTGCCGGGTGCCTCCTGGAGATCCGCCTCTTGCAGGATTTTTCCCAGATGCTATGCGGCACCATTGCCCACTTAGTCTGGTTTGAGAGTGTCAAGTGGGTCCTCCAAACTGACACCCAGAACAGTGGCTTCTGAGTTTTGTTTCCCAGGGAAATACCCTGTAGAGTGGTTCAGGGTCCTGCCGCGTTAAATTTCAGGGTGCCTCCTGGAATTCGGCCTCTCGCAGAATGCCTCCCAGACGCAAGCTGTCACAAGTGCCAACATGGTCTCGTTTGAGAGTGCCAAGTGAGTCCTGAAAACTGACACCCAGAACAGTGGTTTCTGAGTTTTGTTTCCCAGGGAAAAACACTGTACAGTGGTTCAGGGTCCTGAGGCCTTAAATGGCCAGGTATCTCGTCGAATTCCGCCTTTCTCAGGATGCCTCCCAGACGCAAGGTGGCACCCGTGCCAACTTGGTCTGGTTTGAGAGTGCCAAGTGGGTCCTGAAAACTGACACCCAGAACAGTGTTTTGTGAGTTTTGTTTCCCAGGGAAAAAGCCTGTACAATGGTTCAGGGTCCTGCGGCCTTATATTGCTGGGTGTCTCCTAGAATTCTGCCTCTCACAGGATGCCTCCCAGATGCAAGGTGGCTGCAGTGCCAACTTGGTCTGGTTTGAGAGTGCCAAGTGGGTGCTGAAAACTGACACCCAGAACAGTGGCTTCTGAGTTTTGTTTCCCAGGGAAAAAGCCTGTACAGTGGTTCAGGGTCCTGAGGCCTTAAATTTCAGGGTGCCTCCTGGAATTCGGCCTCTCGCAGAATGCCTCCCAGACGCAAGCTGTCACAAGTGCCAACATGGTCTCGTTTGAGAGTGCCAAGTGGGTCCTGAAAACTGACACCCAGAACAGTGGCTTCTGAGTTTTGTTTCCCAGGGAAAAACACTGTACAGTGGTCTAGGGTCCTGAGGCCTTAAATGGCCAGGTGCCTCGTCGAATTCCGCCTTTCTCAGGATGCCTCCCAGACGCAAGGTGGCACCCGTGCCAACTTGGTCTGGTTTGAGAGTGCCTAGTGGGTCCTGCAAACTGACACCCAGAACAGTGGCTTCTGAGTTTTGTTTCCCAAGGAAATACCCTGTAGAGTGGTTCAGGGTCCTGCCGCGTTAAATTTCAGGGTGCCTCCTGGAATTCGGCCTCTCGCGGGATGCCTCCCAGACGCAATGTGGCACCCGTTCCAACTTGGTCTGGTTTGGTAGTTCCAAGTGGGTCCTGAAAACTGACACCCAGAACAGTGTTTTGTGAGTTTTGTTTCCCAGGGAAAAAGCCTGTACAATCGTTCGGGGTCCTGCGGCCTTAAATTGCCGGGTGCCTCCTGGAGATCCGCCTCTTGCAGGATTTTTCCCAGATGCTATGCGGCACCATTGCCCACTTAGTCTGGTTTGAGAATGCCTAGTGGGTCCTGCAAACTGACACCAAGAACAGTCGCTGCTGAGATTTGTTTCCCAGGAAAAAAGCCTGTACAATGGTTCAGGGTCCTGAGGCCTTAAATGGCCAGGTGCCTCGTCGAATTCCGCCTCTCGCAGGATGCCTTTCAGACGAAGGGTGGCAGCAGTGCCAACTTGGTCTGGTTTGAGAGTGCCAAGTGGGTCCTGAAAACTGACACCCAGAACAGTGTTTTGTGAGTTTTGTTTCCCAGGGAAAAAGCCTGTACAATGGTTCAGGGTCCTGCGGCCTTATATTGCCGGGTGTCTCCTAGAATTCTGCCTCACACAGGATGCCTCCCAGATGCAAGGTGGCTGCAGTGCCAACTTGGTCTGGTTTGAGAGTGCCAAGTGGGTGCTGAAAACTGAAACCCAGAACAGTGGCTTCTGAGTTTTGTTTCCCAGGGAAAAAGCCTGTACAGTGGTTCAGGGTCCTGAGGCCTTAAATTTCAGGGTGCCTCCTGGAATTCCGCCTCTCGCGGGATGCCTCCCAGACGCAATGTGGCACCCGTGCCAACTTGGTCTGGTTTGGTAGTGCCAAGTGGGTCCTTAAAACTAACACACCGAACAGTGGTTTGTGAGTTTTGTTTCCCAGGGAAAAAGCCTGTACAATCGTTCGGGGTCCTGCAGCCTTAAATTGCCGGGTGCCTCCTGGAGATCGGCCTCTTGCAGGATTTTTCCCAGATGCTATGCGGCACCATTGCCCACTTAGTCTGGTTTGAGAGTGTCAAGTGGGTCCTCCAAACTGACACCAAGAACAGTCGCTGCTGAGATTTGTTTCCCAGGAAAAAAGCCTGTACAATGGTTCAGGGTCCTGAGGCCTTAAATGGCCAGGTGCCTCGTCGAATTCCGCCTCTCGCAGGATGCCTTTCAGACGAAGGGTGGCAGCAGTGCCAACTTGGTCTGGTTTGAGAGTGCCTAGTGGGTCCTGCAAACTGACACCCAGAACAGTGGCTTCTGAGTTTTGTTTCCCAGGGAAATACCCTGTAGAGTGGTTCAGGGTCCTTCCGCGTTAAATTTCAGGGTGCCTCCTGGAATTCGCCCTCTCGCAGAATGCCTCCCAGACGCAAGGTGGCACCAGTGCCAACATGGTCTCGTTTGAGAGTGCCAAGTGGGTCCTGAAAACTGACACCCAGAACAGTGGCTTCTGAGTTTTGTTTCCCAGGGAAAAACACTGTACAGTGGTTCAGGGTCCTGAGGCCTTAAATGGCCAGGTGCCTCGTCGAATTCCGCCTTTCTCAGGATGCCTCCCAGACGCAAGATGGCACCCGTGCCAACTTGGTCTGGTTTGAGAGTGCCAAGTGGGTCCTGAAAACTGACACCCAGAACAGTGTTTTGTGAGTTTTGTTTCCCAGGGAAAAAGCCTGTACAATGGTTCAGGGTCCTGCGGCCTTATATTGCCGGGTGTCTCCTAGAATTCTGCCTCACACAGGATGCCTCCCAGATGCAAGGTGGCTGCAGTGCCAACTTGGTCTGGTTTGAGAGTGCCAAGTGGGTGCTGAAAACTGACACCCAGAACAGTGGCTTCTGAGTTTTGTTTCCCAGGGTAAAAGCCTGTACAGTGGTTCAGGGTCCTGAGGCCTTAAATTTCAGGGTGCCTCCTGGAATTCCGCCTCTCGCGGGATGCCTCCCAGACGCAATGTGGCACCCGTGCCAACTTGGTCTGGTTTGGTAGTTCCAAGTGGGTCCTGAAAACTGACACCCAGAACAGTGGTTTGTGAGTTTTGTTTCCCAGGGAAAAAGCCTGTACAATCGTTCGGGGTCCTGCGGCCTTAAATTGCCGGGTGCCTCCTGGAGATCCGCCTCTTGCAGGATTTTTCCCAGATGCTATGCGGCACCATTGCCCACTTAGTCTGGTTTGAGAGTGTCAAGTGGGTCCTCCAAACTGTCACCAAGAACAGTCGCTGCTGAGATTTGTTTCCCAGGAAAAAAGCCTGTACAATGATTCAGGGTCCTGAGGCCTTAAATGGCCAGGTGCCTAGTCGAATTCCGCCTCTCGCAGGATGCCTTTCAGACGAAGGGTGGCAGCAGTGCCAACTTGGTCTGGTTTGAGAGTGCCTAGTGGGTCCTGAAAACTGACACCCAGAACAGTGGCTTCTGAGTTTTGTTTCCCAGGGAAAAACACTGTACAGTGGTTCAGGGTCCTGAGGCCTTAAATTTCAGGGTGCCTCCTGGAATTCCGCCTCTTGCAGGATTTTTCCCAGATGCTATGCGGCACCATTGCCCACTTAGTCTGGTTTGAGAATGCCTAGTGGGTCCTGCAAACTGACACCCAGAACAGTGGCTTCTGAGTTTTGTTTCCCAGGGAAATACCCTGTAGAGTGGTTCAGGGTCCTGCCGCGTTAAATTTCAGGGTGCCTCCTGGAATTCGGCCTCGCGCAGAATGCCTCCCAGACGAAAGCTGTCACAAGTGCCAACATGGTCTCGTTTGAGAGTGCCAAGTGGGTCCTGAAAACTGACACCCAGAACAGTGGCTTCTGAGTTTTGTTTCCCAGGGAAAAACACTGTAGAGTGGTTCAGGGTCCTGAGGCCTTAAATGGCCAGGTGCCTCGTCGAATTCCGCCTTTCTCAGGATGCCTCCCAGACGCAAGGTGGCACCCGTGCCAACTTGGTCTGGTTTGAGAGTGCCAAGTGGGTCCTGCAAACTGACACCCAGAACAGTGGCTTCTGAGTTTTGTTTCCCAGGGAAATACCCTGTAGAGTGGTTCAGGGTCCTGCCGCGTTAAATTTCAGGGTGCCTCCTGGAATTCGGCCTCTCGCGTGATGCCTCCCAGACGCAATGTGGCACCCGTGCCAACTTGGTCTGGTTTGGTAGTTCCAAGTGGGTCCTGAAAACTGACACCCAGAACAGTGGTTTGTGAGTTTTGTTTCCCAGGGAAAAAGCCTGTACAATCGTTCGGGGTCCTGCGGCCTTAAATTGCCGGGTGCCTCCTGGAGATCCGCCTCTTGCAGGATTTTTCCCAGATGCTATGCGGCACCATTGCCCACTAAGTCTGGTTTGAGAATGCCTAGTGGGTCCTGCAAACTGACACCAAGAACAGTCGCTGCTGAGATTTGTTTCCCAGGAAAAAAGCCTGTACAATGGTTCAGGGTCCTGAGGCCTTAAATGGCCAGGTGCCTCGTCGAATTCCGCCTCTTGCAGGATGCCTTTCAGACGAAGGGTGGCAGCAGTGCCAACTTGGTCTGGTTTGAGAGTGCCAAGTGGGTCCTGAAAACTGACACCCAGAACAGTGTTTTGTGAGTTTTGTTTCCCAGGGAAAAAGCCTGTACAATGGTTCAGGGTCCTGCGGCCTTATATTGCCGGGTGTCTCCTAGAATTCTGCCTCACACAGGATGCCTCCCAGATGCAAGGTGGCTGCAGTGCCAACTTGGTCTGGTTTGAGAGTGCCAAGTGGGTGCTGAAAACTGACACCCAGAACAGTGGCTTCTGAGTTTTGTTTCCCAGGGAAATACCCTGTAGAGTGGTTCAGGGTCCTGCCGCGTTAAATTTCAGGGTGCCTCCTGGAATTCGGCCTCTCGCAGAATGCCTCCCAGACGCAAGGTGGCACCAGTGCCAACATGGTCTCGTTTGAGAGTGCCAAGTGGGTCCTGAAAACTGACACCCAGAACAGTGGCTTCTGAGTTTTGTTTCCCAGGGAAAAACACTGTACAGTGGTTCAGGGTCCTGAGGCCTTAAATGGCCAGGTGCCTCGTCGAATTCCGCCTCTCGCGGGATGCCTCCCAGACGCAAGGTGGCACCCGTGCCAACTTGGTCTGGTTTGAGAGTGCCAAGTGGGTCCTGAAAACTGACACCCAGAACAGTGTTTTGTGAGTTTTGTTTCCCAGGGAAAAAGCCTGTACAATGGTTCAGGGTCCTGCGGCCTTATATTGCCGGGTGTCTCCTAGAATTCTGCCTCACACAGGATGCCTCCCAGATGCAAGGTGGCTGCAGTGCCAACTTGGTCTGGTTTGAGAGTGCCAAGTGGGTGCTGAAAACTGACACCCAGAACAGTGGCTTCTGAGTTTTGTTTCCCAGGGAAAAAGCCTGTACAGTGGTTCAGGGTCCTGAGGCCTTAAATTTCAGGGTGCCTCCTGGAATTCCGCCTCTCGCGGGATGCCTCCCAGACGCAATGTGGCACCCGTGCCAACTTGGTCTGGTTTGGTAGTGCCAAGTGGGTCCTGAAAACTGACACCCAGAACAGTGGTTTGTGAGTTTTGTTTCCCAGGGAAAAAGCCTGTACAATCGTTCGGGGTCCTGCGGCCATAAATTGCCGGGTGCCTCCTGGAGATCCGCCTCTTGCAGGATTTTTCCCAGATGCTATGCGGCACCATTGCCCACTTAGTCTGGTTTGAGAGTGTCAAGTGGGTCCTCCAAACTGACACCCAGAACAGTGGCTTCTGAGTTTTGTTTCCCAGGGAAATACCCTGTAGAGTGGTTCAGGGTCCTGCCGCGTTAAATTTCAGGGTGCCTCCTGGAATTCGGCCTCTCACAGAATGCCTCCCAGACGCAAGCTGTCACAAGTGCCAACATGGTCTCGTTTGAGAGTGCCAACTGGGTCCTGAAAACTGACACCCAGAACAGTGGTTTCTGAGTTTTGTTTCCCAGGGAAAAACACTGTACAGTGGTTCAGGGTCCTGAGGCCTTAAATGGCCAGGTACCTCGTCGAATTCCGCCTTTCTCAGGATGCCTCCCAGACGCAAGGTGGCACCCGTGCCAACTTGGTCTGGTTTGAGAGTGCCAAGTGGGTCCTGAAAACTGACACCCAGAACAGTGGCTTCTGAGTTTTGTTTCCCAGGGAAAAAGCCTGTACAGTGGTTCAGGGTCCTGAGGCCTTAAATTTCAGGGTGCCTCCTGGAATTCGGCCTCTCGCGGGATGCCTCCCAGACGCAATGTGGCACCCGTGCCAACTTGGTCTGGTTTGTAGTTCCAAGTGGGTCCTGAAAACTGACACCCAGAACAGTGGTTTGTGAGTTTTGTTTCCCAGGGAAAAAGCCTGTACAATCGTTCGGGGTCCTGCGGCCTTAAATTGCCGGGTGCCTCCTGGAGATCCGCCTCTTGCAGGATTTTTCCCAGATGCTATGCAGCACCATTGCCCACTTAGTCTGGTTTGAGAATGCCTAGTGGGTCCTGAAAACTGACACCAAGAACAGTCGCTGCTGAGATTTGTTTCCCAGGAAAAAAGCCTGTACAATGGTTCAGGGTCCTGAGGCCTTAAATGGCCAGGTGCCTCGTCGAATTCCGCCTCTCGCAGGATGCCTTTCAGACGAAGGGTGGCAGCAGTGCCAACTTGGTCTGGTTTGAGAGTGCCTAGTGGGTCCTGAAAACTGACACCCAGAACAGTGGCTTCTGAGTTTTGTTTCCCAGGGAAATACCCTGTAGAGTGGTTCAGGGTCCTGCCGTGTTAAATTTCAGGGTGCCTCCTGGAATTCGGCCTCTCGCAGAATGCCTCCCAGACGCAAGGTGGCACCAGTGCCAACATGGTCTCGTTTGAGAGTGCCAAGTGGGTCCTGAAAACTGACACCCAGAACAGTGGCTTCTGAGTTTTGTTTCCCAGGGAAAAACACTGTACAGTGGTTCAGGGTCCTGAGGCCTTAAATGGCCAGGTGCCTCGTCGAATTCCGCCTCTCGCGGGATGCCTCCCAGACGCAAGGTGGCACCCGTGCCAACTTGGTCTGCTTTGAGAGTGCCAAGTGGGTCCTGAAAACTGACACCCAGAACAGTGTTTTGTGAGTTTTGTTTCCCAGGGAAAAAGCCTGTACAATGGTTCAGGGTCCTGCGGCCTTATATTGCCGGGTGTCTCCTAGAATTCTGCCTCACACAGGATGCCTCCCAGATGCAAGGTGGCTGCAGTGCCAACTTGGTCTGGTTTGAGAGTGCCAAGTGGGTGCTGAAAACTGACACCCAGAACAGTGGCTTCTGAGTTTTGTTTCCCAGGGAAAAAGCCTGTACAGTGGTTCAGGGTCCTGAGGCCTTAAATTTCAGGGTGCCTCCTGGAATTCCGCCTCTCGCGGGATGCCTCCCAGACGCAAGCTGTCACAAGTGCCAACATGGTCTCGTTTGAGAGTGCCAAGTGGGTCCTGAAAACTGACACCCAGAACAGTGGCTTCTGAGTTTTGTTTCCCAGGGAAAAACACTGTACAGTGGTTCAGGGTCCTGAGGCCTTAAATTTCAGGGTGCCTCCTGGAATTCGGCCTCGCGCAGGATTTTTCCCAGATGCTATGCGGCACCATTGCCCACTTAGTCTGGTTTGAGAGTGTCAAGTGGGTCCTCCAAACTGACACCCAGAACAGTGGCTTCTGAGTTTTGTTTCCCAGGGAAATACCCTGTAGAGTGGTTCAGGGTCCTGCCGCGTTAAATTTCAGGGTGCCTCCTGGAATTCGGCCTCTCGCAGAATGCCTCCCAGACGCAAGCTGTCACAAGTGCCAACATGGTCTCGTTTGAGAGTGCCAACTGGGTCCTGAAAACTGACACCCAGAACAGTGGTTTCTGAGTTTTGTTTCCCAGGGAAAAACACTGTACAGTGGTTCAGGGTCCTGAGGCCTTAAATGGCCAGGTACCTCGTCGAATTCCGCCTTTCTCAGGATGCCTCCCAGACACAAGGTGGCACCCGTGCCAACTTGGTCTGGTTTGAGAGTGCCAAGTGGGTCCTGAAAACTGACACCCAGAACAGTGGTTTGTGAGTTTTGTTTCCCAGGGAAAAAGCCTGTACAATGGTTCAGGGTCCTGCGGCCTTATATTGCTGGGTGTCTCCTAGAATTCTGCCTCACACAGGATGCCTCCCAGATGCAAGGTGGCTGCAGTGCCAACTTGGTCTGGTTTGAGAGTGCCAAGTGGGTGCTGAAAACTGACACCCAGAACAGTGGCTTCTGAGTTTTGTTTCCCAGGGAAAAAGCCTGTACAGTGGTTCAGGGTCCTGAGGCCTTAAATTTCAGGGTGCCTCCTGGAATTCCGCCTCTCGCGGGATGCCTCCCAGACGCAATGTGGCACCCGTGCCAACTTGGTCTGGTTTGGTAGTGCCAAGTGGGTCCTGAAAACTGACACCCAGAACAGTGGTTTGTGAGTTTTGTTTCCCAGGGAAAAAGCCTGTACAATCGTTCGGGGTCCTGCGGCCTTAAATTGCCGGGTGCCTCCTGGAGATCCGCCTCTTGCAGGATTTTTCCCAGATGCTATGCGGCACCATTGCCCACTTAGTCTGGTTTGAGAATGCCTAGTGGGTCCTGCAAACTGACACCAAGAACAGTCGCTGCTGAGATTTGTTTCCCAGGAAAAAAGCCTGTACAATGGTTCAGGGTCCTGAGGCCTTAAATGGCCAGGTGCCTCGTCGAATTCCGCCTCTCGCAGGATGCCTTTCAGACAAAGGGTGGCAGCAGTGCCAACTTGGTCTGGTTTGAGAGTGCCTAGTGGGTCCTGAAAACTGACACCCAGAACAGTGTTTTGTGAGTTTTGTTTCCGAGGGAAATACCCTGTAGAGTGGTTCAGGGTCCTGCCGCGTTAAATTTCAGGGTGCCTCCTGGAATTCGGCCTCACGCAGAATGCCTCCCAGACGCAAGGTGGCACCAGTGCCAACTTGGTCTCGTTTGAGAGTGCCAAGTGGGTCCTGAAAACTGACACCCAGAACAGTGGCTTCTGAGTTTTGTTTCCCAGGGAAAAAGCCTGTACAGTGGTTCAGGGTCCTGAGGCCTTAAATTTCAGGGTGCCTCCTGGAATTCCGCCTCTCGCGGGATGCCTCCCAGACGCAATGTGGCACCCGTGCCAACTTGGTCTGGTTTGGTAGTGCCAAGTGGGTCCTGAAAACTGACACCCAGAACAGTGGTTTGTGAGTTTTGTTTCCCAGGGAAAAAGCCTGTACAATCGTTCGGGGTCCTGCGGCCTGAAATTGCCGGGTGCCTCCTGGAGATCCGCCTCTTGCAGGATTTTTCCCAGATGCTATGCGGCACCATTGCCCACTTAGTCTGGTTTGAGAGTGTCAAGTGGGTCCTCCAAACTGACACCCAGAACAGTGGCTTCTGAGTTTTGTTTCCCAGGGAAATACCCTGTAGAGTGGTTCAGGGTCCTGCCGCGTTAAATTTCAGGGCGCCTCCTGGAATTCGGCCTCTCGCAGAATGCCTCCCAGACGCAAGCTGTCACAAGTGCCAACATGGTCTGGTTTGAGAGTGCCAAGTGGGTCCTGAAAACTGACACCCAGAACAGTGGTTTGTGAGTTTTGTTTCCCAGGGAAAAAGCCTGTACAATCGTTCGGGGTCCTGCGGCCTTAAATTGCCGGGTGCCTCCTGGAGATCAGCCTCTTGCAGGATTTTTCCCAGATGCTATGCGGCACCATTGCCCACTTAGTCTGGTTTGAGAGTGTCAAGTGGGTCCTCCAAACTGACACCAAGAACAGTCGCTGCTGAGATTTGTTTCCCAGGAAAAAAGCCTGTACAATGGTTCAGGGTCCTGAGGCCTTAAATGGCCAGGTGCCTCGTCGAATTCCGCCTCTCGCAGGATGCCTTTCAGACGAAGGGTGGCAGCAGTGCCAACTTGGTCTGGTTTGAGAGTGCCTAGTGGGTCCTGAAAACTGACACCCAGAACAGTGTTTTGTGAGTTTTGTTTCCCAGGGAAAAAGCCTGTACAATGGTTCAGGGTCCTGCGGCCTTATATTGCCGGGTGTCTCCTAGAATTCTGCCTCACACAGGATGCCTCCCAGATGCAAGGTGGCTGCAGTGCCAACTTGGTCTGGTTTGAGAGTGCCAAGTGGGTGCTGAAAACTGACACCCAGAACAGTGGCTTCTGAGTTTTGTTTCCCAGGGAAAAAGCCTGTACAGTGGTTCAGGGTCCTGAGGCCTTAAATTTCAGGGTGCCTCCTGGAATTCCGCCTCTTGCAGGATTTTTCCCAGATGCTATGCGGCACCATTGCCCACTTAGTCTGGTTTGAGAATGCCTAGTGGGTCCTGCAAACTGACACCAAGAACAGTCGCTGCTGAGATTTGTTTCCCAGGAAAAAAGCCTGTACAATGGTTCAGGGTCCTGAGGCCTTAAATGGCCAGGTGCCTCGTCGAATTCCGCCTCTCGCAGGATGCCTTTCAGACGAAGGGTGGCAGCAGTGCCAACTTGGTCTGGTTTGAGAGTGCCTAGTGGGTCCTGCAAACTGACACCCAGAACAGTGGCTTCTGAGTTTTGTTTCCCAGGGAAATACCCTGTAGAGTGGTTCAGGGTCCTGCCGCGTTAAATTTCAGGGTGCCTCCTGGAATTCGGCCTCTCGCAGAATGCCTCCCAGACGCAAGCTGTCACAAGTGCCAACATGGTCTCGTTTGAGAGTGCCAAGTGGGTCCTGAAAACTGACACCCAGAACAGTGGTTTCTGAGTTTTGTTTCCCAGGGAAAAACACTGTACAGTGGTTCAGGGTCCTGAGGCCTTAAATGGCCAGGTGCCTCGTCGAATTCCGCCTTTCTCAGGATGCCTCCCAGACGCAAGGTGGCACCCGTGCCAACTTGGTCTGGTTTGAGAGTGCCAAGTGGGTCCTGAAAACTGACACCCAGAACAGTGGTTTGTGAGTTTTGTTTCCCAGGGAAAAAGCCTGTACAATGGTTCAGGGTCCTGCGGCCTTATATTGCTGGGTGTCTCCTAGAATTCTGCCTCACACAGGATGCCTCCCAGATGCAAGGTGGCTGCAGTGCCAACTTGGTCTGGTTTGAGAGTGCCAAGTGGGTGCTGAAAACTGACACCCAGAACAGTGGCTTCTGAGTTTTGTTTCCCAGGGAAAAAGCCTGTACAGTGGTTCAGGGTCCTGAGGCCTTAAATTTCAGGGTGCCTCCTGGAATTCCGCCTCTCGCGGGATGCCTCCCAGACGCAATGTGGCACCCGTGCCAACTTGGTCTGGTTTGGTAGTGCCAAGTGGGTCCTGAAAACTGACACCCAGAACAGTGGTTTGTGAGTTTTGTTTCCCAGGGAAAAAGCCTGTACAATCGTTCGGGGTCCTGCGGCCTTAAATTGCCGGGTGCCTCCTGGAGATCCGCCTCTTGCAGGATTTTTCCCAGATGCTATGCGGCACCATTGCCCACTTAGTCTGGTTTGAGAATGCCTAGTGGGTCCTGCAGACTGACACCAAGAACAGTCGCTGCTGAGATTTGTTTCCCAGGAAAAAAGCCTGTACAATGGTTCAGGGTCCTGAGGCCTTAAATGGCCAGGTGCCTCGTCGAATTCCGCCTCTCGCAGGATGCCTTTCAGACGAAGGGTGGCAGCAGTGCCAACTTGGTCTGGTTTGAGAGTGCCTAGTGGGTCCTGAAAACTGACACCCAGAACAGTGGTTTGTGAGTTTTGTTTCCCAGGGAAATACCCTGTAGAGTGGTTCAGGGTCCTGCCGCGTTAAATTTCAGGGTGCCTCCTGGAATTCGGCCTCTCGCAGAATGCCTCCCAGACGCAAGGTGGCACCAGTGCCAACTTGGTCTCGTTTGAGAGTGCCAAGTGGGTCCTGAAAACTGACACCCAGAACAGTGGCTTCTGAGTTTTGTTTCCCAGGGAAAAACACTGTACAGTGGTTCAGGGTCCTGAGGCCTTAAATGGCCAGGTGCCTCGTCGAATTCCGCCTTTCTCAGGATGCCTCCCAGACGCAAGGTGGCACCCGTGCCAACTTGGTCTGGTTTGGTAGTGCCAAGTGGGTCCTGAAAACTGACACCCAGAACAGTGTTTTGTGAGTTTTGTTTCCCAGGGAAAAAGCCTGTACAATGGTTCAGGGTCCTGCGGCCTTATATTGCCAGGTGTCTCCTAGAATTCTGCCTCACACAGGATGCCTCCCAGATGCAAGGTGGCTGTAGTGCCAACTTGGTCTGGTTTGAGAGTGCCAAGTGGGTGCTGAAAACTGACACCCAGAACAGTGGCTTCTGAGTTTTGTTTCCCAGGGAAAAAGCCTGTACAGTGGTTCAGGGTCCTGAGGCCTTAAATTTCAGGGTGCCTCCTGGAATTCCGCCTCTCGCGGGATGCCTCCCAGACGCAATGTGGCACCCGTGCCAACTTGGTCTGGTTTGGTAGTTCCAAGTGGGTCCTGAAAACTGACACCCAGAACAGTGGTTTGTGAGTTTTGTTTCCCAGGGAAAAAGCCTGTACAATCGTTCGGGGTCCTGCGGCCTTAAATTGCCGGGTGCCTCCTGGAGATCGGCCTCTTGCAGGATTTTTCCCAGATGCTATGCGGCACCATTGCCCACTTAGTCTGGTTTGAGAGTGTCAAGTGGGTCCTCCAAACTGACACCAAGAACAGTCGCTGCTGAGATTTGTTTCCCAGGAAAAAAGCCTGTACAATGGTTCAGGGTCCTGAGGCCTTAAATGGCCAGGTGCCTCGTCGAATTCCGCCTCTCGCAGGATGCCTTTCAGACGAAGGGTGGCAGCAGTGCCAACTTGGTCTGGTTTGAGAGTGCCTAGTGGGTCCTGAAAACTGACACCCAGAACAGTGTTTTGTGAGTTTTGTTTCCCAGGGAAAAAGCCTGTACAATGGTTCAGGGTCCTGCGGCCTTATATTGCCGGGTGTCTCCTAGAATTCTGCCTCACACAGGATGCCTCCCAGATGCAAGGTGGCTGCAGTGCCAACTTGGTCTGGTTTGAGAGTGCCAAGTGGGTGCTGAAAACTGACACCCAGAACAGTGGCTTCTGAGTTTTGTTTCCCAGGGAAAAAGCCTGTACAGTGGTTCAGGGTCCTGAGGCCTTAAATTTCAGGGTGCCTCCTGGAATTCCGCCTCTTGCAGGATTTTTCCCAGATGCTATGCGGCACCATTGCCCACTTAGTCTGGTTTGAGAATGCCTAGTGGGTCCTGCAAACTGACACCAAGAACAGTCGCTGCTGAGATTTGTTTCCCAGGAAAAAAGCCTGTACAATGGTTCAGGGTCCTGAGGCCTTAAATGGCCAGGTGCCTCGTCGAATTCCGCCTCTCGCAGGATGCCTTTCAGACGAAGGGTGGCAGCAGTGCCAACTTGGTCTGGTTTGAGAGTGCCTAGTGGGTCCTGCAAACTGACACCCAGAACAGTGGCTTCTGAGTTTTGTTTCCCAGGGAAATACCCTGTAGAGTGGTTCAGGGTCCTGCCGCCTTAAATTTCAGGGTGCCTCCTGGAATTCGGCCTCTCGCAGAATGCCTCCCAGACGCAAGCTGTCACAAGTGCCAACATGGTCTCGTTTGAGAGTGCCAAGTGGGTCCTGAAAACTGACACCCAGAACAGTGGCTTCTGAGTTTTGTTTCCCAGGGAAAAACACTGTACAGTGGTTCAGGGTCCTGAGGCCTTAAATGGCCAGGTGCCTCGTCGAATTCCGCCTTTCTCAGGATGCCTCCCAGATGAAAGGTGGCACCCGTGCCAACTTGGTCTGGTTTGAGAGTGCCTAGTGGGTCCTGAAAACTGACACCCAGAACAGTGGCTTCTGAGTTTTGTTTCCCAGGGAAAAGGCCTGTAGAGTGGTTCAGGGTGCTGCGGCCTTATATTGCCGGGTGCCTCCTAGAATTCTGCCTCACACAGGATGCCTCCCAGATGCAAGGTGGCTGTAGTGCCAACTTGGTCTGGTTTGAGAGTGCCAAGTGGGTGCTGAAAACTGACACCCAGAACAGTGGCTTCTGAGTTTTGTTTCCCAGGGAAAAAGCCTGTACAGTGGTTCAGGGTCCTGAGGCCTTAAATTTCAGGGTGCCTCCTGGAATTCCGCCTCTCGCGGGATGCCTCCCAGACGCAATGTGGCACCCGTGCCAACTTGGTCTGGTTTGGTAGTGCCAAGTGGGTCCTGAAAACTGACACCCAGAACAGTGGTTTGTGAGTTTTGTTTACCAGGGAAAAAGCCTGTACAATCGTTCGGGGTCCTGCGGCCTTAAATTGCCGGGTGCCTCCTGGAGATCCGCCTCTTGCAGGATTTTTCCCAGATGCTATGCGGCACCATTGCCCACTTAGTCTGGTTTGAGAGTGTCAAGTGGGTCCTCCAAACTGACACCAAGAACAGTCGCTGCTGAGATTTGTTTCCCAGGAAAAAAGCCTGTACAATGGTTCAGGGTCCTGAGGCCTTAAATGGCCAGGTGCCTCGTCGAATTTTGCCTCTCGCAGGATGCCTTTCAGACGATGGGTGGCAGCAGTGCCAACTTGGTCTGGTTTGAGAGTGCCTAGTGGGTCCTGAAAACTGACACCCAGAACAGTGTTTTGTGAGTTTTGTTTCCCAGGGAAAAAGCCTGTACAATGGTTCAGGGTCCTGCGGCCTTATATTGCCGGGTGTCTCCTAGAATTCTGCCTCACACAGGATGCCTCCCAGATGCAAGGTGGCTGCAGTGCCAACTTGGTCTGGTTTGAGAGTGCCAAGTGGGTGCTGAAAACTGACACCCAGAACAGTGGTTTGTGAGTTTTGTTTCCCAGGGAAAAAGCCTGTACAGTGGTTCAGGGTCCTGAGGCCTTAAATTTCAGGGTGCCTCCTGGAATTCGGCCTCTCGCAGAATGCCTCCCAGACGCAAGGTGGCACCAGTGCCAACTTGGTCTCGTTTGAGAGTGCCAAGTGGGTCCTGAAAACTGACACCCAGAACAGTGGCTTCTGAGTTTTGTTTCCCAGGGAAAAACACTGTACAGTGGTTCAGGGTCCTGAGGCCTTAAATGGCCAGGTGCCTCGTCGAATTCCGCCTTTCTCAGGATGCCTCCCAGACGCAAGGTGGCACGCGTGCCAACTTGGTCTGGTTTGGTAGTGCCAAGTGGGTCCTGAAAACTGACACCCAGAACAGTGTTTTGTGAGTTTTGTTTCCCAGGGAAATAGCCTGTACAATGGTTCAGGGTCCTGCGGCCTTATATTGCCAGGTGTCTCCTAGAATTCTGCCTCACACAGGATGCCTCCCAGATGCAAGGTGGCTGTAGTGCCAACTTGGTCTGGTTTGAGAGTGCCAAGTGGGTGCTGAAAACTGACACCCAGAACAGTGGCTTCTGAGTTTTGTTTCCCAGGGAAAAAGCCTGTACAGTGGTTCAGGGTCCTGAGGCCTTAAATTTCAGGGTGCCTCCTGGAATTCCGCCTCTCGCGGGATGCCTCCCAGACGCAATGTGGCACCCGTGCCAACTTGGTCTGGTTTGGTAGTTCCAAGTGGGTCCTGAAAACTGACACCCAGAACAGTGGTTTGTGAGTTTTGTTTCCCAGGGAAAAAGCCTGTACAATCGTTCGGGGTCCTGCGGCCTTAAATTGCCGGGTGCCTCCTGGAGATCGGCCTCTTGCAGGATTTTTCCCAGATGCTATGCGGCACCATTGCCCACTTAGTCTGGTTTGAGAGTGTCAAGTGGGTCCTCCAAACTGACACCAAGAACAGTCGCTGCTGAGATTTGTTTCCCAGGAAAAAAGCCTGTACAATGGTTCAGGGTCCTGAGGCCTTAAATGGCCAGGTGCCTCGTCGAATTCCGCCTCTCGCAGGATGCCTTTCAGACGAAGGGTGGCAGCAGTGCCAACTTGGTCTGGTTTGAGAGTGCCTAGTGGGTCCTGAAAACTGACACCCAGAACAGTGTTTTGTGAGTTTTGTTTCCCAGGGAAAAAGCCTGTACAATGGTTCAGGGTCCTGCGGCCTTATATTGCCGGGTGTCTCCTAGAATTCTGCCTCACACAGGATGCCTCCCAGATGCAAGGTGGCTGCAGTGCCAACTTGGTCTGGTTTGAGAGTGCCAAGTGGGTGCTGAAAACTGACACCCAGAACAGTGGCTTCTGAGTTTTGTTTCCCAGGGAAAAAGCCTGTACAGTGGTTCAGGGTCCTGAGGCCTTAAATTTCAGGGTGCCTCCTGGAATTCCGCCTCTTGCAGGATTTTTCCCAGATGCTATGCGGCACCATTGCCCACTTAGTCTGGTTTGAGAATGCCTAGTGGGTCCTGCAAACTGACACCAAGAACAGTCGCTGCTGAGATTTGTTTCCCAGGAAAAAAGCCTGTACAATGGTTCAGGGTCCTGAGGCCTTAAATGGCCAGGTGCCTCGTCGAATTCCGCCTCTCGCAGGATGCCTTTCAGACGAAGGGTGGCAGCAGTGCCAACTTGGTCTGGTTTGAGAGTGCCTAGTGGGTCCTGCAAACTGACACCCAGAACAGTGGCTTCTGAGTTTTGTTTCCCAGGGAAATACCCTGTAGAGTGGTTCAGGGTCCTGCCGCGTTAAATTTCAGGGTGCCTCCTGGAATTCGGCCTCTCGCAGAATGCCTCCCAGACGCAAGCTGTCACAAGTGCCAACATGGTCTCGTTTGAGAGTGCCAAGTGGGTCCTGAAAACTGACACCCAGAACAGTGGTTTCTGAGTTTTGTTTCCCAGGGAAAAACACTGTACAGTGGTTCAGGGTCCTGAGGCCTTAAATGGCCAGGTGCCTCGTCGAATTCCGCCTTTCTCAGGATGCCTCCCAGACGCAAGGTGGCACCCGTGCCAACTTGGTCTGGTTTGAGAGTGCCAAGTGGGTCCTGAAAACTGACACCCAGAACAGTGGTTTGTGAGTTTTGTTTCCCAGGGAAAAAGCCTGTACAATGGTTCAGGGTCCTGCGGCCTTATATTGCTGGGTGTCTCCTAGAATTCTGCCTCACACAGGATGCCTCCCAGATGCAAGGTGGCTGCAGTGCCAACTTGGTCTGGTTTGAGAGTGCCAAGTGGGTGCTGAAAACTGACACCCAGAACAGTGGCTTCTGAGTTTTGTTTCCCAGGGAAAAAGCCTGTACAGTGGTTCAGGGTCCTGAGGCCTTAAATTTCAGGGTGCCTCCTGGAATTCCGCCTCTCGCGGGATGCCTCCCAGACGCAATGTGGCACCCGTGCCAACTTGGTCTGGTTTGGTAGTGCCAAGTGGGTCCTGAAAACTGACACCCAGAACAGTGGTTTGTGAGTTTTGTTTCCCAGGGAAAAAGCCTGTACAATCGTTCGGGGTCCTGCGGCCTTAAATTGCCGGGTGCCTCCTGGAGATCCGCCTCTTGCAGGATTTTTCCCAGATGCTATGCGGCACCATTGCCCACTTAGTCTGGTTTGAGAATGCCTAGTGGGTCCTGCAAACTGACACCAAGAACAGTCGCTGCTGAGATTTGTTTCCCAGGAAAAAAGCCTGTACAATGGTTCAGGGTCCTGAGGCCTTAAATGGCCAGGTGCCTCGTCGAATTCCGCCTCTCGCAGGATGCCTTTCAGACGAAGGGTGGCAGCAGTGCCAACTTGGTCTGGTTTGAGAGTGCCTAGTGGGTCCTGAAAACTGACACCCAGAACAGTGGTTTGTGAGTTTTGTTTCCCAGGGAAATACCCTGTAGAGTGGTTCAGGGTCCTGCCGCGTTAAATTTCAGGGTGCCTCCTGGAATTCGGCCTCTCGCAGAATGCCTCCCAGACGCAAGGTGGCACCAGTGCCAACTTGGTCTCGTTTGAGAGTGCCAAGTGGGTCCTGAAAACTGACACCCAGAACAGTGGCTTCTGAGTTTTGTTTCCCAGGGAAAAACACTGTACAGTGGTTCAGGGTCCTGAGGCCTTAAATGGCCAGGTGCCTCGTCGAATTCCGCCTTTCTCAGGATGCCTCCCAGACGCAAGGTGGCACCCGTGCCAACTTGGTCTGGTTTGGTAGTGCCAAGTGGGTCCTGAAAACTGACACCCAGAACAGTGTTTTGTGAGTTTTGTTTCCCAGGGAAAAAGCCTGTACAATGGTTCAGGGTCCTGCGGCCTTATATTGCCAGGTGTCTCCTAGAATTCTGCCTCACACAGGATGCCTCCCAGATGCAAGGTGGCTGTAGTGCCAACTTGGTCTGGTTTGAGAGTGCCAAGTGGGTGCTGAAAACTGACACCCAGAACAGTGGCTTCTGAGTTTTGTTTCCCAGGGAAAAAGCCTGTACAGTGGTTCAGGGTCCTGAGGCCTTAAATTTCAGGGTGCCTCCTGGAATTCCGCCTCTCGCGGGATGCCTCCCAGACGCAATGTGGCACCCGTGCCAACTTGGTCTGGTTTGGTAGTTCCAAGTGGGTCCTGAAAACTGACACCCAGAACAGTGGTTTGTGAGTTTTGTTTCCCAGGGAAAAAGCCTGTACAATCGTTCGGGGTCCTGCGGCCTTAAATTGCCGGGTGCCTCCTGGAGATCGGCCTCTTGCAGGATTTTTCCCAGATGCTATGCGGCACCATTGCCCACTTAGTCTGGTTTGAGAGTGTCAAGTGGGTCCTCCAAACTGACACCAAGAACAGTCGCTGCTGAGATTTGTTTCCCAGGAAAAAAGCCTGTACAATGGTTCAGGGTCCTGAGGCCTTAAATGGCCAGGTGCCTCGTCGAATTCCGCCTCTCGCAGGATGCCTTTCAGACGAAGGGTGGCAGCAGTGCCAACTTGGTCTGGTTTGAGAGTGCCTAGTGGGTCCTGAAAACTGACACCCAGAACAGTGTTTTGTGAGTTTTGTTTCCCAGGGAAAAAGCCTGTACAATGGTTCAGGGTCCTGCGGCCTTATATTGCCGGGTGTCTCCTAGAATTCTGCCTCACACAGGATGCCTCCCAGATGCAAGGTGGCTGCAGTGCCAACTTGGTCTGGTTTGAGAGTGCCAAGTGGGTGCTGAAAACTGACACCCAGAACAGTGGCTTCTGAGTTTTGTTTCCCAGGGAAAAAGCCTGTACAGTGGTTCAGGGTCCTGAGGCCTTAAATTTCAGGGTGCCTCCTGGAATTCCGCCTCTCGCGGGATGCCTCCCAGACGCAATGTGGCACCCGTGCCAACTTGGTCTGGTTTGGTAGTGCCAAGTGGGTCCTGAAAACTGACACCCAGAACAGTGGTTTGTGAGTTTTGTTTCCCAGGGAAAAAGCCTGTACAATCGTTCGGGGTCCTGCGGCCTTAAATTGCCGGGTGCCTCCTGGAGATCCGCCTCTTGCAGGATTTTTCCCAGATGCTATGCGGCACCATTGCCCACTTAGTCTGGTTTGAGAGTGTCAAGTGGGTCCTCCAAACTGACACCAAGAACAGTCGCTGCTGAGATTTGTTTCCCAGGAAAAAAGCCTGTACAATGGTTCAGGGTCCTGAGGCCTTAAATGGCCAGGTGCCTCGTCGAATTCCGCCTCTCGCAGGATGCCTTTCAGACGAAGGGTGGCAGCAGTGCCAACTTGGTCTGGTTTGAGAGTGCCTAGTGGGTCCTGCAAACTGACACCCAGAACAGTGGCTTCTGAGTTTTGTTTCCCAGGGAAATACCCTGTAGAGTGGTTCAGGGTCCTGCCGCGTTAAATTTCAGGGTGCCTCCTGGAATTCGGCCTCTCGCAGAATGCCTCCCAGACGCAAGCTGTCACAAGTGCCAACATGGTCTCGTTTGAGAGTGCCAAGTGGGTCCTGAAAACTGACACCCAGAACAGTGGCTTCTGAGTTTTGTTTCCCAGGGAAAAACACTGTACAGTGGTTCAGGGTCCTGAGGCCTTAAATGGCCAGGTGCCTCGTCGAATTCCGCCTTTCTCAGGATGCCTCCCAGACGCAAGGTGGCACCCGTGCCAACTTGGTCTGGTTTGAGAGTGCCAAGTGGGTCCTGAAAACTGACACCCAGAACAGTGTTTTGTGAGTTTTGTTTCCCAGGGAAAAAGCCTGTACAATGGTTCAGGGTCCTGCGGCCTTATATTGCCGGGTGTCTCCTAGAATTCTGCCTCACACAGGATGCCTCCCAGATGCAAGGTGGCTGCAGTGCCAACTTGGTCTGGTTTGAGAGTGCCAAGTGGGTGCTGAAAACTGACACCCAGAACAGTGGCTTCTGAGTTTTGTTTCCCAGGGAAAAAGCCTGTACAGTGGTTCAGGGTCCTGAGGCCTTAAATTTCAGGGTGCCTCCTGGAATTCCGCCTCTCGCGGGATGCCTCCCAGACGCAATGTGGCACCCGTGCCAACTTGGTCTGGTTTGGTAGTGCCAAGTGGGTCCTGAAAACTGACACCCAGAACAGTGGTTTGTGAGTTTTGTTTCCCAGGGAAAAAGCCTGTACAATCGTTCAGGGTCCTGCGGCCTTAAATTGCCGGGTGCCTCCTGGAGATCCGCCTCTTGCAGGATTTTTCCCAGATGCTATGCGGCACCATTGCCCACTTAGTCTGGTTTGAGAATGCCTAGTGGGTCCTGCAAACTGACACCAAGAACAGTCGCTGCTGAGATTTGTTTCCCAGGAAAAAAGCCTGTACAATGGTTCAGGGTCCTGAGGCCTTAAATGGCCAGGTGCCTCGTCGAATTCCGCCTCTCGCAGGATGCCTTTCAGACGAAGGGTGGCAGCAGTGCCAACTTGGTCTGGTTTGAGAGTGCCTAGTGGGTCCTGAAAACTGACACCCAGAACAGTGTTTTGTGAGTTTTGTTTCCCAGGGAAAAAGCCTGTACAATGGTTCAGGGTCCTGCGGCCTTATATTGCTGGGTGTCTCCTAGAATTCTGCCTCACACAGGATGCCTCCCAGATGCAAGGTGGCTGCAGTGCCAACTTGGTCTGGTTTGAGAGTGCCAAGTGGGTGCTGAAAACTGACACCCAGAACAGTGGCTTCTGAGTTTTGTTTCCCAGGGAAAAAGCCTGTACAGTGGTTCAGGGTCCTGAGGCCTTAAATTTCAGGGTGCCTCCTGGAATTCCGCCTCTCGCGGGATGCCTCCCAGACGCAATGTGGCACCCGTGCCAACTTGGTCTGGTTTGGTAGTGCCAAGTGGGTCCTGAAAACTGACACCCAGAACAGTGGTTTGTGAGTTTTGTTTCCCAGGGAAAAAGCCTGTACAATCGTTCGGGGTCCTGCGGCCTTAAATTGCCGGGTGCCTCCTGGAGATCCGCCTCTTGCAGGATTTTTCCCAGATGCTATGCGGCACCATTGCCCACTTAGTCTGGTTTGAGAGTGTCAAGTGGGTCCTGCAAACTGACACCCAGAACAGTGGCTTCTGAGTTTTGTTTCCCAGGGAAATACCCTGTAGAGTGGTTCAGGGTCCTGCCGCGTTAAATTTCAGGGTGCCTCCTGGAATTCGGCCTCTCGCAGAATGCCTCCCAGACGCAAGCTGTCACAAGTGCCAACATGGTCTCGTTTGAGAGTGCCAAGTGGGTCCTGAAAACTGACACCCAGAACAGTGGCTTCTGAGTTTTGTTTCCCAGGGAAAAACACTGTACAGTGGTTCAGGGTCCTGAGGCCTTAAATGGCCAGGTGCCTCGTCGAATTCCGCCTTTCTCAGGATGCCTCCCAGACGCAAGGTGGCACCCGTGCCAACTTGGTCTGGTTTGAGAGTGCCAAGTGGGTCCTGAAAACTGACACCCAGAACAGTGTTTTGTGAGTTTTGTTTCCCAGGGAAAAAGCCTGTACAATGGTTCAGGGTCCTGCGGCCTTATATTGCCGGGTGTCTCCTAGAATTCTGCCTCACACAGGATGCCTCCCAGATGCAAGGTGGCTGCAGTGCCAACTTGGTCTGGTTTGAGAGTGCCAAGTGGGTGCTGAAAACTGACACCCAGAACAGTGGCTTCTGAGTTTTGTTTCCCAGGGAAAAAGCCTGTACAGTGGTTCAGGGTCCTGAGGCCTTAAATTTCAGGGTGCCTCCTGGAATTCCGCCTCTCGCGGGATGCCTCCCAGACGCAATGTGGCACCCGTGCCAACTTGGTCTGGTTTGGTAGTGCCAAGTGGGTCCTGAAAACTGACACCCAGAACAGTGGTTTGTGAGTTTTGTTTCCCAGGGAAAAAGCCTGTACAATCGTTCGGGGTCCTGCGGCCTTAAATTGCCGGGTGCCTCCTGGAGATCCGCCTCTTGCAGGATTTTTCCCAGATGCTATGCGGCACCATTGCCCACTTAGTCTGGTTTGAGAATGCCTAGTGGGTCCTGCAAACTGACACCAAGAACAGTCGCTGCTGAGATTTGTTTCCCAGGAAAAAAGCCTGTACAATGGTTCAGGGTCCTGAGGCCTTAAATGGCCAGGTGCCTCGTCGAAGTCCGCCTCTCGCAGGATGCCTTTCAGACGAAGGGTGGCAGCAGTGCCAACTTGGTCTGGTTTGAGAGTGCCTAGTGGTTCCTGAAAACTGACACCCAGAACAGTGTTTTGTGAGTTTTGTTTCCCAGGGAAAAAGCCTGTACAATGGTTCAGGGTCCTGCGGCCTTATATTGCCGGGTGTCTCCTAGAATTCTGCCTCACACAGGATGCCTCCCAGATGCAAGGTGGCTGCAGTGCCAACTTGGTCTGGTTTGAGAGTGCCAAGTGGGTGCTGAAAACTGACACCCAGAACAGTGGCTTCTGAGTTTTGTTTCCCAGGGAAAAAGCCTGTACAGTGGTTCAGGGTCCTGAGGCCTTAAATTTCAGGGTGCCTCCTGGAATTCCACCTCTCGCGGGATGCCTCCCAGACGCAATGTGGCACCCGTGCCAACTTGGTCTGGTTTGGTAGTGCCAAGTGGGTCCTGAAAACTGACACCCAGAACAGTGGTTTGTGAGTTTTGTTTCCCAGGGAAAAAGCCTGTACAATCGTTCGGGGTCCTGCGGCCTTAAATTGCCGGGTGCCTCCTGGAGATCGGCCTCTTGCAGGATTTTTCCCAGATGCTATGCGGCACCATTGCCCACTTAGTCTGGTTTGAGAGTGTCAAGTGGGTCCTGCAAACTGACACCAAGAACAGTCGCTGCTGAGATTTGTTTCCCAGGAAAAAAGCCTGTACAATGGTTCAGGGTCCTGAGGCCTTAAATGGCCAGGTGCCTCGTTGAATTCCGCCTCTCGCAGGATGCCTTTCAGACGAAGGGTGGCAGCAGTGCCAACTTGGTCTGGTTTGAGAGTGCCTAGTGGGTCCTGCAAACTGACACCCAGAACAGTGGCTTCTGAGTTTTGTTTCCCAGGGAAATACCCTGTAGAGTGGTTCAGGGTCCTGCCGCGTTAAATTTCAGGGTGCCTCCTGGAATTCGGCCTCTCGCAGAATGCCTCCCAGACGCAAGCTGTCACAAGTGCCAACATGGTCTCGTTTGAGAGTGCCAAGTGGGTCCTGAAAACTGACACCCAGAACAGTGGCTTCTGAGTTTTGTTTCCCAGGGAAAAACACTGTACAGTGGTTCAGGGTCCTGGGGCCTTAAATGGCCAGGTGCCTCGTCGAATTCCGCCTTTCTCAGGATGCCTCCCAGACGCAAGGTGGCACCCGTGCCAACTTGGTCTGGTTTGAGAGTGCCTAGTGAGTCCTGCAAACTGACACCCAGAACAGTGGCTTCTGAGTTTTGTTTCCCAGGGAAATACCCTGTAGAGTGGTTCAGGGTCCTGCCGCGTGAAATTTCAGGGTACCTCCTGGAATTCGGCCTCTCGCAGAATGCCTCCCAGACGCAAGGTGGCACCAGTGCCAACTTGGTCTGGTTTGAGAGTGCCTAGTGGGTCCTTAAAACTGACACCCAGAACAGTGGCTTTTGAGTTTTGTTTCCCAGGAAAAAAGCCTGTACAATGGTTCAGGGTCCTGCGGCCTTATATTGCCGGGTGTCTCCTAGAATTCTGCCTCACACAGGATGCCTCCCAGATGCGAGGTGGCACCAGAGCCAACTTGGTCTGGTTTGAGAGTGCCTAGTGGGTCCTGCAAACTGACACCCAGAACAGTGGCTTCTGAGTTTTGTTTCCCAGGGAAATACCCTGTAGAGTGGTTCAGGGTCCTGCCGCGTTAAATTTCAGGGTGCCTCCTGGAATTCGGCCTCTCGCAGAATGCCTCCCAGACGCAAGGTGGCACCAGTGCCAACATGGTCTCGTTTGAGAGTGCCAAGTGGGTCCTGAAAACTGACACCCAGAACAGTGGCTTCTGAGTTTTGTTTCCCAGGGAAAAACACTGTACAGTGGTTCAGGGTCCTGAGGCCTTAAATGGCCAGGTGCCTCGTCGAATTCCGCCTTTCTCAGGATGCCTCCCAGACGCAAGGTGGCACCCGTGCCAACTTGGTCTGGTTTGAGAGTGCCAAGTGGGTCCTGAAAACTGACACCCAGAACAGTGTTTTGTGAGTTTTGTTTCCCAGGGAAAAAGCCTGTACAATGGTTCAGGGTCCTGCGGCCTTATATTGCCGGGTGTCTCCTAGAATTCTGCCTCACACAGGATGCCTCCCAGATGCAAGGTGGCTGCAGTGCCAACTTGGTCTGGTTTGAGAGTGCCAAGTGGGTGCTGAAAACTGACACCCAGAACAGTGGCTTCTGAGTTTTGTTTCCCAGGGAAAAAGCCTGTACAGTGGTTCAGGGTCCTGAGGCCTTAAATTTCAGGGTGCCTCCTGGAATTCCGCCTCTCGCGGGATGCCTCCCAGACGCAATGTGGCACCCGTGCCAACTTGGTCTGGTTTGGTAGTGCCAAGTGGGTCCTGAAAACTGACACCCAGAACAGTGGTTTGTGAGTTTTGTTTCCCAGGGAAAAAGCCTGTACAATCGTTCGGGGTCCTGCGGCCTTAAATTGCCGGGTGCCTCCTGGAGATCCGCCTCTTGCAGGATTTTTCCCAGATGCTATGCGGCACCATTGCCCACTTAGTCTGGTTTGAGAATGCCTAGTGGGTCCTGCAAACTGACACCAAGAACAGTCGCTGCTGAGATTTGTTTCCCAGGAAAAAAGCCTGTACAATGGTTCAGGGTCCTGAGGCCTTAAATGGCCAGGTGCCTCGTCGAAGTCCGCCTCTCGCAGGATGCCTTTCAGACGAAGGGTGGCAGCAGTGCCAACTTGGTCTGGTTTGAGAGTGCCTAGTGGTTCCTGAAAACTGACACCCAGAACAGTGTTTTGTGAGTTTTGTTTCCCAGGGAAAAAGCCTGTACAATGGTTCAGGGTCCTGCGGCCTTATATTGCCGGGTGTCTCCTAGAATTCTGCCTCACACAGGATGCCTCCCAGATGCAAGGTGGCTGCAGTGCCAACTTGGTCTGGTTTGAGAGTGCCAAGTGGGTGCTGAAAACTGACACCCAGAACAGTGGCTTCTGAGTTTTGTTTCCCAGGGAAAAAGCCTGTACAGTGGTTCAGGGTCCTGAGGCCTTAAATTTCAGGGTGCCTCCTGGAATTCCACCTCTCGCGGGATGCCTCCCAGACGCAATGTGGCACCCGTGCCAACTTGGTCTGGTTTGGTAGTGCCAAGTGGGTCCTGAAAACTGACACCCAGAACAGTGGTTTGTGAGTTTTGTTTCCCAGGGAAAAAGCCTGTACAATCGTTCGGGGTCCTGCGGCCTTAAATTGCCGGGTGCCTCCTGGAGATCGGCCTCTTGCAGGATTTTTCCCAGATGCTATGCGGCACCATTGCCCACTTAGTCTGGTTTGAGAGTGTCAAGTGGGTCCTGCAAACTGACACCAAGAACAGTCGCTGCTGAGATTTGTTTCCCAGGAAAAAAGCCTGTACAATGGTTCAGGGTCCTGAGGCCTTAAATGGCCAGGTGCCTCGTTGAATTCCGCCTCTCGCAGGATGCCTTTCAGACGAAGGGTGGCAGCAGTGCCAACTTGGTCTGGTTTGAGAGTGCCTAGTGGGTCCTGCAAACTGACACCCAGAACAGTGGCTTCTGAGTTTTGTTTCCCAGGGAAATACCCTGTAGAGTGGTTCAGGGTCCTGCCGCGTTAAATTTCAGGGTGCCTCCTGGAATTCGGCCTCTCGCAGAATGCCTCCCAGACGCAAGCTGTCACAAGTGCCAACATGGTCTCGTTTGAGAGTGCCAAGTGGGTCCTGAAAACTGACACCCAGAACAGTGGCTTCTGAGTTTTGTTTCCCAGGGAAAAACACTGTACAGTGGTTCAGGGTCCTGGGGCCTTAAATGGCCAGGTGCCTCGTCGAATTCCGCCTTTCTCAGGATGCCTCCCAGACGCAAGGTGGCACCCGTGCCAACTTGGTCTGGTTTGAGAGTGCCTAGTGAGTCCTGCAAACTGACACCCAGAACAGTGGCTTCTGAGTTTTGTTTCCCAGGGAAATACCCTGTAGAGTGGTTCAGGGTCCTGCCGCGTGAAATTTCAGGGTACCTCCTGGAATTCGGCCTCTCGCAGAATGCCTCCCAGACGCAAGGTGGCACCAGTGCCAACTTGGTCTGGTTTGAGAGTGCCTAGTGGGTCCTGAAAACTGACACCCAGAACAGTGGCTTTTGAGTTTTGTTTCCCAGGAAAAAAGCCTGTACAATGGTTCAGGGTCCTGCGGCCTTATATTGCCGGGTGTCTCCTAGAATTCTGCCTCACACAGGATGCCTCCCAGATGCGAGGTGGCACCAGAGCCAACTTGGTCTGGTTTGAGAGTGCCTAGTGGGTCCTGCAAACTGACACCCAGAACAGTGGCTTCTGAGTTTTGTTTCCCAGGGAAATACCCTGTAGAGTGGTTCAGGGTCCTGCCGCGTTAAATTTCAGGGTGCCTCCTGGAATTCGGCCTCTCGCAGAATGCCTCCCAGACGCAAGGTGGCACCAGTGCCAACATGGTCTCGTTTGAGAGTGCCAAGTGGGTCCTGAAAACTGACACCCAGAACAGTGGCTTCTGAGTTTTGTTTCCCAGGGAAAAAGCCTGTACAGTGGTTCAGGGTCCTGAGGCCTTAAATGGCCAGGTGCCTCGTCGAATTCCGCCTTTCTCAGGATGCCTCCCAGACGCAAGGTGGCACCCGTGCCAACTTGGTCTGGTTTGAGAGTGCCAAGTGGGTCCTGAAAACTGACACCCAGAACAGTGTTTTGTGAGTTTTGTTTCCCAGGGAAAAAGCCTGTACAATGGTTCAGGGTCCTGCGGCCTTATATTGCCGGGTGTCTCCTAGAATTCTGCCTCACACAGGATGCCTCCCAGATGCAAGGTGGCTGCAGTGCCAACTTGGTCTGGTTTGAGAGTGCCAAGTGGGTGCTGAAAACTGACACCCAGAACAGTGGCTTCTGAGTTTTGTTTCCCAGGGGGAAAAGCCTGTACAGTGGTTCAGGGTCCTGAGGCCTTAAATTTCAGGGTGCCTCCTGGAATTCCGCCTCTCGCGGGATGCCTCCCAGACGCAATGTGGCACCCGTGCCAACTTGGTCTGGTTTGGTAGTGCCAAGTGGGTCCTGAAAACTGACACCCAGAACAGTGGTTTGTGAGTTTTGTTTCCCAGGGAAAAAGCCTGTACAATCGTTCGGCGTCCTGCGGCCTTAAATTGCCGGGTGCCTCCTGGAGATCCGCCTCTTGCAGGATTTTTCCCAGATGCTATGCGCCACCATTGCCCACTTAGTCTGGTTTGAGAATGCCTAGTGGGTCCTGCAAACTGACACCAAGAACAGTCGCTGCTGAGATTTGTTTCCCAGGAAAAAAGCCTGTACAATGGTTCAGGGTCCTGAGGCCTTAAATGGCCAGGTGCCTCGTCGAATTCCGCCTCTCGCAGGATGCCTTTCAGACGAAGGGTGGCAGCAGTGCCAACTTGGTCTGGTTTGAGAGTGCCTAGTGGGTCCTGAAAACTGACACCCAGAACAGTGTTTTGTGAGTTTTGTTTCCCAGGGAAAAAGCCTGTACAATGGTTCAGGGTCCTGCGGCCTTATATTGCCGGGTGTCTCCTAGAATTCTGCCTCACACAGGATGCCTCCCAGATGCAAGGTGGCTGCAGTGCCAACTTGGTCTGGTTTGAGAGTGCCAAGTGGGTGCTGAAAACTGACACCCAGAACAGTGGCTTCTGAGTTTTGTTTCCCAGGGAAAAAGCCTGTACAGTGGTTCAGGGTCCTGAGGCCTTAAATTTCAGGGTGCCTCCTGGAATTCCGCCTCTCGCGGGATGCCTCCCAGACGCAATGTGGCACCCGTGCCAACTTGGTCTGGTTTGGTAGTGCCAAGTGGGTCCTGAAAACTGACACCCAGAACAGTGGTTTGTGAGTTTTGTTTCCCAGGGAAAAAGCCTGTACAATCGTTCGGGGTCCTGCGGCCTTAAATTGCCGGGTGCCTCCTGGAGATCCGCCTCTTGCAGGATTTTTCCCAGATGCTATGCGGCACCATTGCCCACTTAGTCTGGTTTGAGAATGCCTAGTGGGTCCTGCAAACTGACACCAAGAACAGTCGCTGCTGAGATTTGTTTCCCAGGAAAAAAGCCTGTACAATGGTTCAGGGTCCTGAGGCCTTAAATGGCCAGGTGCCTCGTCGAATTCCGCCTCTCGCAGGATGCCTTTCAGACGAAGGGTGGCAGCAGTGCCAACTTGGTCTGGTTTGAGAGTGCCTAGTGGGTCCTGAAAACTGACACCCAGAACAGTGTTTTGTGAGTTTTGTTTCCCAGGGAAAAAGCCTGTACAATGGTTCAGGGTCCTGCGGCCTTATATTGCCGGGTGTCTCCTAGAATTCTGCCTCACACAGGATGCCTCCCAGATGCAAGGTGGCTGCAGTGCCAACTTGGTCTGGTTTGAGAGTGCCAAGTGGGTGCTGAAAACTGACACCCAGAACAGTGGCTTCTGAGTTTTGTTTCCCAGGGAAAAAGCCTGTACAGTGGTTCAGGGTCCTGAGGCCTTAAATTTCAGGGTGCCTCCTGGAATTCCGCCTCTCGCGGGATGCCTCCCAGACGCAATGTGGCACCCGTGCCAACTTGGTCTGGTTTGGTAGTGCCAAGTGGGTCCTGAAAACTGACACCCAGAACAGTGGTTTGTGAGTTTTGTTTCCCAGGGAAAAAGCCTGTACAATCGTTCGGGGTCCTGCGGCCTTAAATTGCCGGGTGCCTCCTGGAGATCCGCCTCTTGCAGGATTTTTCCCAGATGCTATGCGGCACCATTGCCCACTTAGTCTGGTTTGAGAGTGTCAAGTGGGTCCTCCAAACTGACACCCAGAACAGTGGCTTCTGAGTTTTGTTTCCCAGGGAAATACCCTGTAGAGTGGTTCAGGGTCCTGCCGCGTTAAATTTCAGGGTGCCTCCTGGAATTCGGCCTCTCGCAGAATGCCTCCCAGACGCAAGCTGTCACAAGTGCCAACATGGTCTCGTTTGAGAGTGCCAAGTGGGTCCTGAAAACTGACACCCAGAACAGTGGCTTCTGAGTTTTGTTTCCCAGGGAAAAACACTGTACAGTGGTTCAGGGTCCTGAGGCCTTAAATGGCCAGGTGCCTCGTCGAATTCCGCCTTTCTCAGGATGCCTCCCAGACGCAAGGTGGCACCCGTGCCAACTTGGTCTGGTTTGAGAGTGCCAAGTGGGTCCTGAAAACTGACACCCAGAACAGTGTTTTGTGAGTTTTGTTTCCCAGGGAAAAAGCCTGTACAATGGTTCAGGGTCCTGCGGCCTTATATTGCCGGGTGTCTCCTAGAATTCTGCCTCACACAGGATGCCTCCCAGATGCAAGGTGGCTGCAGTGCCAACTTGGTCTGGTTTGAGAGTGCCAAGTGGGTGCTGAAAACTGACACCCAGAACAGTGGCTTCTGAGTTTTGTTTCCCAGGGAAAAAGCCTGTACAGTGGTTCAGGGTCCTGAGGCCTTAAATTTCAGGGTGCCTCCTGGAATTCCGCCTCTCGCGGGATGCCTCCCAGACGCAATGTGGCACCCGTGCCAACTTGGTCTGGTTTGGTAGTGCCAAGTGGGTCCTGAAAACTGACACCCAGAACAGTGGTTTGTGAGTTTTGTTTCCCAGGGAAAAAGCCTGTACAATCGTTCGGGGTCCTGCGGCCTTAAATTGCCGGGTGCCTCCTGGAGATCCGCCTCTTGCAGGATTTTTCCCAGATGCTATGCGGCACCATTGCCCACTTAGTCTGGTTTGAGAATGCCTAGTGGGTCCTGCAAACTGACACCAAGAACAGTCGCTGCTGAGATTTGTTTCCCAGGAAAAAAGCCTGTACAATGGTTCAGGGTCCTGAGGCCTTAAATGGCCAGGTGCCTCGTCGAATTCCGCCTCTCGCAGGATGCCTTTCAGACGAAGCGTGGCAGCAGTGCCAACTTGGTCTGGTTTGAGAGTGCCTAGTGGTTCCTGAAAACTGACACCCAGAACAGTGTTTTGTGAGTTTTGTTTCCCAGGGAAAAAGCCTGTACAATGGTTCAGGGTCCTGCGGCCTTATATTGCCGGGTGTCTCCTAGAATTCTGCCTCACACAGGATGCCTCCCAGATGCAAGGTGGCTGCAGTGCCAACTTGGTCTGGTTTGAGAGTGCCAAGTGGGTGCTGAAAACTGACACCCAGAACAGTGGCTTCTGAGTTTTGTTTCCCAGGGAAAAAGCCTGTACAGTGGTTCAGGGTCCTGAGGCCTTAAATTTCAGGGTGCCTCCTGGAATTCCACCTCTCGCGGGATGCCTCCCAGACGCAATGTGGCACCCGTGCCAACTTGGTCTGGTTTGGTAGTGCCAAGTGGGTCCTGAAAACTGACACCCAGAACAGTGGTTTGTGAGTTTTGTTTCCCAGGGAAAAAGCCTGTACAATCGTTCGGGGTCCTGCGGCCTTAAATTGCCGGGTGCCTCCTGGAGATCGGCCTCTTGCAGGATTTTTCCCAGATGCTATGCGGCACCATTGCCCACTTAGTCTGGTTTGAGAGTGTCAAGTGGGTCCTCCAAACTGACACCAAGAACAGTCGCTGCTGAGATTTGTTTCCCAGGAAAAAAGCCTGTACAATGGTTCAGGGTCCTGAGGCCTTAAATGGCCAGGTGCCTCGTCGAATTCCGCCTCTCGCAGGATGCCTTTCAGACGAAGGGTGGCAGCAGTGCCAACTTGATCTGGTTTGAGAGTGCCTAGTGGGTCCTGCAAACTGACACCCAGAACAGTGGCTTCTGAGTTTTGTTTCCCAGGGAAATACCCTGTAGAGTGGTTCACGGTCCTGCCGCGTTAAATTTCAGGGTGCCTCCTGGAATTCGGCCTCTCGCAGAATGCCTCCCAGACGCAAGCTGTCACAAGTGCCAACATGGTCTCGTTTGAGAGTGCCAAGTGGGTCCTGAAAACTGACACCCAGAACAGTGGCTTCTGAGTTTTGTTTCCCAGGGAAAAACACTGTACAGTGGTTCAGGGTCCTGAGGCCTTAAATGGCCAGGTGCCTCGTCGAATTCCGCCTTTCTCAGGATGCCTCCCAGACGCAAGGTGGCACCCGTGCCAACTTGGTCTGGTTTGAGAGTGCCTAGTGGGTCCTGCAAACTGACACCCAGAACAGTGGCTTCTGAGTTTTGTTTCCCAGGGAAATACCCTGTAGAGTGGTTCAGGGTCCTGCCGCGTTAAATTTCAGGGTGCCTCCTGGAATTCGGCCTCTCGCAGAATGCCTCCCAGACGCAAGGTGGCACCAGTGCCAACTTGGTCTGGTTTGAGAGTGCCTAGTGGGTCCTGAAAACTGACACCCAGAACAGTGGCTTTGGAGTTTTGTTTCCCAGGGAAAAGGCCTGTAGAGTGGTTCAGGGTCCTGCGGCCTTATATTGCCGGGTGTCTCCTAGAATTCTGCCTCACACAGGATGCCTCCCAGATGCGAGGTGGCACCAGTGCCAACTTGGTCTGGTTTGAGAGTGCCTAGTGGGTCCTGCAAACTGACACCCAGAACAGTGGCTTCTGAGTTTTGTTTCCCAGGGAAATACCCTGTAGAGTGGTTCAGGGTCCTGCCGCGTTAAATTTCAGGGTGCCTCCTGGAATTCGGCCTCTCGCAGAATGCCTCCCAGACGCAAGGTGGCACCAGTGCCAACATGGTCTCGTTTGAGAGTGCCAAGTGGGTCCTGAAAACTGACACCCAGAACAGTGGCTTCTGAGTTTTGTTTCCCAGGGAAAAACACTGTACAGTAGTTCAGGGTCCTGAGGCCTTAAATGGCCAAATGCCTCGTCGAATTCCGCCTTTCTCAGGATGCCTCCCAGACGCAAGGCGGCACCCGTGCCAACTTGGTCTGGTTTGAGAGTGCCTAGTGGTTCCTGAAAACTGACACCCAGAACAGTGTTTTGTGAGTTTTGTTTCCCAGGGAAAAAGCCTGTACAATGGTTCAGGGTCCTGCGGCCCTATATTGCCGGGTGTCTCCTAGAATTCTGCCTCACACAGGATGCCTCCCAGATGCAAGGTGGCTGCAGTGCCAACTTGGTCTGGTTTGAGAGTGCCAAGTGGGTGCTGAAAACTGACACCCAGAACAGTGGCTTCTGAGTTTTGTTTCCCAGGGAAAAAGCCTGTACAGTGGTTCAGGGTCCTGAGGCCTTAAATTTCAGGGTGCCTCCTGGAATTCCACCTCTCGCGGGATGCCTCCCAGACGCAATGTGGCACCCGTGCCAACTTGGTCTGGTTTGGTAGTGCCAAGTGGGTCCTGAAAACTGACACCCAGAACAGTGGTTTGTGAGTTTTGTTTCCCAGGGAAAAAGCCTGTACAATCGTTCGGGGTCCTGCGGCCTTAAATTGCCGGGTGCCTCCTGGAGATCGGCCTCTTGCAGGATTTTTCCCAGATGCTATGCGGCACCATTGCCCACTTAGTCTGGTTTGAGAGTGTCAAGTGGGTCCTGCAAACTGACACCAAGAACAGTCGCTGCTGAGATTTGTTTCCCAGGAAAAAAGCCTGTACAATGGTTCAGGGTCCTGAGGCCTTAAATGGCCAGGTGCCTCGTCGAATTCCGCCTCTCGCAGGATGCCTTTCAGACGAAGGGTGGCAGCAGTGCCAACTTGGTCTGGTTTGAGAGTGCCTAGTGGGTCCTGCAAACTGACACCCAGAACAGTGGCTTCTGAGTTTTGTTTCCCAGGGAAATACCCTGTAGAGTGGTTCAGGGTCCTGCCGCGTTAAATTTCAGGGTGCCTCCTGGAATTCGGCCTCTCGCAGAATGCCTCCCAGACGCAAGCTGTCACAAGTGCCAACATGGTCTCGTTTGAGAGTGCCAAGTGGGTCCTGAAAACTGACACCCAGAACAGTGGCTTCTGAGTTTTGTTTCCCAGGGAAAAACACTGTACAGTGGTTCAGGGTCCTGGGGCCTTAAATGGCCAGGTGCCTCGTCGAATTCCGCCTTTCTCAGGATGCCTCCCAGACGCAAGGTGGCACCCGTGCCAACTTGGTCTGGTTTGAGAGTGCCTAGTGAGTCCTGCAAACTGACACCCAGAACAGTGGCTTCTGAGTTTTGTTTCCCAGGGAAATACCCTGTAGAGTGGTTCAGGGTCCTGCCGCGTGAAATTTCAGGGTACCTCCTGGAATTCGGCCTCTCGCAGAATGCCTCCCAGACGCAAGGTGGCACCAGTGCCAACTTGGTCTGGTTTGAGAGTGCCTAGTGGGTCCTGAAAACTGACACCCAGAACAGTGGCTTTTGAGTTTTGTTTCCCAGGAAAAAAGCCAGTACAATGGTTCAGGGTCCTGCGGCCTTATATTGCCGGGTGTCTCCTAGAATTCTGCCTCACACAGGATGCCTCCCAGATGCGAGGTGGCACCAGAGCCAACTTGGTCTGGTTTGAGAGTGCCTAGTGGGTCCTGCAAACTGACACCCAGAACAGTGGCTTCTGAGTTTTGTTTCCCAGGGAAATACCCTGTAGAGTGGTTCAGGGTCCTGCCGCGTTAAATTTCAGGGTGCCTCCTGGAATTCGGCCTCTCGCAGAATGCCTCCCAGACGCAAGGTGGCACCAGTGCCAACATGGTCTCGTTTGAGAGTGCCAAGTGGGTCCTGAAAACTGACACCCAGAACAGTGGCTTCTGAGTTTTGTTTCCCAGGGAAAAAGCCTGTACAGTGGTTCAGGGTCCTGAGGCCTTAAATGGCCAGGTGCCTCGTCGAATTCCGCCTTTCTCAGGATGCCTCCCAGACGCAAGGTGGCACCCGTGCCAACTTGGTCTGGTTTGAGAGTGCCAAGTGGGTCCTGAAAACTGACACCCAGAACAGTGTTTTGTGAGTTTTGTTTCCCAGGGAAAAAGCCTGTACAATGGTTCAGGGTCCTGCGGCCTTATATTGCCGGGTGTCTCCTAGAATTCTGCCTCACACAGGATGCCTCCCAGATGCAAGGTGGCTGCAGTGCCAACTTGGTCTGGTTTGAGAGTGCCAAGTGGGTGCTGAAAACTGACACCCAGAACAGTGGCTTCTGAGTTTTGTTTCCCAGGGGGAAAAGCCTGTACAGTGGTTCAGGGTCCTGAGGCCTTAAATTTCAGGGTGCCTCCTGGAATTCCGCCTCTCGCGGGATGCCTCCCAGACGCAATGTGGCACCCGTGCCAACTTGGTCTGGTTTGGTAGTGCCAAGTGGGTCCTGAAAACTGACACCCAGAACAGTGGTTTGTGAGTTTTGTTTCCCAGGGAAAAAGCCTGTACAATCGTTCGGGGTCCTGCGGCCTTAAATTGCCGGGTGCCTCCTGGAGATCCGCCTCTTGCAGGATTTTTCCCAGATGCTATGCGCCACCATTGCCCACTTAGTCTGGTTTGAGAATGCCTAGTGGGTCCTGCAAACTGACACCAAGAACAGTCGCTGCTGAGATTTGTTTCCCAGGAAAAAAGCCTGTACAATGGTTCAGGGTCCTGAGGCCTTAAATGGCCAGGTGCCTCGTCGAATTCCGCCTCTCGCAGGATGCCTTTCAGACGAAGGGTGGCAGCAGTGCCAACTTGGTCTGGTTTGAGAGTGCCTAGTGGGTCCTGAAAACTGACACCCAGAACAGTGTTTTGTGAGTTTTGTTTCCCAGGGAAAAAGCCTGTACAATGGTTCAGGGTCCTGCGGCCTTATATTGCCGGGTGTCTCCTAGAATTCTGCCTCACACAGGATGCCTCCCAGATGCAAGGTGGCTGCAGTGCCAACTTGGTCTGGTTTGAGAGTGCCAAGTGGGTGCTGAAAACTGACACCCAGAACAGTGGCTTCTGAGTTTTGTTTCCCAGGGAAAAAGCCTGTACAGTGGTTCAGGGTCCTGAGGCCTTAAATTTCAGGGTGCCTCCTGGAATTCCGCCTCTCGCGGGATGCCTCCCAGACGCAATGTGGCACCCGTGCCAACTTGGTCTGGTTTGGTAGTGCCAAGTGGGTCCTGAAAACTGACACCCAGAACAGTGGTTTGTGAGTTTTGTTTCCCAGGGAAAAAGCCTGTACAATCGTTCGGGGTCCTGCAGCCTTAAATTGCCGGGTGCCTCCTGGAGATCCGCCTCTTGCAGGATTTTTCCCAGATGCTATGCGGCACCATTGCCCACTTAGTCTGGTTTGAGAATGCCTAGTGGGTCCTGCAAACTGACACCAAGAACAGTCGCTGCTGAGATTTGTTTCCCAGGAAAAAAGCCTGTACAATGGTTCAGGGTCCTGAGGCCTTAAATGGCCAGGTGCCTCGTCGAATTCCGCCTCTCGCAGGATGCCTTTCAGACGAAGGGTGGCAGCAGTGCCAACTTGGTCTGGTTTGAGAGTGCCTAGTGGGTCCTGAAAACTGACACCCAGAACAGTGTTTTGTGAGTTTTGTTTCCCAGGGAAAAAGCCTGTACAATGGTTCAGGGTCCTGCGGCCTTATATTGCCGGGTGTCTCCTAGAATTCTGCCTCACACAGGATGCCTCCCAGATGCAAGGTGGCTGCAGTGCCAACTTGGTCTGGTTTGAGAGTGCCAAGTGGGTGCTGAAAACTGACACCCAGAACAGTGGCTTCTGAGTTTTGTTTCCCAGGGAAAAAGCCTGTACAGTGGTTCAGGGTCCTGAGGCCTTAAATTTCAGGGTGCCTCCTGGAATTCCGCCTCTCGCGGGATGCCTCCCAGACGCAATGTGGCACCCGTGCCAACTTGGTCTGGTTTGGTAGTGCCAAGTGGGTCCTGAAAACTGACACCCAGAACAGTGGTTTGTGAGTTTTGTTTCCCAGGGAAAAAGCCTGTACAATCGTTCGGGGTCCTGCGGCCTTAAATTGCCGGGTGCCTCCTGGAGATCCGCCTCTTGCAGGATTTTTCCCAGATGCTATGCGGCACCATTGCCCACTTAGTCTGGTTTGAGAGTGTCAAGTGGGTCCTCCAAACTGACACCCAGAACAGTGGCTTCTGAGTTTTGTTTCCCAGGGAAATACCCTGTAGAGTGGTTCAGGGTCCTGCCGCGTTAAATTTCAGGGTGCCTCCTGGAATTCGGCCTCTCGCAGAATGCCTCCCAGACGCAAGCTGTCACAAGTGCCAACATGGTCTCGTTTGAGAGTGCCAAGTGGGTCCTGAAAACTGACACCCAGAACAGTGGCTTCTGAGTTTTGTTTCCCAGGGAAAAACACTGTACAGTGGTTCAGGGTCCTGAGGCCTTAAATGGCCAGGTGCCTCGTCGAATTCCGCCTTTCTCAGGATGCCTCCCAGACGCAAGGTGGCACCCGTGCCAACTTGGTCTGGTTTGAGAGTGCCAAGTGGGTCCTGAAAACTGACACCCAGAACAGTGTTTTGTGAGTTTTGTTTCCCAGGGAAAAAGCCTGTACAATGGTTCAGGGTCCTGCGGCCTTATATTGCCGGGTGTCTCCTAGAATTCTGCCTCACACAGGATGCCTCCCAGATGCAAGGTGGCTGCAGTGCCAACTTGGTCTGGTTTGAGAGTGCCAAGTGGGTGCTGAAAACTGACACCCAGAACAGTGGCTTCTGAGTTTTGTTTCCCAGGGAAAAAGCCTGTACAGTGGTTCAGGGTCCTGAGGCCTTAAATTTCAGGGTGCCTCCTGGAATTCCGCCTCTCGCGGGATGCCTCCCAGACGCAATGTGGCACCCGTGCCAACTTGGTCTGGTTTGGTAGTGCCAAGTGGGTCCTGAAAACTGACACCCAGAACAGTGGTTTGTGAGTTTTGTTTCCCAGGGAAAAAGCCTGTACAATCGTTCGGGGTCCTGCGGCCTTAAATTGCCGGGTGCCTCCTGGAGATCCGCCTCTTGCAGGATTTTTCCCAGATGCTATGCGGCACCATTGCCCACTTAGTCTGGTTTGAGAATGCCTAGTGGGTCCTGCAAACTGACACCAAGAACAGTCGCTGCTGAGATTTGTTTCCCAGGAAAAAAGCCTGTACAATGGTTCAGGGTCCTGAGGCCTTAAATGGCCAGGTGCCTCGTCGAATTCCGCCTCTCGCAGGATGCCTTTCAGACGAAGCGTGGCAGCAGTGCCAACTTGGTCTGGTTTGAGAGTGCCTAGTGGTTCCTGAAAACTGACACCCAGAACAGTGTTTTGTGAGTTTTGTTTCCCAGGGAAAAAGCCTGTACAATGGTTCAGGGTCCTGCGGCCTTATATTGCCGGGTGTCTCCTAGAATTCTGCCTCACACAGGATGCCTCCCAGATGCAAGGTGGCTGCAGTGCCAACTTGGTCTGGTTTGAGAGTGCCAAGTGGGTGCTGAAAACTGACACCCAGAACAGTGGCTTCTGAGTTTTGTTTCCCAGGGAAAAAGCCTGTACAGTGGTTCAGGGTCCTGAGGCCTTAAATTTCAGGGTGCCTCCTGGAATTCCACCTCTCGCGGGATGCCTCCCAGACGCAATGTGGCACCCGTGCCAACTTGGTCTGGTTTGGTAGTGCCAAGTGGGTCCTGAAAACTGACACCCAGAACAGTGGTTTGTGAGTTTTGTTTCCCAGGGAAAAAGCCTGTACAATCGTTCGGGGTCCTGCGGCCTTAAATTGCCGGGTGCCTCCTGGAGATCGGCCTCTTGCAGGATTTTTCCCAGATGCTATGCGGCACCATTGCCCACTTAGTCTGGTTTGAGAGTGTCAAGTGGGTCCTCCAAACTGACACCAAGAACAGTCGCTGCTGAGATTTGTTTCCCAGGAAAAAAGCCTGTACAATGGTTCAGGGTCCTGAGGCCTTAAATGGCCAGGTGCCTCGTCGAATTCCGCCTCTCGCAGGATGCCTTTCAGACGAAGGGTGGCAGCAGTGCCAACTTGGTCTGGTTTGAGAGTGCCTAGTGGGTCCTGCAAACTGACACCCAGAACAGTGGCTTCTGAGTTTTGTTTCCCAGGGAAATACCCTGTAGAGTGGTTCAGGGTCCTGCCGCGTTAAATTTCAGGGTGCCTCCTGGAATTCGGCCTCTCGCAGAATGCCTCCCAGACGCAAGCTGTCACAAGTGCCAACATGGTCTCGTTTGAGAGTGCCAAGTGGGTCCTGAAAACTGACACCCAGAACAGTGGCTTCTGAGTTTTGTTTCCCAGGGAAAAACACTGTACAGTGGTTCAGGGTCCTGAGGCCTTAAATGGCCAGGTGCCTCGTCGAATTCCGCCTTTCTCAGGATGCCTCCCAGACGCAAGGTGGCACCCGTGCCAACTTGGTCTGGTTTGAGAGTGCCTAGTGGGTCCTGCAAACTGACACCCAGAACAGTGGCTTCTGAGTTTTGTTTCCCAGGGAAATACCCTGTAGAGTGGTTCAGGGTCCTGCCGCGTTAAATTTCAGGGTGCCTCCTGGAATTCGGCCTCTCGCAGAATGCCTCCCAGACGCAAGGTGGCACCAGTGCCAACTTGGTCTGGTTTGAGAGTGCCTAGTGGGTCCTGAAAACTGACACCCAGAACAGTGGCTTTGGAGTTTTGTTTCCCAGGGAAAAGGCCTGTAGAGTGGTTCAGGGTCCTGCGGCCTTATATTGCCGGGTGTCTCCTAGAATTCTGCCTCACACAGGATGCCTCCCAGATGCGAGGTGGCACCAGTGCCAACTTGGTCTGGTTTGAGAGTGCCTAGTGGGTCCTGCAAACTGACACCCAGAACAGTGGCTTCTGAGTTTTGTTTCCCAGGGAAATACCCTGTAGAGTGGTTCAGGGTCCTGCCGCGTTAAATTTCAGGGTGCCTCCTGGAATTCGGCCTCTCGCAGAATGCCTCCCAGACGCAAGGTGGCACCAGTGCCAACATGGTCTCGTTTGAGAGTGCCAAGTGGGTCCTGAAAACTGACACCCAGAACAGTGGCTTCTGAGTTTTGTTTCCCAGGGAAAAACACTGTACAGTAGTTCAGGGTCCTGAGGCCTTAAATGGCCAAATGCCTCGTCGAATTCCGCCTTTCTCAGGATGCCTCCCAGACGCAAGGCGGCACCCGTGCCAACTTGGTCTGGTTTGAGAGTGCCAAGTGGGTCCTGAAAACTGACACCCAGAACAGTGTTTTGTGAGTTTTGTTTCCCAGGGAAAAAGCCTGTACAATGGTTCAGGGTCCTGCGGCCTTATATTGCCGGGTGTCTCCTAGAATTCTGCCTCACACAGGATGCCTCCCAGATGCAAGGTGGCTGCAGTGCCAACTTGGTCTGGTTTGAGAGTGCCAAGTGGGTGCTGAAAACTGACACCCAGAACAGTGGCTTCTGAGTTTTGTTTCCCAGGGAAAAAGCCTGTACAGTGGTTCAGGGTCCTGAGGCCTTAAATTTCAGGGTGCCTCCTGGAATTCCGCCTCTCGCGGGATGCCTCCCAGACGCAATGTGGCACCCGTGCCAACTTGGTCTGGTTTGGTAGTGCCAAGTGGGTCCTGAAAACTGACACCCAGAACAGTGGTTTGTGAGTTTTGTTTCCCAGGGAAAAAGCCTGTACAATCGTTCGGGGTCCTGCGGCCTTAAATTGCCGGGTGCCTCCTGGAGATCCGCCTCTTGCAGGATTTTTCCCAGATGCTATGCGGCACCATTGCCCACTTAGTCTGGTTTGAGAGTGTCAAGTGGGTCCTCCAAACTGACACCCAGAACAGTGGCTTCTGAGTTTTGTTTCCCAGGGAAATACCCTGTAGAGTGGTTCAGGGTCCTGCCGCGTTAAATTTCAGGGTGCCTCCTGGAATTCGGCCTCTCGCAGAATGCCTCCCAGACGCAAGCTGTCACAAGTGCCAACATGGTCTCGTTTGAGAGTGCCAAGTGGGTCCTGAAAACTGACACCCAGAACAGTGGCTTCTGAGTTTTGTTTCCCAGGGAAAAACACTGTACAGTGGTTCAGGGTCCTGAGGCCTTAAATGGCCAGGTGTCTCGTCGAATTCCGCCTTTCTCAGGATGCCTCCCAGACGCAAGGTGGCACCCGTGCCAACTTGGTCTGGTTTGAGAGTGCCTAGTGGTTCCTGCAAACTGACACCCAGAACAGTGGCTTCTGAGTTTTGTTTCCCAGGGAAATACCCTGTAGAGTGGTTCAGGGTCCTGCCGCGTTAAATTTCAGGGTGCCTCCTGGAATTCGGCCTCTCGCAGAATGCCTCCCAGACGCAAGCTGTCACAAGTGCCAACATGGTCTCGTTTGAGAGTGCCAAGTGGGTCCTGAAAACTGACACCCAGAACAGTGGCTTCTGAGTTTTGTTTCCCAGGGAAAAACACTGTACAGTGGTTCAGGGTCCTGAGGCCTTAAATGGCCAGGTGCCTCGTCGAATTCCGCCTTTCTCAGGATGCCTCCCAGACGCAAGGTGGCACCCGTGCCAACTTGGTCTGGTTTGAGAGTGCCTAGTGGGTCCTGCAAACTGACACCCAGAACAGTGGCTTCTGAGTTTTGTTTCCCAGGGAAATACCCTGTAGAGTGGTTCAGGGTCCTGCCGCGTTAAATTTCAGGGTGCCTCCTGGAATTCGGCCTCTCGCAGAATGCCTCCCAGACGCAAGCTGTCACAAGTGCCAACATGGTCTCGTTTGAGAGTGCCAAGTGGGTCCTGAAAACTGACACCCAGAACAGTGGCTTCTGAGTTTTGTTTCCCAGGGAAAAACACTGTACAGTGGTTCAGGGTCCTGAGGCCTTAAATGGCCGGGTGCCTCCTGGAATTCCGCCTTTCTCAGGATGCCTCCCAGACGCATGGTGGCACCCGTGCCAACTTGGTCTGGTTTGAGAGTGCCAAGTGGGTCCTGCAAACTGACACCCAGAACAGTGGCTTCTGAGTTTTGTTTCCCAGGGAAAAACACTGTACAGTGGTTCAGGGTCCTGAGGCCTTAAATGGCCAGGTGCCTCGTCGAATTCCGCCTTTCTCAGGATGCCTCCCAGACGCAAGGTGGCACCCGTGCCAACTTGGTCTGGTTTGAGAGTGCCAAGTGGGTCCTGAAAACTGACACCCAGAACAGTGTTTTGTGAGTTTTGTTTCCCAGGGAAAAAGCCTGTACAATGGTTCAGGGTCCTGCGGCCTTATATTGCCGGGTGTCTCCTAGAATTCTGCCTCACACAGGATGCCTCCCAGATGCAAGGTGGCTGCAGTGCCAACTTGGTCTGGTTTGAGAGTGCCAAGTGGGTGCTGAAAACTGACACCCAGAACAGTGGCTTCTGAGTTTTGTTTCCCAGGGAAAAAGCCTGTACAGTGGTTCAGGGTCCTGAGGCCTTAAATTTCAGGGTGCCTCCTGGAATTCCGCCTCTCGCGGGATGCCTCCCAGACGCAATGTGGCACCCGTGCCAACTTGGTCTGGTTTGGTAGTGCCAAGTGGGTCCTGAAAACTGACACCCAGAACAGTGGTTTGTGAGTTTTGTTTCCCAGGGAAAAAGCCTGTACAATCGTTCGGGGTCCTGCGGCCTTAAATTGCCGGGTGCCTCCTGGAGATCCGCCTCTTGCAGGATTTTTCCCAGATGCTATGCGGCACCATTGCCCACTTAGTCTGGTTTGAGAGTGTCAAGTGGGTCCTCCAAACTGACACCCAGAACAGTGGCTTCTGAGTTTTGTTTCCCAGGGAAATACCCTGTAGAGTGGTTCAGGGTCCTGCCGCGTTAAATTTCAGGGTGCCTCCTGGAATTCGGCCTCTCGCAGAATGCCTCCCAGACGCAAGCTGTCACAAGTGCCAACATGGTCTCGTTTGAGAGTGCCAAGTGGGTCCTGAAAACTGACACCCAGAACAGTGGCTTCTGAGTTTTGTTTCCCAGGGAAAAACACTGTACAGTGGTTCAGGGTCCTGAGGCCTTAAATGGCCAGGTGTCTCGTCGAATTCCGCCTTTCTCAGGATGCCTCCCAGACGCAAGGTGGCACCCGTGCCAACTTGGTCTGGTTTGAGAGTGCCTAGTGGTTCCTGCAAACTGACACCCAGAACAGTGGCTTCTGAGTTTTGTTTCCCAGGGAAATACCCTGTAGAGTGGTTCAGGGTCCTGCCGCGTTAAATTTCAGGGTGCCTCCTGGAATTCGGCCTCTCGCAGAATGCCTCCCAGACGCAAGCTGTCACAAGTGCCAACATGGTCTCGTTTGAGAGTGCCAAGTGGGTCCTGAAAACTGACACCCAGAACAGTGGCTTCTGAGTTTTGTTTCCCAGGGAAAAACACTGTACAGTGGTTCAGGGTCCTGAGGCCTTAAATGGCCAGGTGCCTCGTCGAATTCCGCCTTTCTCAGGATGCCTCCCAGACGCAAGGTGGCACCCGTGCCAACTTGGTCTGGTTTGAGAGTGCCTAGTGGGTCCTGCAAACTGACACCCAGAACAGTGGCTTCTGAGTTTTGTTTCCCAGGGAAATACCCTGTAGAGTGGTTCAGGGTCCTGCCGCGTTAAATTTCAGGGTGCCTCCTGGAATTCGGCCTCTCGCAGAATGCCTCCCAGACGCAAGCTGTCACAAGTGCCAACATGGTCTCGTTTGAGAGTGCCAAGTGGGTCCTGAAAACTGACACCCAGAACAGTGGCTTCTGAGTTTTGTTTCCCAGGGAAAAACACTGTACAGTGGTTCAGGGTCCTGAGGCCTTAAATGGCCGGGTGCCTCCTGGAATTCCGCCTTTCTCAGGATGCCTCCCAGACGCATGGTGGCACCCGTGCCAACTTGGTCTGGTTTGAGAGTGCCAAGTGGGTCCTGCAAACTGACACCCAGAACAGTGGCTTCTGAGTTTTGTTTCCCAGGGAAAAACACTGTACAGTGGTTCAGGGTCCTGAGGCCTTAAATGGCCAGGTGCCTCGTCGAATTCCGCCTTTCTCAGGATGCCTCCCAGACGCAAGGTGGCACCCGTGCCAACTTGGTCTGGTTTGAGAGTGCCAAGTGGGTCCTGAAAACTGACACCCAGAACAGTGTTTTGTGAGTTTTGTTTCCCAGGGAAAAAGCCTGTACAATGGTTCAGGGTCCTGCGGCCTTATATTGCCGGGTGTCTCCTAGAATTCTGCCTCACACAGGATGCCTCCCAGATGCAAGGTGGCTGCAGTGCCAACTTGGTCTGGTTTGAGAGTGCCAAGTGGGTGCTGAAAACTGACACCCAGAACAGTGGCTTCTGAGTTTTGTTTCCCAGGGAAAAAGCCTGTACAGTGGTTCAGGGTCCTGAGGCCTTAAATTTCAGGGTGCCTCCTGGAATTCCGCCTCTTGCGGGATGCCTCCCAGACGCAATGTGGCACCCGTGCCAACTTGGTCTGGTTTGGTAGTGCCAAGTGGGTCCTGAAAACTGACACCCAGAACAGTGGTTTGTGAGTTTTGTTTCCCAGGGAAAAAGCCTGTACAATCGTTCGGGGTCCTGCGGCCTTAAATTGCCGGGTGCCTCCTGGAGATCCGCCTCTTGCAGGATTTTTCCCAGATGCTATGCGGCACCATTGCCCACTTAGTCTGGTTTGAGAGTGTCAAGTGGGTCCTCCAAACTGACACCCAGAACAGTGGCTTCTGAGTTTTGTTTCCCAGGGAAATACCCTGTAGAGTGGTTCAGGGTCCTGCCGCGTTAAATTTCAGGGTGCCTCCTGGAATTCGGCCTCTCGCAGAATGCCTCCCAGACGCAAGCTGTCACAAGTGCCAACATGGTCTCGTTTGAGAGTGCCAAGTGGGTCCTGAAAACTGACACCCAGAACAGTGGCTTCTGAGTTTTGTTTCCCAGGGAAAAACACTGTACAGTGGTTCAGGGTCCTGAGGCCTTAAATGGCCAGGTGCCTCGTCGAATTCCGCCTTTCTCAGGATGCCTCCCAGACACAAGGTGGCACCCGTGCCAACTTGGTCTGGTTTGAGAGTGCCTAGTGGGTCCTGCAAACTGACACCCAGAACAGTGGCTTCTGAGTTTTGTTTCCCAGGGAAATACCCTGTAGAGTGGTTCAGGGTCCTGCCGCGTTAAATTTCAGGGTGCCTCCTGGAATTCGGCCTCTCGCAGAATGCCTCCCAGACGCAAGGTGGCACCAGTGCCAACATGGTCTCGTTTGAGAGTGCCAAGTGGGTCCTGAAAACTGACACCCAGAACAGTGGCTTCTGAGTTTTGTTTCCCAGGGAAAAACACTGTACAGTGGTTCAGGGTCCTGAGGCCTTAAATGGCCAGGTGCCTCGTCGAATTCCGCCTTTCTCAGGATGCCTCCCAGACGCAAGGTGGCACCCGTGCCAACTTGGTCTGGTTTGAGAGTGCCTAGTGGGTCCTGCAAACTGACACCCAGAACAGTGGCTTCTGAGTTTTGTTTCCCAGGGAAATACCCTGTAGAGTGGTTCAGGGTCCTGCCGCGTTAAATTTCAGGGTGCCTCCTGGAATTCGGCCTCTCGCAGAATGCCTCCCAGACGCAAGCTGTCACAAGTGCCAACATGGTCTCGTTTGAGAGTGCCAAGTGGGTCCTGAAAACTGACACCCAGAACAGTGGCTTCTGAGTTTTGTTTCCCAGGGAAAAACACTGTACAGTGGTTCAGGGTCCTGAGGCCTTAAATGGCCGGGTGCCTCCTGGAATTCCGCCTTTCTCAGGATGCCTCCCAGACGCATGGTGGCACCCGTGCCAACTTGGTCTGGTTTGAGAGTGCCAAGTGGGTCCTGCAAACTGACACCCAGAACAGTGGTTTGTGAGTTTTGTTTCCCAGGGAAAAAGCCTGTACAATGGTTCAGGGTCCTGCGGCCTTATATTGCCGGGTGTCTCCTAGAATTCCGCCTTTCTCAGGATGCCTCCCAGACGCATGGTGGCACCCGTGCCAACTTGGTCTGGTTTGAGAGTGCCAAGTGGGTCCTGCAAACTGACACCCAGAACAGTGTTTTGTGAGTTTTGTTTCCCAGGGAAAAAGCCTGTACAGTGGTTCAGGGTCCTGAGGCCTTAAATTTCAGGGTGCCTCCTGGAATTCCGCCTCTCGCGGGATGCCTCCCAGACGCAATGTGGCACCCGTGCCAACTTGGTCTGGTTTGGTAGTGCCAAGTGGGTCCTGAAAACTGACACCCAGAACAGTGGTTTGTGAGTTTTGTTTCCCAGGGAAAAAGCCTGTACAATCGTTCGGGGTCCTGCGGCCTTAAATTGCCGGGTGCCTCCTGGAGATCCGCCTCTTGCAGGATTTTTCCCAGATGCTATGCGGCACCATTGCCCACTTAGTCTGGTTTGAGAGTGTCAAGTGGGTCCTCCAAACTGACACCCAGAACAGTGGCTTCTGAGTTTTGTTTCCCAGGGAAAAACACTGTACAGTGGTTCAGGGTCCTGAGGCCTTAAATGGCCGGGTGCCTCCTGGAATTCCGCCTTTCTCAGGATGCCTCCCAGACGCAAGATGTCACAAGTGCCAACATGGTCTCGTTTGAGAGTGCCAAGTGGGTCCTGAAAACTGACACCCAGAACAGTGGCTTCTGAGTTTTGTTTCCCAGGGAAAAACACTCTACAGTGGTTCAGGGTCCTGAGGCCTTAAATGGCCAGGTGCCTCGTCGAATTCCACCTTTCTCAGGATGCCTCCCAGACGCAAGGTGGCACCCGTGCCAACTTAGTCTGGTTTGAGAGTGTCAAGTGGGTCCTCCAAACTGACACCCAGAACAGTGGCTTCTGAGTTTTGTTTCCCAGGGAAATACCCTGTAGAGTGGTTCAGGGTCCTGCCGCGTTAAATTTCAGGGTGCCTCCTGGAATTCGGCCTCTCGCAGAATGCCTCCCAGACGCAAGCTGTCACAAGTGCCAACATGGTCTCGTTTGAGAGTGCCAAGTGGGTCCTGAAAACTGACACCCAGAACAGTGGCTTCTGAGTTTTGTTTCCCAGGGAAAAACACTGTACAGTGGTTCAGGGTCCTGAGGCCTTAAATGGCCAGGTGCCTCGTCGAATTCCGCCTTTCTCAGGATGCCTCCCAGACGCAAGGTGGCACCCGTGCCAACTTGGTCTGGTTTGAGAGTGCCTAGTGGGTCCTGCAAACTGACACCCAGAACAGTGGCTTCTGAGTTTTGTTTCCCAGGGAAATACCCTGTAGAGTGGTTCAGGGTCCTGCCGCGTTAAATTTCAGGGTGCCTCCTGGAATTCGGCCTCTCGCAGAATGCCTCCCAGACGCAAGCTGTCACAAGTGCCAACATGGTCTCGTTTGAGAGTGCCAAGTGGGTGCTGAAAACTGACACCCAGAACAGTGGCTTCTGAGTTTTGTTTCCCAGGGAAAAACACTGTACAGTGGTTCAGGGTCCTGAGGCCTTAAATGGCCGGGTGCCTCCTGGAATTCTGCCTTTCTCAGGATGCCTCCCAGACGCAAGGTGGCACCCGTGCCAACTTGGTCTGGTTTGAGAGTGCCTAGTGGGTTCTGCAAACTGACACCCAGAACAGTGTTTTGTGAGTTTTGTTTCCCAGGGAAAAAGCCTGTACAATGGTTCAGGGTCCTGCGGCCTTATATTGCCGGGTGTCTCCTAGAATTCTGCCTCACACAGGATGCCTCCCAGATGCAAGGTGGCTGCAGTGCCAACTTGGTCTGGTTTGAGAGTGCCAAGTGGGTGCTGAAAACTGACACCCAGAACAGTGGCTTCTGAGTTTTGTTTCCCAGGGAAAAAGCCTGTACAGTGGTTCAGGGTCCTGAGGCCTTAAATTTCAGGGTGCCTCCTGGAATTCCGCCTCTCGCGGGATGCCTCCCAGACGCAATGTGGCACCCGTGCCAACTTGGTCTGGTTTGGTAGTGCCAAGTGGGTCCTGAAAACTGACACCCAGAACAGTGGTTTGTGAGTTTTGTTTCCCAGGGAAAAAGCCTGTACAATCGTTCGGGGTCCTGCGGCCTTAAATTGCCGGGTGCCTCCTGGAGATCCGCCTCTTGCAGGATTTTTCCCAGATGCTATGCGGCACCATTGCCCACTTAGTCTGGTTTGAGAGTGTCAAGTGGGTCCTCCAAACTGACACCCAGAACAGTGGCTTCTGAGTTTTGTTTCCCAGGGAAATACCCTGTAGAGTGGTTCAGGGTCCTGCCGCGTTAAATTTCAGGGTGCCTCCTGGAATTCGGCCTCTCGCAGAATGCCTCCCAGACGCAAGCTGTCACAAGTGCCAACATGGTCTCGTTTGAGAGTGCCAAGTGGGTCCTGAAAACTGACACCCAGAACAGTGGCTTCTGAGTTTTGTTTCCCAGGGAAAAACACTGTACAGTGGTTCAGGGTCCTGAGGCCTTAAATGGCCAGGTGCCTCGTCGAATTCCGCCTTTCTCAGGATGCCTCCCAGACGCAAGGTGGCACCCGTGCCAACTTGGTCTGGTTTGAGAGTGCCTAGTGGGTCCTGCAAACTGACACCCAGAACAGTGGCTTCTGAGTTTTGTTTCCCAGGGAAAAAGCCTGTACAATGGTTCAGGGTCCTGCGGCCTTAAATTTCCGGGTGCCTCCTTGAATTCCGCCTCACATAGGATGCCTCCCAGATGCAAGGTGGCACCAGTGCCAACTTGGTCTCGTTTGAGAGTGCCTAGTGGGTCCTGAAAACTGACACCCAGAACAGTGGCTTTTGAGTTTTGTTTCCCAGGGAAAAGGCCTGTAGAGTGGTTCAGGGTCCTGTGGCCTTATATTGCCGGGTGTCTCCTAGAATTCTGCCTCACACAGCATGCCTCCCAGATGCAAGGTGGCTGCAGTGCCAACTTGGTCTGGTTTGAGAGTGCCAAGTGGGTGCTGAAAACTGACACCCAGAACAGTGGTTTGTGAGTTTTGTTTCCCAGGGAAAAAGCCTGTAGAGTGGTTCAGGGTCCTGCCGCGTTAAATTTCAGGGTGCCTCATGGAATTCGGCCTCTCGCAGAATGCCTCCCAGACGCAAGCTGTCACAAGTGCCAACATGGTCTCGTTTGAGAGTGCCAAGTGGGTCCTGAAAACTGACACCCAGAACAGTGGCTTCTGAGTTTTGTTTCCCAGGGAAAAACACTGTACAGTGGTTCAGGGTCCTGAGGCCTTAAATGGCCAGGTGCCTCGTCGAATTCCGCCTTTCTCAGGATGCCTCCCAGACGCAAGGTGGCACCCGTGCCAACTTGGTCTGGTTTGAGAGTGCCTAGTGGGTCCTGCAAACTGACACCAAGAACAGTCGCTGCTGAGATTTGTTTCCCAGGGAAATACCCTGTAGAGTGGTTCAGGGTCCTGCCGCGTTAAATTTCAGGGTGCCTCCTGGAATTCGGCCTCTCGCAGAATGCCTCCCAGACGCAAGATGTCACAAGTGCCAACATGGTCTCGTTTGAGAGTGCCAAGTGGGTCCTGAAAACTGACACCCAGAACAGTGGCTTCTGAGTTTTGTTTCCCAGGGAAAAAGCCTGTACAGTGGTTCAGGGTCCTGAGGCCTTAAATTTCAGGGTGCCTCCTGGAATTCCGCCTCTCGCGGGATGCCTCCCAGACGCAATGTGGCACCCGTGCCAACTTGGTCTGGTTTGGTAGTTCCAAGTGGGTCCTGAAAACTGACACCCAGAACAGTGGTTTGTGAGTTTTGTTTCCCAGGGAAAAAGCCTGTACAATCGTTCGGGGTCCTGCGGCCTTAAATTGCCGGGTGCCTCCTGGAGATCCGCCTCTTGCAGGATTTTTCCCAGATGCTATGCGGCACCATTGCCCACTTAGTCTGGTTTGAGAGTGTCAAGTGGGTCCTCCAAACTGACACCCAGAACAGTGGCTTCTGAGTTTTGTTTCCCAGGGAAATACCCTGTAGAGTGGTTCAGGGTCCTGCCGCGTTAAATTTCAGGGTGCCTCCTGGAATTCGGCCTCTCGCAGAATGCCTCCCAGACGCAAGCTGTCACAAGTGTCAACATGGTCTCGTTTGAGAGTGCCAAGTGGGTCCTGAAAACTGACACCCAGAACAGTGGCTTCTGAGTTTTGTTTCCCAGGGAAAAACACTGTACAGTGGTTCAGGGTCCTGAGGCCTTAAATGGCCAGGTGCCTCGTCGAATTCCGCCTTTCTCAGGATGCATCCCAGACGCAAGGTGGCACCCGTGCCAACTTGGTCTGGTTTGAGAGTGCCTAGTGGGTCCTGCAAACTGACACCAAGAACAGTGGCTTCTGAGTTTTGTTTCCCAGGGAAATACCCTGTAGAGTGGTTCAGGGTCCTGCCGCGTTAAATTTCAGGGTGCCTCCTGGAATTCGGCCTCTCGCAGAATGCCTCCCAGACGCAAGGTGGCACCAGTGCCAACATGGTCTCGTTTGAGAGTGCCAAGTGGGTCCTGAAAACTGACACCCAGAACAGTGGCTTCTGAGTTTTGTTTCCCAGGGAAAAACACTGTACAGTGGTTCAGGGTCCTGAGGCCTTAAATGGCCAGGTCCCTCGTCGAATTCCGCCTTTCTCAGGATGCCTCCCAGACGCAAGGTGGCACCCGTGCCAACTTGGTCTGGTTTGAGAGTGCCTAGTGGGTCCTGCAAACTGACACCCAGAACAGTGGCTTTTGAGTTTTGTTTCCCAGGGAAATACCCTGTAGAGTGGTTCAGGGTCCTGCCGCGTTAAATTTCAGGGTGCCTCCTGGAATTCGGCCTCTCGCAGAATGCCTCCCAGACGCAAGGTGGCACCAGTGCCAACATGGTCTCGTTTGAGAGTGCCAAGTGGGTCCTGAAAACTGACACCCAGAACAGTGGCTTCTGAGTTTTGTTTCCCAGGGAAAAACACTGTACAGTGGTTCAGGGTCCTGAGGCCTTAAATGGCCAGGTGCCTCGTCGAATTCCGCCTTTCTCAGGATGCCTCCCAGACGCAAGGTGGCACCCGTGCCAACTTGGTCTGGTTTGAGAGTGCCTAGTGGGTCCTGCAAACTGACACCCAGAACAGTGGCTTCTGAGTTTTGTTTCCCAGGGAAATACCCTGTAGAGTGGTTCAGGGTCCTGCCGCGTTAAATTTCAGGGTGCCTCCTGGAATTCGGCCTCTCGCAGAATGCCTCCCAGACGCAAGCTGTCACAAGTGCCAACATGGTCTCGTTTGAGAGTGCCAAGTGGGTCCTGAAAACTGACACCCAGAACAGTGGCTTCTGAGTTTTGTTTCCCAGGGAAAAACACTGTACAGTGGTTCAGGGTCCTGAGGCCTTAAATGGCCGGGTGCCTCCTGGAATTCCGCCTTTCTCAGGATGCCTCCCAGACGCATGGTGGCACCCGTGCCAACTTGGTCTGGTTTGAGAGTGCCAAGTGGGTCCTGCAAACTGACACCCAGAACAGTGTTTTGTGAGTTTTGTTTCCCAGGGAAAAAGCCTGTACAATGGTTCAGGGTCCTGCGGCCTTATATTGCCGGGTGTCTCCTAGAATTCTGCCTCACACAGGATGCCTCCCAGATGCAAGGTGGCTGCAGTGCCAACTTGGTCTGGTTTGAGAGTGCCAAGTGGGTGCTGAAAACTGACACCCAGAACAGTGGCTTCTGAGTTTTGTTTCCCAGGGAAAAAGCCTGTACAGTGGTTCAGGGTCCTGAGGCCTTAAATTTCAGGCTGCCTCCTGGAATTCCGCCTCTCGCGGGATGCCTCCCAGACGCAATGTGGCACCCGTGCCAACTTGGTCTGGTTTGGTAGTGCCAAGTGGGTCCTGAAAACTGACACCCAGAACAGTGGTTTGTGAGTTTTGTTTCCCAGGGAAAAAGCCTGTACAATCGTTCGGGGTCCTGCGGCCTTAAATTGCCGGGTGCCTCCTGGAGATCCGCCTCTTGCAGGATTTTTCCCAGATGCTATGCGGCACCATTGCCCACTTAGTCTGGTTTGAGAGTGTCAAGTGGGTCCTCCAAACTGACACCCAGAACAGTGGCTTCTGAGTTTTGTTTCCCAGGGAAAAACACTGTACAGTGGTTCAGGGTCCTGAGGCCTTAAATGGCCGGGTGCCTCCTGGAATTCCGCCTTTCTCAGGATGCCTCCCAGACGCAAGATGTCACAAGTGCCAACATGGTCTCGTTTGAGAGTGCCAAGTGGGTCCTGAAAACTGACACCCAGAACAGTGGCTTCTGAGTTTTGTTTCCCAGGGAAAAACACTCTACAGTGGTTCAGGGTCCTGAGGCCTTAAATGGCCAGGTGCCTCGTCGAATTCCACCTTTCTCAGGATGCCTCCCAGACGCAAGGTGGCACCCGTGCCAACTTGGTCTGGTTTGAGAGTGCCTAGTGGGTCCTGCAAACTGACACCAAGAACAGTGGCTTCTGAGTTTTGTTTCCCAGGGAAATACCCTGTAGAGTGGTTCAGGGTCCTGCCGCGTTAAATTTCAGGGTGCCTCCTGGAATTCGGCCTCTCGCAGAATGCCTCCCAGACGCAAGCTGTCACAAGTGCCAACATGGTCTCGTTTGAGAGTGCCAAGTGGGTCCTGAAAACTGACACCCAGAACAGTGGCTTCTGAGTTTTGTTTCCCAGGGAAAAACACTGTACAGTGGTTCAGGGTCCTGAGGCCTTAAATGGCCAGGTGCCTCGTCGAATTCCGCCTTTCTCAGGATGCCTCCCAGACGCAAGGTGGCACCCGTGCCAACTTGGTCTGGTTTGAGAGTGCCTAGTGGGTCCTGCAAACTGACACCCAGAACAGTGGCTTCTGAGTTTTGTTTCCCAGGGAAAAAGCCTGTACAATGGTTCAGGGTCCTGCGGCCTTATATTGCCGGGTGTCTCCTAGAATTCTGCCTCACACAGGATGCCTCCCAGATGCAAGGTGGCTGCAGTGCCAACTTGGTCTGGTTTGAGAGTGCCAAGTGGGTGCTGAAAACTGACACCCAGAACAGTGGCTTCTGAGTTTTGTTTCCCAGGGAAAAAGCCTGTACAGTGGTTCAGGGTCCTGAGGCCTTAAATTTCAGGGTGCCTCCTGGAATTCCGCCTCTCGCGGGATGCCTCCCAGACGCAATGTGGCACCCGTGCCAACTTGGTCTGGTTTGGTAGTGCCAAGTGGGTCCTGAAAACTGACACCCAGAACAGTGGTTTGTGAGTTTTGTTTCCCAGGGAAAAAGCCTGTACAATCGTTCGGGGTCCTGCGGCCTTAAATTGCCGGGTGCCTCCTGGAGATCCGCCTCTTGCAGGATTTTTCCCAGATGCTATGCGGCACCATTGCCCACTTAGTCTGGTTTGAGAGTGTCAAGTGGGTCCTCCAAACTGACACCCAGAACAGTGGCTTCTGAGTTTTGTTTCCCAGGGAAATACCCTGTAGAGTGGTTCAGGGTCCTGCCGCGTTAAATTTCAGGGTGCCTCCTGGAATTCGGCCTCTCGCAGAATGCCTCCCAGACGCAAGCTGTCACAAGTGCCAACATGGTCTCGTTTGAGAGTGCCAAGTGGGTCCTGAAAACTGACACCCAGAACAGTGGCTTCTGAGTTTTGTTTCCCAGGGAAAAACACTGTACAGTGGCTCAGGGTCCTGAGGCCTTAAATGGCCAGGTGCCTCGTCGAATTCCGCCTTTCTCAGGATGCCTCCCAGACGCGAGGTGGCACCCGTGCCAACTTGGTCTGGTTTGAGAGTGCCTAGTGGGTCCTGCAAACTGACACCCAGAACAGTGGCTTCTGAGTTTTGTTTCCCAGGGAAAAAGCCTGTACAATGGTTCAGGGTCCTGCGGCCTTAAATTTCCGGGTGCCTCCTTGAATTCCGCCTCACATAGGATGCCTCCCAGATGCAAGGTGGCACCAGTGCCAACTTGGTCTCGTTTGAGAGTGCCTAGTGGGTCCTGAAACCTGACACCCAGAACAGTGGCTTTTGAGTTTTGTTTCCCAGGGAAAAGGCCTGTAGAGTGGTTCAGGGTCCTGTGGCCTTATATTGCCGGGTGTCTCCTAGAATTCTGCCTCACACAGGATGCCTCCCAGATGCAAGGTGGCTGCAGTGCCAACTTGGTCTGGTTTGAGAGTGCCAAGTGGGTGCTGAAAACTGACACCCAGAACAGTGGTTTGTGAGTTTTGTTTCCCAGGGAAAAAGCCTGTAGAGTGGTTCAGGGTCCTGCCGCGTTAAATTTCAGGGTGCCTCATGGAATTCGGCCTCTCGCAGAATGCCTCCCAGACGCAAGCTGTCACAAGTGCCAACATGGTCTCGTTTGAGAGTGCCAAGTGGGTCCTGAAAACTGACACCCAGAACAGTGGCTTCTGAGTTTTGTTTCCCAGGGAAAAACACTGTACAGTGGTTCAGGGTCCTGAGGCCTTAAATGGCCAGGTGCCTCGTCGAATTCCGCCTTTCTCAGGATGCCTCCCAGACGCAAGGTGGCACCCGTGCCAACTTGGTCTGGTTTGAGAGTGCCTAGTGGGTCCTGCAAACTGACACCCAGAACAGTGTTTTGTGAGTTTTGTTTCCCAGGGAAAAAGCCTGTACAATGGTTCAGGGTCCTGCGGCCTTATATTGCCGGGTGTCTCCTAGAATTCCGCCTCACACAGGATGCCTCCCAGATGCAAGGTGGCTGCAGTGCCAACTTGGTCTGGTTTGAGAGTGCCAAGTGGGTGCTGAAAACTGACACCCAGAACAGTGGCTTCTGAGTTTTGTTTCCCAGGGAAAAAGCCTGTACAGTGGTTCAGGGTCCTGAGGCCTTAAATTTCAGGGTGCCTCCTGGAATTCCGCCTCTCGCGGGATGCCTCCCAGACGCAATGTGGCACCCGTGCCAACTTGGTCTGGTTTGGTAGTGCCAAGTGGGTCCTGAAAACTGACACCCAGAACAGTGGTTTGTGAGTTTTGTTTCCCAGGGAAAAAGCCTGTACAATCGTTCGGGGTCCTGCGGCCTTAAATTGCCGGGTGCCTCCTGGAGATCCGCCTCTTGCAGGATTTTTCCCAGATGCTATGCGGCACCATTGCCCACTTAGTCTGGTTTGAGAGTGTCAAGTGGGTCCTCCAAACTGACACCCAGAACAGTGGCTTCTGAGTTTTGTTTCCCAGGGAAATACCCTGTAGAGTGGTTCAGGGTGCTGCCGCGTTAAATTTCAGGGTGCCTCCTGGAATTCGGCCTCTCGCAGAATGCCTCCCAGACGCAAGCTGTCACAAGTGCCAACATGGTCTCGTTTGAGAGTGCCAAGTGGGTCCTGAAAACTGACACCCAGAACAGTGGCTTCTGAGTTTTGTTTCCCAGGGAAAAACACTGTACAGTGGTTCAGGGTCCTGAGGCCTTAAATGGCCAGGTGCCTCGTCGAATTCCGCCTTTCTCAGGATGCATCCCAGACGCAAGGTGGCACCCGTGCCAACTTGGTCTGGTTTGAGAGTGCCTAGTGGGTCCTGCAAACTGACACCAAGAAAAGTGGCTTCTGAGTTTTGTTTCCCAGGGAAATACCCTGTAGAGTGGTTCAGGGTCCTGCCGCGTTAAATTTCAGGGTGCCTCCTGGAATTCGGCCTCTCGCAGAATGCCTCCCAGACGCAAGGTGGCACCAGTGCCAACATGGTCTCGTTTGAGAGTGCCAAGTGGGTCCTGAAAACTGACACCCAGAACAGTGGCTTCTGAGTTTTGTTTCCCAGGGAAAAACACTGTACAGTGGTTCAGGGTCCTGAGGCCTTAAATGGCCAGGTCCCTCGTCGAATTCCGCCTTTCTCAGGATGCCTCCCAGACGCAAGGTGGCACCCGTGCCAACTTGGTCTGGTTTGAGAGTGCCTAGTGGGTCCTGCAAACTGACACCCAGAACAGTGGCTTCTGAGTTTTGTTTCCCAGGGAAATACCCTGTAGAGTGGTTCAGGGTCCTGCCGCGTTAAATTTCAGGGTGCCTCCTGGAATTCGGCCTCTCGCAGAATGCCTCCCAGACGCAAGCTGTCACAAGTGCCAACATGGTCTCGTTTGAGAGTGCCAAGTGGGTCCTGAAAACTGACACCCAGAACAGTGGCTTCTGAGTTTTGTTTCCCAGGGAAAAACACTGTACAGTGGTTCAGGGTCCTGAGGCCTTAAATGGCCAGGTGCCTCGTCGAATTCCGCCTTTCTCAGGATGCCTCCCAGACGCAAGGTGGCACCCGTGCCAACTTGGTCTGGTTTGAGAGTGCCTAGTGGGTCCTGAAAACTGACACTAAGAACAGTGGCTTCTGAGTTTTGTTTCCCAGGGAAAAAGCCTGTACAATGGTTCAGGGTCCTGCGGCCTTAAATTTCCAGGTGCCTCCTAGAATTCTGCCTCACACAGGATGCCTCCCAGATGCAAGGTGGCTGCAGTGCCAACTTGGTCTGGTTTGAGAGTGCCTAGTGGGTCCTGGAAACTGACACCCAGAACAGTGGTTTGTGAGTTTTGTTTCCCAGGGAAATACCCTGTAGAGTGGTTAAGGGTCCTGCCGCGTTAAATTTCAGGGTGCCTCCTGGATATCTGCCTCTCGCAGAATGCCTCCCAGACGCAAGCTGTCACAAGTGCCAACATGGTCTCGTTTGAGAGTGCCAAGTGGGTCCTGAAAACTGACACCCAGAACAGTGGCTTCTGAGTTTTGTTTCCCAGGGAAAAACACTGTACAGTGGTTCAGGGTCCTGAGGCCTTAAATGGCCGGGTGCCTCCTGGAATTCCGCCTTTCTCAGGATGCCTCCCAGACGCAAGGTGGCACCCGTGCCAACTTGGTCTGGTTTGAGAGTGCCTAGTGGGTCCTGAAAACTGACACCCAGAACAGTGGCTTCTGAGTTTTGTTTCCCAGGGAAAAAGCCTGTACAATGGTTCAGGGTCCTGCGGCCTTATATTGCCGGGTGTCTCCTAGAATTCTGCCTCACACAGGATGCCTCCCAGATGCAAGGTGGCTGCAGTGCCAACTTGGTCTGGTTTGAGAGTGCCAAGTGGGTGCTGAAAACTGACACCCAGAACAGTGGCTTCTGAGTTTTGTTTCCCAGGGAAAAAGCCTGTACAGTGGTTCAGGGTCCTGAGGCCTTATATTGCCGGGTGTCTCCTAGAATTCTGCCTCACACAGGATGCCTCCCAGACGCAAGATGTCTCAAGTGCCAACATGGTCTCGTTTGAGAGTGCCAAGTGGGTCCTGAAAACTGACACCCAGAACAGTGGCTTTTGAGTTTTGTTTCCCAGGGAAAAACACTGTACATTGGTTCAGGGTCCTGAGGCCTTAAATTGCCAGGTGCCTCGTCGAATTCCGCCTTTCTCAGGATGCCTCCCAGATGCAAGGTGGCACCCGTGCCAACTTGGTCTGGTTTGAGAGTGCCTAGTGGGTCCTGCAAACTGACACTAAGAACAGTGGCTTCTGAGTTTTGTTTCCCAGGGAAAAAGCCTGTACAGTGGTTCAGGGTCCTGAGGCCTTAAATTTCAGGGTGCCTCCTGGAATTCCGCCTCTCGCAGGATGCCTCCCAGACGCAATGTGGCACCCGTGCCAACTTGGTCTGGTTTGAGAGTGCCTAGTGGGTCCTGCAAACTGACACTAAGAACAGTGGCTTCTGAGTTTTGTTTCCCAGGGAAAAAGCCAGTACAATGGTTCAGGGTCCTGCGGCCTTAAATTTCCAGGTGCATCCTTGAATTCTGCCCCACACAGGATGCCTCCCAGATGCGAGGTGGCACCAGTGCCAACTTGGTCTGGTTTGAGAGTGCCTAGTGGGTCCTGCAAACTGACACCCAGAACAGTGGCTTCTGAGTTTTGTTTCCCAGGGAAATACCCTGTAGAGTGGTTCAGGGTCCTGCCTCGTTAAATTTCAGGGTGCCTCCTGGAATTCGGCCTCTCGCAGAATGCCTCCCAGACGCAAGGTGGCACCAGTGCCAACATGGTCTCGTTTGGTAGTGCCAAGTGGGTCCTGAAAACTGACACCCAGAACAGTGGCTTCTGAGTTTTGTTTCCCAGGGAAAAACACTGTACAGTGGTTCAGGGTCCTGAGGCCTTAAATGGCCAGGTGCCTCGTCGAATTCCGCCTTTCTCAGGATGCATCCCAGACGCAAGGTGGCACCCGTGCCAACTTGGTCTGGTTTGAGAGTGCCAAGTGGGTCCTGAAAACTGACACCCAGAACAGTGGCTTCTGAGTTTTGTTTCCCAGGAAAAAAGCCTGTACAATGGTTCAGGGTCCTGAGGCCTTATATTGCCGGGTGTCTCCTAGAATTCTGCCTCACACAGGATGCCTCCCAGACGCAAGATGTCTCAAGTGCCAACATGGTCTCGTTTGAGAGTGCCAAGTGGGTCCTGAAAACTGACACCCAGAACAGTGGCTTCTGAGTTTTGTTTCCCAGGGAAAAACACTCTACATTGGTTCAGGGTCCTGAGGCCATAAATTGCAAGGTGCCTCGTCGAATTCCGCCTTTCTCAGGATGCCTCCCAGATGCAAGGTGGCACCCGTGCCAACTTGGTCTGGTTTGAGAGTGCCTAGTGGGTCCTGCAAACTGACACTAAGAACAGTGGCTTCTGAGTTTTGTTTCCCAGGGAAAAAGCCTGTACAGTGGTTCAGGGTCCTGAGGCCTTAAATTTCAGGGTGCCTCCTGGAATTCCGCCTCTCGCAGGATGCCTCCCAGACGCAATGTGGCACCCGTGCCAACTTGGTCTGGTTTGAGAGTGCCTAGTGGGTCCTGCAAACTGACACTAAGAACAGTGGCTTCTGAGTTTTGTTTCCCAGGGAAAAAGCCAGTACAATGGTTCAGGGTCCTGCGGCCTTAAATTTCCAGGTGCATCCTTGAATTCTGCCTCACACAGGATGCCTCCCAGATGCGAGGTGGCACCAGTGCCAACTTGGTCTGGTTTGAGAGTGCCTAGTGGGTCCTGCAAACTGACACCCAGAACAGTGGCTTCTGAGTTTTGTTTCCCAGGGAAATACCCTGTAGAGTGGTTCAGGGTCCTGCCTCGTTAAATTTCAGGGTGCCTCCTGGAATTCGGCCTCTCGCAGAATGCCTCCCAGACGCAAGGTGGCACCAGTGCCAACATGGTCTCGTTTGGTAGTGCCAAGTGGGTCCTGAAAACTGACACCCAGAACAGTGGCTTCTGAGTTTTGTTTCCCAGGGAAAAACACTGTACAGTGGTTCAGGGTCCTGAGGCCTTAAATGGCCAGGTGCCTCGTCGAATTCCGCCTTTCTCAGGATGCATCCCAGACGCAAGGTGGCACCCGTGCCAACTTGGTCTGGTTTGAGAGTGCCAAGTGGGTCCTGAAAACTGACACCCAGAACAGTGGCTTCTGAGTTTTGTTTCCCAGGAAAAAAGCCTGTACAATGGTTCAGGGTCCTGCGGCCTTATATTGCCGGGTGTCTCCTAGAATTCTGCCTCACACAGGATGCCTCCCAGATGCAAGGTGGCTGCAGTGCCAACTTGGTCTTGTTTGAGAGTGCCAAGTGGGTGCTGAAAACTGACACCCAGAACAGTGGCTTCTGAGTTTTGTTTCCCAGGGAAAAAGCCTGTACAGTGGTTCAGGGTCCTGAGGCCTTAAATTTCAGGGTGCCTCCTGGAATTCCGCCTCTCGCGGGATGCCTCCCAGACGCAATGTGGCACCCGTGCCAACTTGGTCTGGTTTGGTAGTGCCAAGTGGGTCCTGAAAACTGACACCCAGAACAGTGGTTTGTGAGTTTTGTTTCCCAGGGAAAAAGCCTGTACAATCGTTCGGGGTCCTGCGGCCTTAAATTGCCGGGTGCCTCCTGGAGATCCGCCTCTTGCAGGATTTTTCCCAGATGCTATGCGGCACCATTGCCCACTTAGTCTGGTTTGAGAGTGTCAAGTGGGTCCTCCAAACTGACACCCAGAACAGTGGCTTCTGAGTTTTGTTTCCCAGGGAAATACCCTGTAGAGTGGTTCAGGGTCCTGCAGCGTTAAATTTCAGGGTGCCTCCTGGAATTCGGCCTCTCGCAGAATGCCTCCCAGACGCAAGCTGTCACAAGTGCCAACATGGTCTCGTTTGAGAGTGCCAAGTGGGTCCTGAAAACTGACACCCAGAACAGTGGCTTCTGAGTTTTGTTTCCCAGGGAAAAACACTGTACAGTGGTTCAGGGTCCTGAGGCCTTAAATGGCCAGGTGCCTCGTCGAATTCCGCCTTTCTCAGGATGCCTCCCAGACGCAAGGTTGCACCCGTGCCAACTTGGTCTCGTTTGAGAGTGCCTAGTGGGTCCTGCAAACTGACACCCAGAACAGTGGCTTCTGAGTTTTGTTTCCCAGGGAAATACCCTGTAGAGTGGTTCAGGGTCCTGCCGCGTTAAATTTCAGGGTGCCTCCTGGAATTCGGCCTCTCGCAGAATGCCTCCCAGACGCAAGCTGTCACAAGTGCCAACATGGTCTCGTTTGAGAGTGCCAAGTGGGTCCTGAAAACTGACACCCAGAACAGTGGCTTCTGAGTTTTGTTTCCCAGGGAAAAACACTGTACAGTGGTTCAGGGTCCTGAGGCCTTAAATGGCCAGGTGCCTCGTCGAATTCCGCCTTTCTCAGGATGCCTCCCAGACGCAAGGTGGCACCCGTGCCAACTTGGTCTGGTTTGAGAGTGCCTAGTGGGTCCTGCAAACTGACACTAAGAACAGTGGCTTCTGAGTTTTGTTTCCCAGGGAAAAAGCCTGTACAATGGTTCAGGGTCCTGCGGCCTTAAATTTCCGGGTGCCTCCTTGAATTCCGCCTCACACAGGATGCCTCCCAGATGCAAGGTGGCACCAGTGCCAACTTGGTCTGGTTTGAGAGTGCCTAGTGGGTCCTGAAAACTGACACCCAGAACAGTGGCTTTTGAGTTTTGTTTCCCAGGGAAAAGGCCTGTAGAGTGGTTCAGGGTCCTGCGGCCTTATATTGCCGGGTGTCTCCTAGAATTCTGCCTCACACAGGATGCCTCCCAGATGCAAGGTGGCTGCAGTGCCAACTTGGTCTGGTTTGAGAGTGCCTAGTGGGTCCTGCAAACTGACACCCAGAACAGTGGTTTGTGAGTTTTGTTTCCCAGGGAAAAAGCCTGTACAGTGGTTCAGGGTCCTGCCGCGTTAAATTTCAGGGTGCCTCCTGGAATTCGGCCTCTCGCAGAATGCCTCCCAGACGCAAGCTGTCACAAGTGCCAACATGGTCTCGTTTGAGAGTGCCAAGTGGGTCCTGAAAACTGACACCCAGAACAGTGGCTTCTGAGTTTTGTTTCCCAGGGAAAAAGCCTGTACAATGGTTCAGGGTCCTGCGGCCTTATATTGCCGGGTGTCTCCTAGAATTCTGCCTCACACAGGATGCCTCCCAGATGCAAGGTGGCTGCAGTGCCAACTTGGTCTGGTTTGAGAGTGCCAAGTGGGTGCTGAAAACTGAAACCCAGAACAGTGGCTTCTGAGTTTTGTTTCCCAGGGAAAAAGCCTGTACAGTGGTTCAGGGTCCTGAGGCCTTAAATTTCAGTGTGCCTCCTGGAATTCCGCCTCTCGCGGGATGCCTCCCAGACGCAATGTGGCACCATTGCCAACTTGGTCTGGTTTGAGAGTGCCTAGTGGGTCCTGCAAACTGACACTAAGAACAGTGGCTTCTGAGTTTTGTTTCCCAGGGAAAAAGCCAGTACAATGGTTCAGGGTCCTGCGGCCTTAAATTTCCAGGTGCATCCTTGAATTCTGCCTCACACAGGATGCCTCCCAGATGCGAGGTGGCACCAGTGCCAACTTGGTCTGGTTTGAGAGTGCCTAGTGGGTCCTGCAAACTGACACCCAGAACAGTGGCTTCTGAGTTTTGTTTCCCAGGGAAATACCCTGTAGAGTGGTTCAGGGTCCTGCCTCGTTAAATTTCAGGGTGCCTCCTGGAATTCGGCCTCTCGCAGGATGCCTCCCAGACGCAAGGTGGCACCAGTGCCAACATGGTCTCGTTTGAGAGTGCCAAGTGTGTCCTGAAAACTGACACCCAGAACAGTGGCTTCTGAGTTTTGTTTCCCAGGGAAAAACACTGTACAGTGGTTCAGGGTCCTGAGGCCTTAAATGGCCAGGTGCCTCGTCGAATTCCGCCTTTCTCAGGATGCCTCCCAGACGCAAGGTGGCACCCGTGCCAACTTGGTCTGGTTTGAGAGTGCCAAGTGGGTCCTGAAAACTGACACCCAGAACAGTGTTTTGTGAGTTTTGTTTCCCAGGGAAAAAGCCTGTACAATGGTTCAGGGTCCTGCGGCCTTATATTGCCGGGTGCCTCCTTGAATTTCGCCTCACACAGGATGCCTCCCAGATGCAAGGTGGCACCAGTGCCAACTTGGTCTGGTTTGAGAGTGCCAAGTGGGTCCTGAAAATTGACACCCAGAACAGTGGCTTTTGAGTTTTGTTTCTCAGGGAAAAAGCCTGTACAGTGGTTCAGGGTCCTGCGGCCTTATATTGCCGGGTGTCTCCTAGAATTCTGCCTCACACAGGATGCCTCCCAGACGCAAGATGTCACAAGTGCCAACATGGTCTCGTTTGAGAGTGCCAAGTGGGTGCTGAAAACTGACACCCAGAACAGTGGCTTCTGAGTTTTGTTTCCCAGGGAAAAACACTCTACAGTGGTTCAGGGTCCTGAGGCCTTAAATGGCCAGGTGCCTCGTCGAATTCCGCCTTTCTCAGGATGCCTCCCAGACGCAAGGTGGCACCCGTGCCAACTTGGTCTGGTTTGAGAGTGCCTAGTGGGTCCTGCAAACTGACACTAAGAACAGTGGCTTCTGAGTTTTGTTTCCCAGGGAAAAAGCCAGTACAATCGTTCAGGGTCCTGCGGCCTTAAATTTCCAGGTGCCTCCTTGAATTCCGCCTCACACAGGATGCTGCCCAGATGCGAGGTGGCACCCGTGCCAACTTGGTCTGGTTTGGTAGTGCCAAGTGGGTCCTGAAAACTGACACCCAGAACAGTGGTTTGTGAGTTTTGTTTCCCAGGGAAAAAGCCTGTACAATCGTTCGGGGTCCTGCGGCCTTAAATTGCCGGGTGCCTCCTGGAGATCCGCCTCTTGCAGGATTTTTCCCAGATGCTATGCGGCACCATTGCCCACTTAGTCTGGTTTGAGAGTGTCAAGTGGGTCCTCCAAACTGACACCCAGAACAGTGGCTTCTGAGTTTTGTTTCCCAGGGAAATATCCTGTAGAGTGGTTCAGGGTCCTGCCGCGTTAAATTTCAGGGTGCCTCCTGGAATTCGGCCTCTCGCAGAATGCCTCCCAGACGCAAGCTGTCACAAGTGCCAACATGGTCTCGTTTGAGAGTGCCAAGTGGGTCCTGAAAACTGACACCCAGAACAGTGGCTTCTGAGTTTTGTTTCCCAGGGAAAAACACTGTACAGTGGTTCAGGGTCCTGAGGCCTTAAATGGCCAGGTCCCTCGTCGAATTCCGCCTTTCTCAGGATGCCTCCCAGACGCAAGGTGGCACCCGTGCCAACTTGGTCTGGTTTGAGAGTGCCTAGTGGGTCCTGCAAACTGACACCCAGAACAGTGGCTTCTGAGTTTTGTTTCCCAGGGAAATACCCTGTAGAGTGGTTCAGGGTCCTGCCGCGTTAAATTTCAGGGTGCCTCCTGGAATTCGGCCTCTCGCAGAATGCCTCCCAGACGCAAGCTGTCACAAGTGCCAACATGGTCTCGTTTGAGAGTGCCAAGTGGGTCCTGAAAACTGACACCCAGAACAGTGGCTTCTGAGTTTTGTTTCCCAGGGAAAAACACTGTACAGTGGTTCAGGGTCCTGAGGTCTTAAATGGCCAGGTGCCTCGTCGAATTCCGCCTTTCTCAGGATGCCTCCCAGACGCAAGGTGGCACCCGTGCCAACTTGGTCTGGTTTGAGAGTGCCTAGTGGGTCCTGCAAACTGACACCCAGAACAGTGGCTTCTGAGTTTTGTTTCCCAGGGAAATACCCTGTAGAGTGGTTCAGGGTCCTGCCGCGTTAAATTTCAGGGTGCCTCCTGGAATTCGGCCTCTCGCAGAATGCCTCCCAGACGCAAGCTGTCACAAGTGCCAACATGGTCTCGTTTGAGAGTGCCAAGTGGGTGCTGAAAACTGACACCCAGAACAGTGGCTTCTGAGTTTTGTTTCCCAGGGAAAAACACTCTACAGTGGTTCAGGGTCCTGAGGCCTTAAATGGCCAGGTGCCTCGTCGAATTCCGCCTTTCTCAGGATGCCTCCCAGACGCAAGGTGGCACCCGTGCCAACTTGGTCTGGTTTGAGAGTGCCTAGTGGGTCCTGCAAACTGACACTAAGAACAGTGGCTTCTGAGTTTTGTTTCCCAGGGAAAAAGCCAGTACAATGGTTCAGGGTCCTGCGGCCTTAAATTTCCAGGTGCCTCCTTGAATTCCGCCTCACACAGGATGCTGCCCAGATGCGAGGTGGCACCCGTGCCAACTTGGTCTGGTTTGGTAGTGCCAAGTGGGTCCTGAAAACTGACACCCAGAACAGTGGTTTGTGAGTTTTGTTTCCCAGGGAAAAAGCCTGTACAATCGTTCGGGGTCCTGCGGCCTTAAATTGCCGGGTGCCTCCTGGAGATCCGCCTCTTGCAGGATTTTTCCCAGATGCTATGCGGCACCATTGCCCACTTAGTCTGGTTTGAGAGTGTCAAGTGGGTCCTCCAAACTGACACCCAGAACAGTGGCTTCTGAGTTTTGTTTCCCAGGGAAATACCCTGTAGAGTGGTTCAGGGTCCTGCCGCGTTAAATTTCAGGGTGCCTCCTGGAATTCGGCCTCTCGCAGAATGCCTCCCAGACGCAAGCTGTCACAAGTGCCAACATGGTCTCGTTTGAGAGTGCCAAGTGGGTCCTGAAAACTGACACCCAGAACAGTGGCTTCTGAGTTTTGTTTCCCAGGGAAAAACACTGTACAGTGGTTCAGGGTCCTGAGGCCTTAAATGGCCAGGTCCCTCGTCGAATTCCGCCTTTCTCAGGATGCCTCCCAGACGCAAGGTGGCACCCGTGCCAACTTGGTCTGGTTTGAGAGTGCCTAGTGGGTCCTGCAAACTGACACCCAGAACAGTGGCTTCTGAGTTTTGTTTCCCAGGGAAATACCCTGTAGAGTGGTTCAGGGTCCTGCCGCGTTAAATTTCAGGGTGCCTCCTGGAATTCGGCCTCTCGCAGAATGCCTCCCAGACGCAAGCTGTCACAAGTGCCAACATGGTCTCGTTTGAGAGTGCCAAGTGGGTCCTGAAAACTGACACCCAGAACAGTGGCTTCTGAGTTTTGTTTCCCAGGGAAAAACACTGTACAGTGGTTCAGGGTCCTGAGGCCTTAAATGGCCAGGTGCCTCGTCGAATTCCGCCTTTCTCAGGATGCCTCCCAGACGCAAGGTGGCACCCGTGCCAACTTGGTCTGGTTTGAGAGTGCCTAGTGGGTCCTGCAAACTGACACCCAGAACAGTGGCTTCTGAGTTTTGTTTCCCAGGGAAATACCCTGTAGAGTGGTTCAGGGTCCTGCCGCGTTAAATTTCAGGGTGCCTCCTGGAATTCGGCCTCTCGCAGAATGCCTCCCAGACGCAAGATGTCACAAGTGCCAACATGGTCTCGTTTGAGAGTGCCAAGTGGGTCCTGAAAACTGACACCCAGAACAGTGGCTTCTGAGTTTTGTTTCCCAGGGAAAAACACTGTACAGTGGTTCAGGGTCCTGAGGCCTTAAATGGCCAGGTGCCTCGTCGAATTCCGCCTTTCTCAGGATGCCTCCCAGACGCAAGGTGGCACCCGTGCCAACTTGGTCTGGTTTGAGAGTGCCTAGTGGGTCCTGCAAACTGACACTAAGAACAGTGGCTTCTGAGTTTTGTTTCCCAGGGAAAAAGCCAGTACAATGGTTCAGGGTCCTGCGGCCTTAAATTTCCAGGTGCCTCCTTGAATTCCGCCTCACACAGGATGCTGCCCAGATGCGAGGTGGCACCCATGCCAACTTGGTCTGGTTTGGTAGTGCCAAGTGGGTCCTGAAAACTGACACCCAGAACAGTGGTTTGTGAGTTTTGTTTCCCAGGGAAAAAGCCTGTAAAATCGTTCGGGGTCCTGCGGCCTTAAATTGCCGGGTGCCTCCTGGAGATCCGCCTCTTGCAGGATTTTTCCCAGATGCTATGCGGCACCATTGCCCACTTAGTCTGGTTTGAGAGTGTCAAGTGGGTCCTCCAAACTGACACCCAGAACAGTGGCTTCTGAGTTTTGTTTCCCAGGGAAATACCCTGTAGAGTGGTTCAGGGTCCTGCCGCGTTAAATTTCAGGGTGCCTCCTGGAATTCGGCCTCTCGCAGAATGCCTCCCAGACGCAAGCTGTCACAAGTGCCAACATGGTCTCGTTTGAGAGTGCCAAGTGGGTCCTGAAAACTGACACCCAGAACAGTGGCTTCTGAGTTTTGTTTCCCAGGGAAAAACACTGTACAGTGGTTCAGGGTCCTGAGGCCTTAAATGGCCAGGTGCCTCATCGAATTCCGCCTCTCGCAGGATGCCTTTCAGACGAAGGGTGGCAGCAGTGCCAACTTGGTCTGGTTTAGAGTGCCAAGTGGGTCCTGAAAACTGACACCCAGAACAGTGGCTTTTGAGTTTTGTTTCCCAGGGAAAATGCCTGTAAAATGGTTCAGGGTCCTGCGGCCTTAAATTTCCGGGTGCCTCCTTGAATTCCGCCTCACACAGGATGCCTCCCAGATGCAAGGTGGCACCAGTGCCAACTTGGTCTGGTTTGAGAGTGCCAAGTGGGTGCTGAAAACTGACACCCAGAACAGTGGCTTCTGAGTTTTGTTTCCCAGGGAAAAAGCTTGTACAGTGGTTCAGGGTCCTGAGGCCTTAAATTTCAGGGTGCCTCCTGGAATTCCGCCTCTCGCGGGATGCCTCCCAGACGCAATGTGGCACCCGTGCCAACTTGGTCTGGTTTGGTAGTGCCAAGTGGGTCCTGAAAACTGATACCCAGAACAGTGGTTTGTGAGTTTTGTTTCCCAGGGAAAAAGCCTGTACAATCGTTCGGGGTCCTGCGGCCTTAAATTGCCGGGTGCCTCCTGGAGATCCGCCTCTTGCAGGATTTTTCCCAGATGCTATGCGGCACCATTGCCCACTTAGTCTGGTTTGAGAGTGCCAAGTGGGTCCTGAAAACTGACACCCAGAACAGTGGTTTGTGAGTTTTGTTTCCCAGGGAAAAAGCCTGTACAATGGTTCAGGGTCCTGCGGCCTTATATTGCCGGGTGTCTCCTAGAATTCTGCCTCACACAGGATGCCTCCCAGATGCAAGGTGGCTGCAGTGCCAACTGGGTCTGGTTTGAGAGTGCCAAGTGGGTGCTGAAAACTGACACCCAGAACAGTGGCTTCTGAGTTTTGTTTCCCAGGGAAAAACACTGTACAGTGGTTCAGGGTCCTGAGGCCTTAAATGGCCAGGTGCCTCGTCGAATTCCGCCTTTCTCAGGATGCCTCCCAGACGCAAGGTGGCACCCGTGCCAACTTGGTCTGGTTTGAGAGTGCCTAGTGGGTCCTGCAAACTGACACTAAGAACAGTGGCTTCTGAGTTTTGTTTCCCAGGGAAAAAGCCTGTACAATGGTTCAGGGTCCTGCGGCCTTAAATTTCCGGGTGACTCCTTGAATTCCGCCTCACACAGGATGCCTCCCAGATGCAAGGTGGCACCAGTGCCAACTTGGTCTGGTTTGAGAGTGCCAAGTGGGTCCTGAAAACTGACACCCAGAACAGTGGCTTTTGAGTTTTGTTTCCCAGGGAAAAGGCCTGTACAATGGTTCAGGGTCCTGCGGCCTTAAATTTCAGGATGCCTCCTAGAATTCTGCCTCACACAGGATGCCTCCCAGATGCAAGGTGGCTGCAGTGCCAACTTGGTCTGGTTTGAGAGTGCCAAGTGGGTGCTGAAAACTGACACCCAGAACAGTGGCTTCTGAGTTTTGTTTCCCAGGGAAAAACACTGTACAGTGGTTCAGGGTCCTGAGGCCTTAAATGGCCAGGTGCCTCGTCGAATTCCGCCTTTCTCAGGATGCCCCCCAGACGCAAGGTGGCACCCGTGCCAACTTGGTCTGGTTTGAGAGTGCCTAGTGGGTCCTGCAAACTGACACTAAGAACAGTGGCTTCTGAGTTTTGTTTCCCAGGGAAAAAGCCTGTACAATCGTTCGGGGTCCTGCGGCCTTAAATTGCCGGGTGCCTCCTGGAGATCCGCCTCTTGCAGGATTTTTCCCAGATGCTATGCAGCACCATTGCCCACTTAGTCTGGTTTGAGAATGCCTAGTTGGTCCTGCAAACTGACACCAAGAACAGTCGCTGCTGAGATTTGTTTCCCAGGAAAAAAGCCTGTACAATGGTTCAGGGTCCTGAGGCCTTAAATGGCCAGGTGCCTCGTCGAATTCCGCCTCTCGCAGGATGCCTTTCAGACGAAGGGTGGCAGCAGTGCCAACTTGGTCTGGTTTGAGAGTGCCAAGTGGGACCTGAAAACTGACACCCAGAACAGTGTTTTGTGAGTTTTGTTTCCCAGGGAAAAAGCCTGTACAGTGGTTCAGGGTCCTGAGGCCTTAAATTTCAGGGTGCCTCCTGGAATTCCGCCTCTCGCGGCATGCCTCCCAGACGCAATGTGGCACCCGTGCCAGCTTGGTCTGGTTTGGTAGTGCCAAGTGGGTCCTGAAAACTGACACCCAGAACAGTGGTTTGTGAGTTTTGTTTCCCAGGGAAAAAGCCTGTACAATGGTTCAGGGTCCTGCGGCCTTATATTGCCGGGTGTCTCCTAGAATTCCGCCTCACACAGGATGCCTCCCAGATGCAAGGTGGCTGCAGTGCCAACTTGGTCTGGTTTGAGAGTGCCAAGTGGGTGCTGAAAACTGACACCCAGAACAGTGGCTTCTGAGTTTTGTTTCCCAGGGAAAAAGCCTGTACAGTGGTTCAGGGTCCTGAGGCCTTAAATTTCAGGGTGCCTCCTGGAATTCCGCCTCTCGCGGGATGCCTCCCAGACGCAATGTGGCACCCGTGCCAACTTGGTCTGGTTTGGTAGTGCCAAGTGGGTCCTGAAAACTGACACCCAGAACAGTGGTTTGTGAGTTTTGTTTCCCAGGGAAAAAGCCTGTACAATCGTTCGGGGTCCTGCGGCCTTAAATTGCCGGGTGCCTCCTGGAGATCCGCCTCTTGCAGGATTTTTCCCAGATGCTATGCGGCACCATTGCCCACTTAGTCTGGTTTGAGAGTGTCAAGTGGGTCCTCCAAACTGACACCCAGAACAGTGGCTTCTGAGTTTTGTTTCCCAGGGAAATACCCTGTAGAGTGGTTCAGGGTGCTGCCGCGTTAAATTTCAGGGTGCCTCCTGGAATTCGGCCTCTCGCAGAATGCCTCCCAGACGCAAGCTGTCACAAGTGCCAACATGGTCTCGTTTGAGAGTGCCAAGTGGGTCCTGAAAACTGACACCCAGAACAGTGGCTTCTGAGTTTTGTTTCCCAGGGAAAAACACTGTACAGTGGTTCAGGGTCCTGAGGCCTTAAATGGCCAGGTGCCTCGTCGAATTCCGCCTTTCTCAGGATGCATCCCAGACGCAAGGTGGCACCCGTGCCAACTTGGTCTGGTTTGAGAGTGCCTAGTGGGTCCTGCAAACTGACACCAAGAAAAGTGGCTTCTGAGTTTTGTTTCCCAGGGAAATACCCTGTAGAGTGGTTCAGGGTCCTGCCGCGTTAAATTTCAGGGTGCCTCCTGGAATTCGGCCTCTCGCAGAATGCCTCCCAGACGCAAGGTGGCACCAGTGCCAACATGGTCTCGTTTGAGAGTGCCAAGTGGGTCCTGAAAACTGACACCCAGAACAGTGGCTTCTGAGTTTTGTTTCCCAGGGAAAAACACTGTACAGTGGTTCAGGGTCCTGAGGCCTTAAATGGCCAGGTCCCTCGTCGAATTCCGCCTTTCTCAGGATGCCTCCCAGACGCAAGGTGGCACCCGTGCCAACTTGGTCTGGTTTGAGAGTGCCTAGTGGGTCCTGCAAACTGACACCCAGAACAGTGGCTTCTGAGTTTTGTTTCCCAGGGAAATACCCTGTAGAGTGGTTCAGGGTCCTGCCGCGTTAAATTTCAGGGTGCCTCCTGGAATTCGGCCTCTCGCAGAATGCCTTCCAGACGCAAGCTGTCACAAGTGCCAACATGGTCTCGTTTGAGAGTGCCAAGTGGGTCCTGAAAACTGACACCCAGAACAGTGGCTTCTGAGTTTTGTTTCCCAGGGAAAAACACTGTACAGTGGTTCAGGGTCCTGAGGCCTTAAATGGCCAGGTGCCTCGTCGAATTCCGCCTTTCTCAGGATGCCTCCCAGACGCAAGGTGGCACCCGTGCCAACTTGGTCTGGTTTGAGAGTGCCTAGTGGGTCCTGAAAACTGACACTAAGAACAGTGGCTTCTGAGTTTTGTTTCCCAGGGAAAAAGCCTGTACAATGGTTCAGGGTCCTGCGGCCTTAAATTTCCAGGTGCCTCCTAGAATTCTGCCTCACACAGGATGCCTCCCAGATGCAAGGTGGCTGCAGTGCCAACTTGGTCTGGTTTGAGAGTGCCTAGTGGGTCCTGCAAACTGACACCCAGAACAGTGGTTTGTGAGTTTTGTTTCCCAGGGAAATACCCTGTAGAGTGGTTAAGGGTCCTGCCGCGTTAAATTTCAGGGTGCCTCCTGGATATCTGCCTCTCGCAGAATGCCTCCCAGACGCAAGCTGTCACAAGTGCCAACATGGTCTCGTTTGAGAGTGCCAAGTGGGTCCTGAAAACTGACACCCAGAACAGTGGCTTCTGAGTTTTGTTTCCCAGGGAAAAACACTGTACAGTGGTTCAGGGTCCTGAGGCCTTAAATGGCCGGGTGCCTCCTGGAATTCCGCCTTTCTCAGGATGCCTCCCAGACGCAAGGTGGCACCCGTGCCAACTTGGTCTGGTTTGAGAGTGCCTAGTGGGTCCTGAAAACTGACACCCAGAACAGTGGCTTCTGAGTTTTGTTTCCCAGGGAAAAAGCCTGTACAATGGTTCAGGGTCCTGCGGCCTTATATTGCCGGGTGTCTCCTAGAATTCTGCCTCACACAGGATGCCTCCCAGATGCAAGGTGGCTGCAGTGCCAACTTGGTCTGGTTTGAGAGTGCCAAGTGGGTGCTGAAAACTGACACCCAGAACAGTGGCTTCTGAGTTTTGTTTCCCAGGGAAAAAGCCTGTACAGTGGTTCAGGGTCCTGAGGCCTTATATTGCCGGGTGTCTCCTAGAATTCTGCCTCACACAGGATGCCTCCCAGACGCAAGATGTCTCAAGTGCCAACATGGTCTCGTTTGAGAGTGCCAAGTGGGTCCTGAAAACTGACACCCAGAACAGTGGCTTCTGAGTTTTGTTTCCCAGGGAAAAACACTGTACAGTGGTTCAGGGTCCTGAGGCCTTAAATTGCCAGGTGCCTCGTCGAATTCCGCCTTTCTCAGGATGCCTCCCAGACGCAAGGTGGCACCCGTGCCAACTTGGTCTGGTTTGAGAGTGCCTAGTGGGTCCTGCAAACTGACACTAAGAACAGTGGCTTCTGAGTTTGGTTTCCCAGGGAAAAAGCCTGTACAATGGTTCAGGGTCCTGCGGCCTTAAATTTCCAGGTGCCTCCTAGAATTCTGCCTCACACAGGATGCCTCCCAGATGCAAGGTGGCTGCAGTGCCAACTTGGTCTGGTTTGAGAGTGCCTAGTGGGTCCTGCAAACTGACACCCAGAACAGTGGTTTGTGAGTTTTGTTTCCCAGGGAAATACCCTGTAGAGTGGTTCAGGGTCCTGCCGCGTTAAATTTCAGGGTGCCTCCTGGAATTCGGCCTCTCGCAGAATGCCTCCCAGACGCAAGCTGTCACAAGTGCCAACTTGGTCTGGTTTGAGAGTGCCTAGTGGGTCCTGCAAACTGACACCCAGAACAGTGGCTTCTGAGTTTTGTTTCCCAGGGAAAAAGCCTGTACAATGGTTCAGGGTCCTGCGGCCTTATATTGCCGGGTGTCTCCTAGAATTCTGCCTCACACAGGATGCCTCCCAGATGCAAGGTGGCTGCAGTGCCAACTTGGTCTGGTTTGAGAGTGCCAAGTGGGTGCTGAAAACTGACACCCAGAACAGTGGCTTCTGAGTTTTGTTTCCCAGGGAAAAAGCCTGTACAGTGGTTCAGGGTCCTGAGGCCTTATATTACCGGGTGTCTCCTAGAATTCTGCCTCACACAGGATGCCTCCCAGACGCAAGATGTCTCAAGTGCCAACATGGTCTCGTTTGAGAGTGCCAAGTGGGTCCTGAAAACTGACACCCAGAACAGTGGCTTCTGAGTTTTGTTTCCCAGGGAAAAACACTCTACATTGGTTCAGGGTCCTGAGGCCTTAAATTGCAAGGTGCCTCGTCGAATTCCGCCTTTCTCAGGATGCCTCCCAGATGCAAGGTGGCACCCGTGCCAACTTGGTCTGGTTTGAGAGTGCCTAGTGGGTCCTGCAAACTGACACTAAGAACAGTGGCTTCTGAGTTTTGTTTCCCAGGGAAAAAGCCTGTACAGTGGTTCAGGGTCCTGAGGCCTTAAATTTCAGGGTGCCTCCTGGAATTCCGCCTCTCGCAGGATGCCTCCCAGACGCAATGTGGCACCCGTGCCAACTTGGTCTGGTTTGAGAGTGCCTAGTGGGTCCTGCAAACTGACACTAAGAACAGTGGCTTCTGAGTTTTGTTTCCCAGGGAAAAAGCCAGTACAATGGTTCAGGGTCCTGCGGCCTTAAATTTCCAGGTGCATCCTTGAATTCTGCCTCACACAGGATGCCTCCCAGATGCGAGGTGGCACCAGTGCCAACTTGGTCTGGTTTGAGAGTGCCTAGTGGGTCCTGCAAACTGACACCCAGAACAGTGGCTTCTGAGTTTTGTTTCCCAGGGAAATACCCTGTAGAGTGGTTCAGGGTCCTGCCTCGTTAAATTTCAGGGTGCCTCCTGGAATTCGGCCTCTCGCAGAATGCCTCCCAGACGCAAGGTGGCACCAGTGCCAACATGGTCTCGTTTGGTAGTGCCAAGTGGGTCCTGAAAACTGACACCCAGAACAGTGGCTTCTGAGTTTTGTTTCCCAGGGAAAAACACTGTACAGTGGTTCAGGGTCCTGAGGCCTTAAATGGCCAGGTGCCTCGTCGAATTCCGCCTTTCTCAGGATGCATCCCAGACGCAAGGTGGCACCCGTGCCAACTTGGTCTGGTTTGAGAGTGCCAAGTGGGTCCTGAAAACTGACACCCAGAACAGTGGCTTCTGAGTTTTGTTTCCCAGGAAAAAAGCCTGTACAATGGTTCAGGGTCCTGAGGCCTTATATTGCCGGGTGTCTCCTAGAATTCTGCCTCACACAGGATGCCTCCCAGACGCAAGATGTCTCAAGTGCCAACATGGTCTCGTTTGAGAGTGCCAAGTGGGTCCTGAAAACTGACACCCAGAACAGTGGCTTCTGAGTTTTGTTTCCCAGGGAAAAACACTCTACATTGGTTCAGGGTCCTGAGGCCTTAAATTGCAAGGTGCCTCGTCGAATTCCGCCTTTCTCAGGATGCCTCCCAGATGCAAGGTGGCACCCGTGCCAACTTGGTCTGGTTTGAGAGTGCCTAGTGGGTCCTGCAAACTGACACTAAGAACAGTGGCTTCTGAGTTTTGTTTCCCAGGGAAAAAGCCTGTACAGTGGTTCAGGGTCCTGAGGCCTTAAATTTCAGGGTGCCTCCTGGAATTCCGCCTCTCGCAGGATGCCTCCCAGACGCAATGTGGCACCCGTGCCAACTTGGTCTGGTTTGAGAGTGCCTAGTGGGTCCTGCAAACTGACACTAAGAACAGTGGCTTCTGAGTTTTGTTTCCCAGGGAAAAAGCCAGTACAATGGTTCAGGGTCCTGCGGCCTTAAATTTCCAGGTGCATCCTTGAATTCTGCCTCACACAGGATGCCTCCCAGATGCGAGGTGGCACCAGTGCCAACTTGGTCTGGTTTGAGAGTGCCTAGTGGGTCCTGCAAACTGACACCCAGAACAGTGGCTTCTGAGTTTTGTTTCCCAGGGAAATACCCTGTAGAGTGGTTCAGGGTCCTGCCTCGTTAAATTTCAGGGTGCCTCCTGGAATTCGGCCTCTCGCAGAATGCCTCCCAGACGCAAGGTGGCACCAGTGCCAACATGGTCTCGTTTGGTAGTGCCAAGTGGGTCCTGAAAACTGACACCCAGAACAGTGGCTTCTGAGTTTTGTTTCCCAGGGAAAAACACTGTACAGTGGTTCAGGGTCCTGAGGCCTTAAATGGCCAGGTGCCTCGTCGAATTCCGCCTTTCTCAGGATGCATCCCAGACGCAAGGTGGCACCCGTGCCAACTTGGTCTGGTTTGAGAGTGCCAAGTGGGTCCTGAAAACTGACACCCAGAACAGTGGCTTCTGAGTTTTGTTTCCCAGGAAAAAAGCCTGTACAATGGTTCAGGGTCCTGCGGCCTTATATTGCCGGGTGTCTCCTAGAATTCTGCCTCACACAGGATGCCTCCCAGATGCAAGGTGGCTGCAGTGCCAACTTGGTCTTGTTTGAGAGTGCCAAGTGGGTGCTGAAAACTGACACCCAGAACAGTGGCTTCTGAGTTTTGTTTCCCAGGGAAAAAGCCTGTACAGTGGTTCAGGGTCCTGAGGCCTTAAATTTCAGGGTGCCTCCTGGAATTCCGCCTCTCGCGGGATGCCTCCCAGACGCAATGTGGCACCCGTGCCAACTTGGTCTGGTTTGGTAGTGCCAAGTGGGTCCTGAAAACTGACACCCAGAACAGTGGTTTGTGAGTTTTGTTTCCCAGGGAAAAAGCCTGTACAATCGTTCGGGGTCCTGCGGCCTTAAATTGCCGGGTGCCTCCTGGAGATCCGCCTCTTGCAGGATTTTTCCCAGATGCTATGCGGCACCATTGCCCACTTAGTCTGGTTTGAGAGTGTCAAGTGGGTCCTCCAAACTGACACCCAGAACAGTGGCTTCTGAGTTTTGTTTCCCAGGGAAATACCCTGTAGAGTGGTTCAGGGTCCTGCAGCGTTAAATTTCAGGGTGCCTCCTGGAATTCGGCCTCTCGCAGAATGCCTCCCAGACGCAAGCTGTCACAAGTGCCAACATGGTCTCGTTTGAGAGTGCCAAGTGGGTCCTGAAAACTGACACCCAGAACAGTGGCTTCTGAGTTTTGTTTCCCAGGGAAAAACACTGTACAGTGGTTCAGGGTCCTGAGGCCTTAAATGGCCAGGTGCCTCGTCGAATTCCGCCTTTCTCAGGATGCCTCCCAGACGCAAGGTTGCACCCGTGCCAACTTGGTCACGTTTGAGAGTGCCTAGTGGGTCCTGCAAACTGACACCCAGAACAGTGGCTTCTGAGTTTTGTTTCCCAGGGAAATACCCTGTAGAGTGGTTCAGGGTCCTGCCGCGTTAAATTTCAGGGTGCCTCCTGGAATTCGGCCTCTCGCAGAATGCCTCCCAGACGCAAGCTGTCACAAGTGCCAACATGGTCTCGTTTGAGAGTGCCAAGTGGGTCCTGAAAACTGACACCCAGAACAGTGGCTTCTGAGTTTTGTTTCCCAGGGAAAAACACTGTACAGTGGTTCAGGGTCCTGAGGCCTTAAATGGCCAGGTGCCTCGTCGAATTCCGCCTTTCTCAGGATGCCTCCCAGACGCAAGGTGCCACACGTGCCAACTTGGTCTGGTTTGAGAGTGCCTAGTGGGTCCTGCAAACTGACACTAAGAACAGTGGCTTCTGAGTTTTGTTTCCCAGGGAAAAAGCCTGTACAATGGTTCAGGGTCCTGCGGCCTTAAATTTCCGGGTGCCTCCTTGAATTCCGCCTCACACAGGATGCCTCCCAGATGCAAGGTGGCACCAGTGCCAACTTGGTCTGGTTTGAGAGTGCCTAGTGGGTCCTGAAAACTGACACCCAGAACAGTGGCTTTTGAGTTTTGTTTCCCAGGGAAAAGGCCTGTAGAGTGGTTCAGGGTCCTGCGGCCTTATATTGCCGGGTGTCTCCTAGAATTCTGCCTCACACAGGATGCCTCCCAGATGCAAGGTGGCTGCAGTGCCAACTTGGTCTGGTTTGAGAGTGCCTAGTGGGTCCTGCAAACTGACACCCAGAACAGTGGTTTGTGAGTTTTGTTTCCCAGGGAAAAAGCCTGTAGAGTGGTTCAGGGTCCTGCCGCGTTAAATTTCAGGGTGCCTCCTGGAATTCGGCCTCTCGCAGAATGCCTCCCAGACGCAAGCTGTCACAAGTGCCAACATGGTCTCGTTTGAGAGTGCCAAGTGGGTCCTGAAAACTGACACCCAGAACAGTGGCTTCTGAGTTTTGTTTCCCAGGGAAAAAGCCTGTACAATGGTTCAGGGTCCTGCGGCCTTATATTGCCGGGTGTCTCCTAGAATTCTGCCTCACACAGGATGCCTCCCAGATGCAAGGTGGCTGCAGTGCCAACTTGGTCTGGTTTGAGAGTGCCAAGTGGGTGCTGAAAACTGACACCCAGAACAGTGGCTTCTGAGTTTTGTTTCCCAGGGAAAAAGCCTGTACAGTGGTTCAGGGTCCTGAGGCCTTAAATTTCAGTGTGCCTCCTGGAATTCCGCCTCTCGCGGGATGCCTCCCAGACGCAATGTGGCACCATTGCCAACTTGGTCTGGTTTGAGAGTGCCTAGTGGGTCCTGCAAACTGACACTAAGAACAGTGGCTTCTGAGTTTTGTTTCCCAGGGAAAAAGCCAGTACAATGGTTCAGGGTCCTGCGGCCTTAAATTTCCAGGTGCATCCTTGAATTCTGCCTCACACAGGATGCCTCCCAGATGCGAGGTGGCACCAGTGCCAACTTGGTCTGGTTTGAGAGTGCCTAGTGGGTCCTGCAAACTGACACCCAGAACAGTGGCTTCTGAGTTTTGTTTCCCAGGGAAATACCCTGTAGAGTGGTTCAGGGTCCTGCCTCGTTAAATTTCAGGGTGCCTCCTGGAATTCGGCCTCTCGCAGGATGCCTTTCAGACGCAAGGTGGCACCAGTGCCAACATGGTCTCGTTTGAGAGTGCCAAGTGTGTCCTGAAAACTGACACCCAGAACAGTGGCTTCTGAGTTTTGTTTCCCAGGGAAAAACACTGTACAGTGGTTCAGGGTCCTGAGGCCTTAAATGGCCAGGTGCCTCGTCGAATTCCGCCTTTCTCAGGATGCCTCCCAGACGCAAGGTGGCACCCGTGCCAACTTGGTCTGGTTTGAGAGTGCCAAGTGGGTCCTGAAAACTGACACCCAGAACAGTGTTTTGTGAGTTTTGTTTCCCAGGGAAAAAGCCTGTACAATGGTTCAGGGTCCTGCGGCCTTATATTGCCGGGTGCCTCCTTGAATTTCGCCTCACACAGGATGCCTCCCAGATGCAAGGTGGCACCAGTGCCAACTTGGTCTGGTTTGAGAGTGCCAAGTGGGTCCTGAAAATTGACACCCAGAACAGTGGCTTTTGAGTTTTGTTTCTCAGGGAAAAAGCCTGTACAGTGGTTCAGGGTCCTGCGGCCTTATATTGCCGGGTGTCTCCTAGAATTCTGCCTCACACAGGATGCCTCCCAGACGCAAGATGTCACAAGTGCCAACATGGTCTCGTTTGAGAGTGCCAAGTGGGTGCTGAAAACTGACACCCAGAACAGTGGCTTCTGAGTTTTGTTTCCCAGGGAAAAACACTCTACAGTGGTTCAGGGTCCTGAGGCCTTAAATGGCCAGGTGCCTCGTCGAATTCCGCCTTTCTCAGGATGCCTCCCAGACGCAAGGTGGCACCCGTGCCAACTTGGTCTGGTTTGAGAGTGCCTAGTGGGTCCTGCAAACTGACACTAAGAACAGTGGCTTCTGAGTTTTGTTTCCCAGGGAAAAAGCCAGTACAATGGTTCAGGGTCCTGCGGCCTTAAATTTCCAGGTGCCTCCTTGAATTCCGCCTCACACAGGATGCTGCCCAGATGCGAGGTGGCACCCGTGCCAACTTGGTCTGGTTTGGTAGTGCCAAGTGGGTCCTGAAAACTGACACCCAGAACAGTGGTTTGTGAGTTTTGTTTCCCAGGGAAAAAGCCTGTACAATCGTTCGGGGTCCTGCGGCCTTAAATTGCCGGGTGCCTCCTGGAGATCCGCCTCTTGCAGGATTTTTCCCAGATGCTATGCGGCACCATTGCCCACTTAGTCTGGTTTGAGAGTGTCAAGTGGGTCCTCCAAACTGACACCCAGAACAGTGGCTTCTGAGTTTTGTTTCCCAGGGAAATACCCTGTAGAGTGGTTCAGGGTCCTGCCGCGTTAAATTTCAGGGTGCCTCCTGGAATTCGGCCTCTCGCAGAATGCCTCCCAGACGCAAGCTGTCACAAGTGCCAACATGGTCTCGTTTGAGAGTGCCAAGTGGGTCCTGAAAACTGACACCCAGAACAGTGGCTTCTGAGTTTTGTTTCCCAGGGAAAAACACTGTACAGTGGTTCAGGGTCCTGAGGCCTTAAATGGCCAGGTCCCTCGTCGAATTCCGCCTTTCTCAGGATGCCTCCCAGACGCAAGGTGGCACCCGTGCCAACTTGGTCTGGTTTGAGAGTGCCTAGTGGGTCCTGCAAACTGACACCCAGAACAGTGGCTTCTGAGTTTTGTTTCCCAGGGAAATACCCTGTAGAGTGGTTCAGGGTCCTGCCGCGTTAAATTTCAGGGTGCCTCCTGGAATTCGGCCTCTCGCAGAATGCCTCCCAGACGCAAGCTGTCACAAGTGCCAACATGGTCTCGTTTGAGAGTGCCAAGTGGGTCCTGAAAACTGACACCCAGAACAGTGGCTTCTGAGTTTTGTTTCCCAGGGAAAAACACTGTACAGTGGTTCAGGGTCCTGAGGCCTTAAATGGCCAGGTGCCTCGTCGAATTCCGCCTTTCTCAGGATGCCTCCCAGACGCAAGGTGGCACCCGTGCCAACTTGGTCTGGTTTGAGAGTGCCTAGTGGGTCCTGCAAACTGACACCCAGAACAGTGGCTTCTGAGTTTTGTTTCCCAGGGAAATACCCTGTAGAGTGGTTCAGGGTCCTGCCGCGTTAAATTTCAGGGTGCCTCCTGGAATTCGGCCTCTCGCAGAATGCCTCCCAGACGCAAGATGTCACAAGTGCCAACATGGTCTCGTTTGAGAGTGCCAAGTGGGTCCTGAAAACTGACACCCAGAACAGTGGCTTCTGAGTTTTGTTTCCCAGGGAAAAACACTCTACAGTGGTTCAGGGTCCTGAGGCCTTAAATGGCCAGGTGCCTCGTCGAATTCCGCCTTTCTCAGGATGCCTCCCAGACGCAAGGTGGCACCCGTGCCAACTTGGTCTGGTTTGAGAGTGCCTAGTGGGTCCTGCAAACTGACACTAAGAACAGTGGCTTCTGAGTTTTGTTTCCCAGGGAAAAAGCCAGTACAATGGTTCAGGGTCCTGCGGCCTTAAATTTCCAGGTGCCTCCTTGAATTCCGCCTCACACAGGATGCTGCCCAGATGCGAGGTGGCACCCGTGCCAACTTGGTCTGGTTTGGTAGTGCCAAGTGGGTCCTGAAAACTGACACCCAGAACAGTGGTTTGTGAGTTTTGTTTCCCAGGGAAAAAGCCTGTACAATCGTTCGGGGTCCTGCGGCCTTAAATTGCCGGGTGCCTCCTGGAGATCCGCCTCTTGCAGGATTTTTCCCAGATGCTATGCGGCACCATTGCCCACTTAGTCTGGTTTGAGAGTGTCAAGTGGGTCCTCCAAACTGACACCCAGAACAGTGGCTTCTGAGTTTCTTTTCCCAGGGAAATACCCTGTAGAGTGGTTCAGGGTCCTGCCGCGTTAAATTTCAGGGTGCCTCCTGGAATTCGGCCTCTCGCAGAATGCCTCCCAGACGCAAGCTGTCACAAGTGCCAACATGGTCTCGTTTGAGAGTGCCAAGTGGGTCCTGAAAACTGACACCCAGAACAGTGGCTTCTGAGTTTTGTTTCCCAGGGAAAAACACTGTACAGTGGTTCAGGGTCCTGAGGCCTTAAATGGCCAGGTCCCTCGTCGAATTCCGCCTTTCTCAGGATGCCTCCCAGACGCAAGGTGGCACCCGTGCCAACTTGGTCTGGTTTGAGAGGGCCTAGTGGGTCCTGCAAACTGACACCCAGAACAGTGGCTTCTGAGTTTTGTTTCCCAGGGAAATACCCTGTAGAGTGGTTCAGGGTCCTGCCGCGTTAAATTTCAGGGTGCCTCCTGGAATTCGGCCTCTCGCAGAATGCCTCCCAGACGCAAGCTGTCACAAGTGCCAACATGGTCTCGTTTGAGAGTGCCAAGTGGGTCCTGAAAACTGACACCCAGAACAGTGGCTTCTGAGTTTTGTTTCCCAGGGAAAAACACTGTACAGTGGTTCAGGGTCCTGAGGCCTTAAATGGCCAGGTGCCTCGTCGAATTCCGCCTTTCTCAGGATGCCTCCCAGACGCAAGGTGGCACCCGTGCCAACTTGGTCTGGTTTGAGAGTGCCTAGTGGGTCCTGCAAACTGACACCCAGAACAGTGGCTTCTGAGTTTTGTTTCCCAGGGAAATACCCTGTAGAGTGGTTCAGGGTCCTGCCGCGTTAAATTTCAGGGTGCCTCCTGGAATTCGGCCTCTCGCAGAATGCCTCCCAGACGCAAGATGTCACAAGTGCCAACATGGTCTCGTTTGAGAGTGCCAAGTGGGTCCTGAAAACTGACACCCAGAACAGTGGCTTCTGAGTTTTGTTTCCCAGGGAAAAACACTCTACAGTGGTTCAGGGTCCTGAGGCCTTAAATGGCCAGGTGCCTCGTCGAATTCCGCCTTTCTCAGGATGCCTCCCAGACGCAAGGTGGCACCCGTGCCAACTTGGTCTGGTTTGAGAGTGCCTAGTGGGTCCTGCAAACTGACACTAAGAACAGTGGCTTCTGAGTTTTGTTTCCCAGGGAAAAAGCCAGTACAATGGTTCAGGGTCCTGCGGCCTTAAATTTCCAGGTGCCTCCTTGAATTCCGCCTCACACAGGATGCTGCCCAGATGCGAGGTGGCACCCATGCCAACTTGGTCTGGTTTGGTAGTGCCAAGTGGGTCCTGAAAACTGACACCCAGAACAGTGGTTTGTGAGTTTTGTTTCCCAGGGAAAAAGCCTGTAAAATCGTTCGGGGTCCTGCGGCCTTAAATTGCCGGGTGCCTCCTGGAGATCCGCCTCTTGCAGGATTTTTCCCAGATGCTATGCGGCACCATTGCCCACTTAGTCTGGTTTGAGAGTGTCAAGTGGGTCCTCCAAACTGACACCCAGAACAGTGGCTTCTGAGTTTTGTTTCCCAGGGAAATACCCTGTAGAGTGGTTCAGGGTCCTGCCGCGTTAAATTTCAGGGTGCCTCCTGGAATTCGGCCTCTCGCAGAATGCCTCCCAGACGCAAGCTGTCACAAGTGCCAACATGGTCTCGTTTGAGAGTGCCAAGTGGGTCCTGAAAACTGACACCCAGAACAGTGGCTTCTGAGTTTTGTTTCCCAGGGAAAAACACTGTACAGTGGTTCAGGGTCCTGAGGCCTTAAATGGCCAGGTGCCTCATCGAATTCCACCTCTCGCAGGATGCCTCCCAGACGCAAGGGTGGCAGCAGTGCCAACTTGGTCTGGTTTAGAGTGCCAAGTGGGTCCTGAAAACTGACACCCAGAACAGTGGCTTTTGAGTTTTGTTTCCCAGGGAAAATGCCTGTAAAATGGTTCAGGGTCCTGCGGCCTTAAATTTCCGGGTGCCTCCTTGAATTCCGCCTCACACAGGATGCCTCCCAGATGCAAGGTGGCACCAGTGCCAACTTGGTCTGGTTTGAGAGTGCCAAGTGGGTGCTGAAAACTGACACCCAGAACAGTGGCTTCTGAGTTTTGTTTCCCAGGGAAAAAGCTTGTACAGTGGTTCAGGGTCCTGAGGCCTTAAATTTCAGGGTGCCTCCTGGAATTCCGCCTCTCGCGGGATGCCTCCCAGACGCAATGTGGCACCCGTGCCAACTTGGTCTGGTTTGGTAGTGCCAAGTGGGTCCTGAAAACTGATACCCAGAACAGTGGTTTGTGAGTTTTGTTTCCCAGGGAAAAAGCCTGTACAATCGTTCGGGGTCCTGCGGCCTTAAATTGCCGGGTGCCTCCTGGAGATCCGCCTCTTGCAGGATTTTTCCCAGATGCTATGCGGCACCATTGCCCACTTAGTCTGGTTTGAGAGTGCCAAGTGGGTCCTGAAAACTGACACCCAGAACAGTGGTTTGTGAGTTTTGTTTCCCAGGGAAAAAGCCTGTACAATGGTTCAGGGTCCTGCTGCCTTATATTGCCGGGTGTCTCCTAGAATTCTGCCTCACACAGGATGCCTCCCAGATGCAAGGTGGCTGCAGTGCCAACTGGGTCTGGTTTGAGAGTGCCAAGTGGGTGCTGAAAACTGACACCCAGAACAGTGGCTTCTGAGTTTTGTTTCCCAGGGAAAAACACTGTACAGTGGTTCAGGGTCCTGAGGCCTTAAATGGCCAGGTGCCTCGTCGAATTCCGCCTTTCTCAGGATGCCTCCCAGACGCAAGGTGGCACCCGTGCCAACTTGGTCTGGTTTGAGAGTGCCTAGTGGGTCCTGCAAACTGACACTAAGAACAGTGGCTTCTGAGTTTTGTTTCCCAGGGAAAAAGCCTGTACAATGGTTCAGGGTCCTGCGGCCTTAAATTTCCGGGTGACTCCTTGAATTCCGCCTCACACAGGATGCCTCCCAGATGCAAGGTGGCACCAGTGCCAACTTGGTCTGGTTTGAGAGTGCCAAGTGGGTCCTGAAAACTGACACCCAGAACAGTGGCTTTTGAGTTTTGTTTCCCAGGGAAAAGGCCTGTACAATGGTTCAGGGTCCTGCGGCCTTAAATTTCAGGATGCCTCCTAGAATTCTGCCTCACACAGGATGCCTCCCAGATGCAAGGTGGCTGCAGTGCCAACTTGGTCTGGTTTGAGAGTGCCAAGTGGGTGCTGAAAACTGACACCCAGAACAGTGGCTTCTGAGTTTTGTTTCCCAGGGAAAAACACTGTACAGTGGTTCAGGGTCCTGAGGCCTTAAATGGCCAGGTGCCTCGTCGAATTCCGCCTTTCTCAGGATGCCCCCCAGACGCAAGGTGGCACCCGTGCCAACTTGGTCTGGTTTGAGAGTGCCTAGTGGGTCCTGCAAACTGACACTAAGAACAGTGGCTTCTGAGTTTTGTTTCCCAGGGAAAAAGCCTGTACAATCGTTCGGGGTCCTGCGGCCTTAAATTGCCGGGTGCCTCCTGGAGATCCGCCTCTTGCAGGATTTTTCCCAGATGCTATGCAGCACCATTGCCCACTTAGTCTGGTTTGAGAATGCCTAGTGGGTCCTGCAAACTGACACCAAGAACAGTCGCTGCTGAGATTTGTTTCCCAGGAAAAAAGCCTGTACAATGGTTCAGGGTCCTGAGGCCTTAAATGGCCAGGTGCCTCGTCGAATTCCGCCTCTCGCAGGATGCCTTTCAGACGAAGGGTGGCAGCAGTGCCAACTTGGTCTGGTTTGAGAGTGCCAAGTGGGACCTGAAAACTGACACCCAGAACAGTGTTTTGTGAGTTTTGTTTCCCAGGGAAAAAGCCTGTACAGTGGTTCAGGGTCCTGAGGCCTTAAATTTCAGGGTGCCTCCTGGAATTCCGCCTCTCGCGGCATGCCTCCCAGACGCAATGTGGCACCCGTGCCAACTTGGTCTGGTTTGGTAGTGCCAAGTGGGTCCTGAAAACTGACACCCAGAACAGTGGTTTGTGAGTTTTGTTTCCCAGGGAAAAAGCCTGTACAATCGTTCGGGGTCCTGCGGCCTTAAATTGCCGGGTGCCTCCTGGAGATCCGCCTCTTGCAGGATTTTTCCCAGATGCTATGCGGCACCATTGCACACTTAGTCTGGTTTGAGAGTGCCAAGTGGGTGCTGAAAACTGACACCCAGAACAGTGGCTTCTGAGTTTTGTTTCCCAGGGAAAAAGCCTGTAGAGTGGTTCAGGGTCCTGAGGCCTTAAATTTCAGGGTGCCTCCTGGAATTCCGCCTCTCGCGGGATGCCTCCCAGACGCAATGTGGCACCCGTGCCAACTTGGTCTGGTTTGGTAGTGCCAAGTGGGTCCTGAAAACTGACACCCAGAACAGTGGTTTGTGAGTTTTGTTTCCCAGGGAAAAAGCCTGTACAATCGTTCGGGGTCCTGCGGCCTTAAATTGCCGGGTGCCTCCTGGAGATCCGCCTCTTGCAGGATTTTTCCCAGATGCTATGCGGCACCATTGCCCACTTAGTCTGGTTTGAGAGTGTCAAGTGGGTCCTCCAAACTGACACCCAGAACAGTGGCTTCTGAGTTTTGTTTCCCAGGGAAATACCCTGTAGAGTGGTTCAGGGTCCTGCCGCGTTAAATTTCAGGGTGCCTCCTGGAATTCGGCCTCTCGCAGAATGCCTCCCAGACGCAAGCTGTCACAAGTGCCAACATGGTCTCGTTTGAGAGTGCCAAGTGGGTCCTGAAAACTGACACCCAGAACAGTGGCTTCTGAGTTTTGTTTCCCAGGGAAAAAAACTGTACAGTGGTTCAGGGTCCTGAGGCCTTAAATGGCCAGGTGCCTCGTCGAATTCCGCCTTTCTCAGGATGCCTCCCAGACGCAAGGTGGCACCCGTGCCAACTTGGTCCGGTTTGAGAGTGCCTAGTGGGTCCTGCAAACTGACACTAAGAACAGTGGCTTCTGAGTTTTGTTTCCCAGGGAAAAAGCCTGTACAATGGTTCAGGGTCCTGCGGCCTTAAATTTCCGGGTGCCTCCTTGAATTCCGCCTCACACTGGATGCCTCCCAGATGCAAGGTGGCACCAGTGCCAACTTGGTCTGGTTTGAGAGTGCCAAGTGGGTCCTGAAAACTGACACCCAGAACAGTGGCTTTTGAGTTTTGTTTCCCAGGGAAAAGGCCTGTACAATGGTTCAGGGTCCTGCGGCCTTAAATTTCCGGGTGCCTCCTTGAATTCCGCCTCACACAGGATGCCTCCCAGATGCAAGTTGGCACCAGTGCCAACTTGGTCTGGTTTGAGAGTGCCAAGTGGGTGCTGAAAACTGACACCCAGAACAGTGGCTTCTGAGTTTTGTTTCCCAGGGAAAAAGCCTGTACAGTGGTTCAGGGTCCTGAGGCCTTAAATTTCAGGGTGCCTCCTGGAATTCCGCCTCTCGCGGGATGCCTCCCAGACGCAATGTGGCACCCGTGCCAACTTGGTCTGGTTTGGTAGTGCCAAGTGGGTCCTGAAAACTGACACCCAGAACAGTGGTTTGTGAGTTTTGTTTCCCAGGGAAAAAGCCTGTACAATCGTTCGGGGTCCTGCGGCCTTAAATTGCCGGGTGCCTCCTGGAGATCCGCCTCTTGCAGGATTTTTCCCAGATGCTATGCGGCACCATTGCCCACTTAGTCTGTTTTGTGAGTGTCAAGTGGGTCCTCCAAACTGACACCCAGAACAGTGGCTTCTGAGTTTTGTTTCCCAGGGAAATACCCTGTAGAGTGGTTCAGGGTCCTGCCGCGTTAAATTTCAGGGTGCCTCCTGGAATTCGGCCTCTCGCAGAATGCCTCCCAGACGCAAGCTGTCACAAGTGCCAACATGGTCTCGTTTGAGAGTGCCAAGTGGGTCCTGAAAACTGACACCCAGAACAGTGGCTTCTGAGTTTTGTTTCCCAGGGAAAAACACTGTAGAGTGGTTCAGGGTCCTGAGGCCTTAAATGGCCAGGTGCCTCGTCGAATTCCGCCTTTCTCAGGATGCCCCCCAGACGCAAGGTGGCACCCGTGCCAACTTGGTCTGGTTTGAGAGTGCCTAGTGGGTCCTGCAAACTGACACTAAGAACAGTGGCTTCTGAGTTTTGTTTCCCAGGGAAAAAGCCTATACAATCGTTCGGGGTCCTGCGGCCTTAAATTGCCGGGTGCCTCCTGGAGATCCGCCTCTTGCAGGATTTTTCCCAGATGCTATGCAGCACCATTGCCCACTTAGTCTGGTTTGAGAATGCCTAGCTGGTCCTGCAAACTGACACCAAGAACAGTCGCTGCTGAGATTTGTTTCCCAGGAAAAAAGCCTGTACAATGGTTCAGGGTCCTGAGGCCTTAAATGGCCAGGTGCCTCGTCGAATTCCGCCTCTCGCAGGATGCCTTTCAGACGAAGGGTGGCAGCAGTGCCAACTTGGTCTGGTTTGAGAGTGCCAAGTGGGACCTGAAAACTGACACCCAGAACAGTGTTTTGTGAGTTTTGTTTCCCAGGGAAAAAGCCTGTACAATGGTTCAGGGTCCTGCGGCCTTATATTGCCGGGTGTCTCCTAGAATTCTGCCTCACACAGGATGCCTCCCAGATTCAAGGTGGCTGCAGTGCCAACATGGTCTCGTTTGAGAGTGCCAAGTGGGTCCTGAAAACTGACACCCAGAACAGTGGCTTCTGAGTTTTGTTTCCCAGGGAAAAACACTGTACAGTGGTTCAGGGTCCTGAGGCCTCTAAATGGCCAGGTGCCTCGTCGAATTCCGCCTTTCTCAGGATGCCTCCCAGACGCAAGGTGGCACCCGTGCCAACTTGGTCTGGTTTGGTAGTGCCTAGTGGGTGCTGAAAACTGACACCCAGAACAGTGGTTTGTGAGTTTTGTTTCCCAGGGAAAAAGCCTGTACAATCGTTCGGGGTCCTGCGGCCTTAAATTGCCGGGTGCCTCCTGGAGATCCGCCTCTTGCAGGATTTTTCCCGGATGCTATGCGGCACCATTGCCCACTTAGTCTGGTTTGAGAGTGTCAAGTGGGTCCTCCAAACTGACACCCAGAACAGTGGCTTCTGAGTTTTGTTTCCCAGGGAAATACCCTGTAGAGTGGTTCAGGGTCCTGCCGCGTTAAATTTCAGGGTGCCTCCTGGAATTCGGCCTCTCGCAAAAAGCCTCCCAGACGCAAGCTGTCACAAGTGCCAACATGGTCTCGTTTGAGAGTGCCAAGTGGGTCCTGAAAACTGACACCCAGAACAGTGGCTTCTGAGTTTTGTTTCCCAGGGAAAAACACTGTACAGTGGTTCAGGGTCCTGAGGCCTTAAATGGCCAGGTGCCTCGTCGAATTCCGCCTTTCTCAGGATGCCTCCCAGACGCAAGGTGGCACCCGTGCCAACTTGGTCCGGTTTGAGAGTGCCTAGTGGGTCCTGCAAACTGACACTAAGAACAGTGGCTTCTGAGTTTTGTTTCCCAGGGAAAAAGCCTGTACAATGGTTCAGGGTCCTGCGGCCTTAAATTTCCGGGTGCCTCCTTGAATTCCGCCTCACACAGGATGCCTCCCAGATGCAAGGTGGCACCAGTGCCAACTTGGTCTGGTTTGAGAGTGCCAAGTGGGTCCTGAAAACTGACACCCAGAACAGTGGCTTTTGAGTTTTGTTTCCCAGGGAAAAGGCCTGTACAATGGTTCAGGGTACTGCGGCCTTAAATTTCCGGGTGCCTCCTAGAATTCTGCCTCACACAGGATGCCTCCCAGATGCAAGGTGGCTGCAGTGCCAACTTGGTCTGGTTTGAGAGTGCCTAGTGGGTCCTGCAAACTGACACTAAGAACAGTGGCTTCTGAGTTTTGTTTCCCAGGGAAAAAGCCTGTACAATGGTTCAGGGTCCTGCGGCCTTAAATTTCCGGGTGCCTCCTTGAATTCCGCCTCACACAGGATGCCTCCCAGACGCAAGGTGGCACCAGTGCCAACTTGGTCTGGTCTGAGAGTGCCTAGTGGGTCCTGAAAACTGACACCCAGAACAGTGGCTTTTGAGTTTTGTTTCCCAGGGAAAAGGCCTATAGAGTGGTTCAGGATCCTGCGGCCTTATATTGCCGGGTGTCTCCTAGAATTCTTCCTCACACAGGATGCCTCCCAGATGCAAGGTGGCTGCAGTGCCAACTTGGTCTGGTTTGAGAGTGCCAAGTGGGTGCTGAAAACTGACACCCAGAACAGTGGCTTCTGAGTTTTGTTTCCCAGGGAAAAAGCCTGTACAGTGGTTCAGGGTCCTGAGGCCTTAAATTTCAGGGTGCCTCCTGGAATTCCGCCTCTCGCGGGATGCCTCCCAGACGCAATGTGGCACCCGTGCCAACTTGGTCTGGTTTGGTAGTGCCAAGTGGGTCCTGAAAACTGACACCCAGAACAGTGGTTTGTGAGTTTTGTTTCCCAGGGAAAAAGCCTGTACAATCGTTCGGGGTCCTGCGGCCTTAAATTGCCGGGTGCCTCCTGGAGATCCGCCTCTTGCAGGATTTTTCCCAGATGCTATGCGGCACCATTGCCCACTTAGTCTGTTTTGAGAATGCCTAGTGGGTCCTGCAAACTGACACCAAGAACAGTCGCTGCTGAGATTTGTTTCCCAGGAAAAAAGCCTGTACAATGGTTCAGGGTCCTGAGGCCTTAAATGGCCAGGTGCCTCGTCGAATTCCGCCTCTCGCAGGATGCCTTTCAGACGAAGGGTGGCAGCAGTGCCAACTTGGTCTGGTTTGAGAGTGCCAAGTGGGTCCTGAAAACTGACACCCAGAACAGTGTTTTGTGAGTTTTGTTTCCCAGGGAAAAAGCCTGTACAATGGTTCAGGGTCCTGCGGCCTTATATTGCCGGGTGTCTCCTAGAATTCTGCCTCACACAGGATGCCTCCCAGATGCAAGGTGGCTGCAGTGCCAACATGGTCTCGTTTGAGAGTGCCAAGTGGGTCCTGAAAACTGATACCCAGAACAGTGTTTTGTGAGTTTTGTTTCCCAGGGAAAAACACTGTACAGTGGTTCAGGGTCCTGAGGCCTTAAATGGCCAGGTGCCTCGTCGAATTCCGCCTTTCTCAGGATGCCTCCCAGACGCAAGGTGGCACCCGTGACAACTTGGTCTGGTTTGAGAGTGCCTAGTGGGTCCTGCAAACTGACACTAAGAACAGTGGCTTCTGAGTTTTGTTTCCCAGGGAAAAAGCCTGTACAATGGTTCAGGGTCCTGCGGCCTTAAATTTCCGGGTGCCTCCTTGAATTCCGCCTCACACAGGATGCCTCCCAGATGCAAGGTGGCTGCAGTGCCAACTTGGTCTGGTTTGAGAGTGCCTAGTGGGTCCTGAAAACTGACACCCAGAAGAGTGGCTTTTGAGTTTTGTTTCCCAGGGAAAAGACCTGTAGAGTGGTTCAGGGTCCTGCGGCCTTATATTGCCGGGTGTCTCCTAGAATTCTGCCTCACACAGGATGCCTCCCAGATGCAAGGTGGCTGCAGTGCCAACTTGGTCTGGTTTGAGAGTGCCAAGTGGGTGCTGAAAACTGACACCCAGAACAGTGGCTTCTGAGTTTTGTTTCCCAGGGAAAAAGCCTGTACAGTGGTTCAGGGTCCTGAGGCCTTAAATTTCAGGGTGCCTCCTGGAATCCCGCCTCTCGCGGGATGCCTCCCAGACGCAATGTGGCACCCGTGCCAACTTGGTCTGGTTTGGTAGTGCCAAGTGGGTCCTGAAAACTGACACCCAGAACAGTGGTTTGTGAGTTTTGTTTCCCAGGGAAAAAGCCTGTACAATCGTTCGGGGTCCTGCGGCCTTAAATTGCCGGGTGCCTCCTGGAGATCCGCCTCTTGCAGGATTTTTCCCAGATGCTATGCGGCACCATTGCCCACTTACTCTGGTTTGAGAGTGTCAAGTGGGTCCTCCAAACTGACACCCAGAACAGTGGCTTCTGAGTTTTGTTTCCCAGGGCAATACCCTGTAGAGTGGTTCAGGGTCCTGCCGCGTTAAAATTCAGGGTGCCTCCTGGAATTCGGCCTCTCGCAGAATGCCTCCCAGACGCAAGCTGTCACAAGTGCCAACATGGTCTCGTTTGAGAGTGCCAAGTGGGTCCTGAAAACTGACACCCAGAACAGTGGCTTCTGAGTTTTGTTTCCCAGGGAAAAACACTGTACAGTGGTTCAGGGTCCTGAGGCCTTAAATGGCCAGGTGCCTCGTCGAATTCCGCCTTTCTCAGGATGCCTCCCAGACGCAAGGTGGCACCCGTGCCAACTTGGTCCGGTTTGAGAGTGCCTAGTGGGTCCTGCAAACTGACACTAAGAACAGTGGCTTCTGAGTTTTGTTTCCCAGGGAAAAAGCCTGTACAATGGTTCAGGGTCCTGCGGCCTTAAATTTCCGGGTGCCTCCTTGAATTCCGCCTCACACAGGATGCCTCCCAGATGCAAGGTGGCACCAGTGCCAACTTGGTCTGGTTTGAGAGTGCCAAGTGGGTCCTGAAAACTGACACCCAGAACAGTGGCTTTTGAGTTTTGTTTCCCAGGGAAAAGGCCTGTACAATGGTTCAGGGTACTGCGGCCTTAAATTTCCGGGTGCCTCCTAGAATTCTGCCTCACACAGGATGCCTCCCAGATGCAAGGTGGCTGCAGTGCCAACTTGGTCTGGTTTGAGAGTGCCTAGTGGGTCCTGCAAACTGACACTAAGAACAGTGGCTTCTGAGTTTTGTTTCCCAGGGAAAAAGCCTGTACAATGGTTCAGGGTCCTGCGGCCTTAAATTTCCGGGTGCCTCCTTGAATTCCGCCTCACACAGGATGCCTCCCAGACGCAAGGTGGCACCAGTGCCAACTTGGTCTGGTCTGAGAGTGCCTAGTGGGTCCTGAAAACTGACACCCAGAACAGTGGCTTTTGAGTTTTGTTTCCCAGGGAAAAGGCCTATAGAGTGGTTCAGGATCCTGCGGCCTTATATTGCCGGGTGTCTCCTAGAATTCTTCCTCACACAGGATGCCTCCCAGATGCAAGGTGGCTGCAGTGCCAACTTGGTCTGGTTTGAGAGTGCCAAGTGGGTGCTGAAAACTGACACCCAGAACAGTGGCTTCTGAGTTTTGTTTCCCAGGGAAAAAGCCTGTACAGTGGTTCAGGGTCCTGAGGCCTTAAATTTCAGGGTGCCTCCTGGAATTCCGCCTCTCGCGGGATGCCTCCCAGACGCAATGTGGCACCCGTGCCAACTTGGTCTGGTTTGGTAGTGCCAAGTGGGTCCTGAAAACTGACACCCAGAACAGTGGTTTGTGAGTTTTGTTTCCCAGGGAAAAAGCCTGTACAATCGTTCGGGGTCCTGCGGCCTTAAATTGCCGGGTGCCTCCTGGAGATCCGCCTCTTGCAGGATTTTTCCCAGATGCTATGCGGCACCATTGCCCACTTAGTCTGTTTTGAGAATGCCTAGTGGGTCCTGCAAACTGACACCAAGAACAGTCGCTGCTGAGATTTGTTTCCCAGGAAAAAAGCCTGTACAATGGTTCAGGGTCCTGAGGCCTTAAATGGCCAGGTGCCTCGTCGAATTCCGCCTCTCGCAGGATGCCTTTCAGACGAAGGGTGGCAGCAGTGCCAACTTGGTCTGGTTTGAGAGTGCCAAGTGGGTCCTGAAAACTGACACCCAGAACAGTGTTTTGTGAGTTTTGTTTCCCAGGGAAAAAGCCTGTACAATGGTTCAGGGTCCTGCGGCCTTATATTGCCGGGTGTCTCCTAGAATTCTGCCTCACACAGGATGCCTCCCAGATGCAAGGTGGCTGCAGTGCCAACATGGTCTCGTTTGAGAGTGCCAAGTGGGTCCTGAAAACTGATACCCAGAACAGTGTTTTGTGAGTTTTGTTTCCCAGGGAAAAACACTGTACAGTGGTTCAGGGTCCTGAGGCCTTAAATGGCCAGGTGCCTCGTCGAATTCCGCCTTTCTCAGGATGCCTCCCAGACGCAAGGTGGCACCCGTGACAACTTGGTCTGGTTTGAGAGTGCCTAGTGGGTCCTGCAAACTGACACTAAGAACAGTGGCTTCTGAGTTTTGTTTCCCAGGGAAAAAGCCTGTACAATGGTTCAGGGTCCTGCGGCCTTAAATTTCCGGGTGCCTCCTTGAATTCCGCCTCACACAGGATGCCTCCCAGATGCAAGGTGGCTGCAGTGCCAACTTGGTCTGGTTTGAGAGTGCCTAGTGGGTCCTGAAAACTGACACCCAGAAGAGTGGCTTTTGAGTTTTGTTTCCCAGGGAAAAGACCTGTAGAGTGGTTCAGGGTCCTGCGGCCTTATATTGCCGGGTGTCTCCTAGAATTCTGCCTCACACAGGATGCCTCCCAGATGCAAGGTGGCTGCAGTGCCAACTTGGTCTGGTTTGAGAGTGCCAAGTGGGTGCTGAAAACTGACACCCAGAACAGTGGCTTCTGAGTTTTGTTTCCCAGGGAAAAAGCCTGTACAGTGGTTCAGGGTCCTGAGGCCTTAAATTTCAGGGTGCCTCCTGGAATCCCGCCTCTCGCGGGATGCCTCCCAGACGCAATGTGGCACCCGTGCCAACTTGGTCTGGTTTGGTAGTGCCAAGTGGGTCCTGAAAACTGACACCCAGAACAGTGGTTTGTGAGTTTTGTTTCCCAGGGAAAAAGCCTGTACAATCGTTCGGGGTCCTGCGGCCTTAAATTGCCGGGTGCCTCCTGGAGATCCGCCTCTTGCAGGATTTTTCCCAGATGCTATGCGGCACCATTGCCCACTTACTCTGGTTTGAGAGTGTCAAGTGGGTCCTCCAAACTGACACCCAGAACAGTGGCTTCTGAGTTTTGTTTCCCAGGGCAATACCCTGTAGAGTGGTTCAGGGTCCTGCCGCGTTAAAATTCAGGGTGCCTCCTGGAATTCGGCCTCTCGCAGAATGCCTCCCAGACGCAAGCTGTCACAAGTGCCAACATGGTCTCGTTTGAGAGTGCAAAGTGGGTCCTGAAAACTGACACCCAGAACAGTGGCTTCTGAGTTTTGTTTCCCAGGGAAAAACACTGTACAGTGGTTCAGGGTCCTGAGGCCTTAAATGGCCAGGTGCCTCGTCGAATTCCGCCTTTCTCAGGATGCCTCCCAGACGCAAGGTGGCACCCGTGCCAACTTGGTCTGGTTTGAGAGTGCCTAGTGGGTCCTGAAAACTGACACCCAGAACAGTGGCTTCTGAGTTTTGTTTCCCAGGGAAAAAGCCTGTACAATGGTTCAGGGTCCTGCGGCCTTATATTGCCGGGTGTCTCCTAGAATTCTGCCTCACACAGGATGCCTCCCAGATGCAAGGTGGCTGCAGTGCCAACTTGGTCTGGTTTGAGAGTGCCAAGTGGGTGCTGAAAACTGACACCCAGAACAGTGGCTTTTGAGTTTTGTTTCCCAGGGAAAAGGCCTGTAGAGTGGTTCAGGGTCCTGCGGCCTTATATTGCCGGGTGCCTCCTAGAATTCTGCCTCACACAGGATGCCTCCCAGATGCAAGGTGGCTGCAGTGCCAACTTGGTCTGGTTTGAGAGTGCCAAGTGGGTGCTGAAAACTGACACCCAGAACAGTGGCTTCTGAGTTTTGTTTCCCAGGGAAAAAGCCTGTACAGTGGTTCAGGGTCCTGAGGCCTTAAATTTCAGGGTGCCTCCTGGAATTCCGCCTCTCGTGGGATGCCTCCCAGACGCAATGTGGCACCCGTGCCAACTTGGTCTGGTTTGGTATTGCCAAGTGGGTCCTGAAAACTGACACCCAGAACAGTGGTTTGTGAGTTTTGTTTCCCAGGGAAAAAGCCTGTACAATCGTTCGGGGTCCTGCGGCCTTAAATTGCCGGGTGCCTCCTGGAGATCCGCCTCTTGCAGGATTTTTCCCAGATGCTATGCGGCACCATTGCCCACTTGGTCTGGTTTGAGAGTGCCAAGTGGGTCCTGCAAACTGACACCAAGAACAGTCGCTGCTGAGATTTGTTTCCCAGGAAAAAAGCCTGTACAATGGTTCAGGGTCCTGAGGCCTTAAATGGCCAGGTGCCTCGTCGAATTCCGCCTCTCGCAGGATGCCTTTCAGATGAAGGGTGGCAGCAGTGCCAACTTGGTCTGGTTTGAGAGTGCCAAGTGGGACCTGAAAACTGACACCCAGAACAGTGTTTTGTGAGTTTTGTTTCCCAGGGAAAAAGCCTGTACAATGGTTCAGGGTCCTGCGGCCTTATATTGCCGGGTGTCTCCTAGAATTCTGCCTCACACAGGATGCCTCCCAGATGCAAGGTGGCTGCAGTGCCAACTTGGTCTGGTTTGAGAGTGCCAAGTGGGTGCTGAAAACTGACACCCAGAACAGTGGCTTTTGAGTTTTGTTTCCCAGGGAAAAGGCCTGTAGAGTGGTTCAGGGTCCTGCGGCCTTATATTGCCGGGTGCCTCCTAGAATTCTGCCTCACACAGGATGCCTCCCAGATGCAAGGTGGCTGCAGTGCCAACTTGGTCTGGTTTGAGAGTGCCAAGTGGGTGCTGAAAACTGACACCCAGAACAGTGGCTTCTGAGTTTTGTTTCCCAGGGAAAAAGCCTGTACAGTGGTTCAGGGTCCTGAGGCCTTAAATTTCAGGGTGCCTCCTGGAATTCCGCCTCTCGTGGGATGCCTCCCAGACGCAATGTGGCACCCGTGCCAACTTGGTCTGGTTTGGTATTGCCAAGTGGGTCCTGAAAACTGACACCCAGAACAGTGGTTTGTGAGTTTTGTTTCCCAGGGAAAAAGCCTGTACAATCGTTCGGGGTCCTGCGGCCTTAAATTGCCGGGTGCCTCCTGGAGATCCGCCTCTTGCAGGATTTTTCCCAGATGCTATGCGGCACCATTGCCCACTTGGTCTGGTTTGAGAGTGCCAAGTGGGTCCTGCAAACTGACACCAAGAACAGTCGCTGCTGAGATTTGTTTCCCAGGAAAAAAGCCTGTACAATGGTTCAGGGTCCTGAGGCCTTAAATGGCCAGGTGCCTCGTCGAATTCCGCCTCTCGCAGGATGCCTTTCAGATGAAGGGTGGCAGCAGTGCCAACTTGGTCTGGTTTGAGAGTGCCAAGTGGGACCTGAAAACTGACACCCAGAACAGTGTTTTGTGAGTTTTGTTTCCCAGGGAAAAAGCCTGTACAATGGTTCAGGGTCCTGCGGCCTTATATTGCCGGGTGTCTCCTAGAATTCTGCCTCACACAGGATGCCTCCCAGATGCAAGGTGGCTGCAGTGCCAACTTGGTCTGGTTTGAGAGTGCCAAGTGGGTGCTGAAAACTGACACCCAGAACAGTGGCTTCTGAGTTTTGTTTCCCAGGGAAAAAGCCTGTACAGTGGTTCAGGGTCCTGAGGCCTTAAATTTCAGGGTGCCTCCTAGAATTCCGCCTCTCGCGGGATGCCTCCCAGACGCAATGTGGCACCCGTGCCAACTTGGTCTGGTTTGGTAGTGCCAAGTGGGTCCTGAAAACTGACACCCAGAACAGTGGTTTGTGAGTTTTGTTTCCCAGGGAAAAAGCCTGTACAATCGTTCGGGGTCCTGCGGCCTTAAATTGCCGGGTGCCTCCTGGAGATCCACCTCTTGCAGGATTTATCCCAGATGCTATGCGGCACCATTGCCCACTTAGTCTGGTTTGAGAGTGTCAAGTGGGTCCTCCAAACTGACACCCAGAACAGTGGCTTCTGAGTTTCTTTTCCCAGGGAAATACCCTGTAGAGTGGTTCAGGGTCCTGCCGCGTTAAATTTCAGGGTGCCTCCTGGAATTCGGCCTCTCGCAGAATGCCTCCCAGACGCAAGCTGTCACAAGTGCCAACATGGTCTCGTTTGAGAGTGCCAAGTGGGTCCTGAAAACTGACACCCAGAACAGTGGCTTCTGAGTTTTGTTTCCCAGGGAAAAACACTGTACAGTGGTTCAGGGTCCTGAGGCCTTAAATGGCCAGGTGCCTCGTCGAATTCCGCCTTTCTCAGGATGCCTCCCAGACGCAAGGTGGCACCCGTGCCAACTTGGTCTGGTTTGAGAGTGCCTAGTGGGTCCTGCAAACTGACACCCAGAACAGTGGCTTCTGAGTTTTGTTTCCCAGGGAAATACCCTGTAGAGTGGTTCAGGGTCCTGCGGCCTTAAATTTCCAGGTGCCTCCTGGAATTCGGCCTCTCGCAGAATGCCTCCCAGACGCAAGCTGTCACAAGTGCCAACATGGTCTCGTTTGAGAGTGCCAAGTGGGTCCTGAAAACTGACACCCAGAACAGTGGCTTCTGAGTTTTGTTTCCCAGGGAAAAACACTGTACAGTGGTTCAGGGTCCTGAGGCCTTAAATGGCCAGGTGCCTCGTCGAATTCCGCCTTTCTCAGGATGCCTCCCAGACGCAAGGTGGCACCCGTGCCAACTTGGTCTGGTTTGAGAGTGCCTAGTGGGTCCTGCAAACTGACACCCAGAACAGTGGCTTCTGAGTTTTGTTTCCCAGGGAAAAAGCCTGTACAGTGGTTCAGGGTCCTGCGGCCTTAAATTGCCGGGTGCCTCCTTGAATTCCGCCTCACACAGGATGCCTCCCAGATGCAAGGTGGCTGCAGTGCCAACTTGGTCTGGTTTGAGAGTGCCAAGTGGGTGCTGAAAACTGACACCCAGAACAGTGGTTTGTGAGTTTTGTTTCCCAGGGAAAAAGCCTGTACAATGGTTCAGGGTCCTGCGGCCTTATATTGCCGGGTGTCTCCTAGAATTCTGCCTCACACAGGATGCCTCCCAGATGCAAGGTGGCTGCAGTGCCAACTTGGTCTGGTTTGAGAGTGCCAAGTGGGTGCTGAAAACTGACACCCAGAACAGTGGCTTCTGAGTTTTGTTTCCCAGGGAAAAAGCCTGTACAGTGGTTCAGGGTCCTGATGCCTTAAATTTCAGGGTGCCTCCTGGAATTCCGCCTCTCGCGGGATGCCTCCCAGACGCAATGTGGCACCCGTGCCAACTTGGTCTGGTTTGGTAGTGCCAAGTGGGTCCTGAAAACTGACACCAAGAACAGTGGTTTGTGAGTTTTGTTTCCCAGGGAAAAAGCCTGTACAATGGTTCAGGGTCCTGCGGCCTAATATTACCGGGTGTCTCCTAGAATTCTGCCTCACACAGGATGCCTCCCAGATGCAAGGTGGCTGCAGTGCCAACTTGGTCTGGTTTGGTAGTGCCAAGTGGGTCCTGAAAACTGACACCCAGAACAGTGGTTTGTGAGTATTGTTTCCCAGGGAAAAAGCCTGTACAATCGTTCGGGGTCCTGCGGCCTTAAATTGCCGGGTGCCTCCTGGAGATCCGCCTCTTGCAGGATTTTTCCCAGATGCTATGCGGCACCATTGCCCACTTGGTCTGGTTTGAGAGTGCCAAGTGGGTCCAGCAAACTGACACCAAGAACAGTCGCTGCTGAGATTTGTTTCCCAGGAAAAAAGCCTGTACAATGGTTCAGGGTCCTGAGGCCTTAAATGGCCAGGTGCCTCGTCGAATTCCGCCTCTCGCAGGATGCCTTTCAGACGAAGGGTGGCAGCAGTGCCAACTTGGTCTGGTTTGAGAGTGCCAAGTGGGTGCTGAAAACTGACACCCAGAACAGTGGCTTCTGAGTTTTGTTTCCCAGGGAAAAAGCCTGTACAGTGGTTCAGGGTCCTGAGGCCTTAAATTTCAGGGTGCCTCCTGGAATTCCGCCTCTCGCGGGATGCCTCCCAGACGCAATGTGGCACCCGTGCCAACTTGGTCTGGTTTGGTAGTGCCAAGTGGGTCCTGAAAACTGACACCCCGAACAGTGGTTTGTGAGTTTTGTTTCCCAGGGAAAAAGCCTGTACAATCGTTCGGGGTCCTGCGGCCTTAAATTGCCGGGTGCCTCCTGGAGATCCACCTCTTGCAGGATTTATCCCAGATGCTATGAGGCACCATTGCCCACTTAGTCTGGTTTGAGAGTGTCAAGTGGGTCCTCCAAACTGACACCCAGAACAGTGGCTTCTGAGTTTTGTTTCCCAGGGAAATACCCTGTAGAGTGGTTCAGGGTCCTGCCGCGTTAAATTTCAGGGTGCCTCCTGGAATTCGGCCTCTCGCAGAATGCCTCCCAGACGCAAGCTGTCACAAGTGCCAACATGGTCTCGTTTGAGAGTGCCAAGTGGGTCCTGAAAACTGACACCCAGAACAGTGGCTTCTGAGTTTTGTTTCCCAGGGAAAAACACTGTACAGTGGTTCAGGGTCCTGAGGCCTTAAATGGCCAGGTGCCTCGTCGAATTCCGCCTTTCTCAGGATGCCTCCCAGACGCAAGGTGGCACCCGTGCCAACTTGGTCTGGTTTGAGAGTGCCTAGTGGGTCCTGCAAACTGACACCCAGAACAGTGGCTTCTGAGTTTTGTTTCCCAGGGAAATACCCTGTAGAGTGGTTCAGGGCCCTGCCGCGTTAAATTTCAGGGTGCCTCCTGGAATTCGGCCTCTCGCAGAATGCCTCCCAGACGCAAGCTGTCACAAGTGCCAACATGGTCTCGTTTGAGAGTGCCAAGTGGGTCCTGAAAACTGACACCCAGAACAGTGGCTTCTGAGTTTTGTTTCCCAGGGAAAAACACTGTACAATGGTTCAGGGTCCTGAGGCCTTAAATTTCAGGGTGCCTCCTGGAATTCCGCCTCTCGCGGGATGCCTCCCAGACGCAAGGTGGCACCCGTGCCAACTTGGTCTGGTTTGGTAGTGCCAAGTGGGTCCTGAAAACTGACACCCAGAACAGTGGTTTGTGAGTTTTGTTTCCCAGGGAAAAAGCCTGTACAATGGTTCAGGGTCCTGCGGCCTTATATTGCCGGGTGTCTCCTAGAATTCTGCCTCACACAGGATGCCTCCCAGATGCAAGGTGGCTGCAGTGCCAACTTGGTCTGGTTTGAGAGTGCCAAGTCGGTGCTGAAAACTGACACCCAGAACAGTGGCTTCTGAGTTTTGTTTCCCAGGGAAAAAGCCTGTACAGTGGTTCAGGGTCCTGAGGCCTTAAATTTCAGGGTGCCTCCTGGAATTCCGCCTCTCGCGGGATGCCTCCCAGACGCAATGTGGCACCCGTGCCAACTTGGTCTGGTTTGGTAGTGCCAAGTGGGTCCTGAAAACTGACACCCAGAACAGTGATTTGTGAGTATTGTTTCCCAGGGAAAAAGCCTGTACAATCGTTCGGGGTCCTGCGGCCTTAAATTGCCGGGTGCCTCCTGGAGATCCGCCTCTTGCAGGATTTTTCCCAGATGCTATGCGGCACCATTGCCCACTTAGTCTGGTTTGAGAGTGCCAAGTGGGTCCTGCAAACTGACACCCAGAACAGTGGCTTCTGAGTTTTGTTTCCCAGGGCAATACCCTGTAGAGTGGTTCAGGGTCCTGCCGCGTTAAATTTCAGGGTGCCTCCTGGAATTCGGCCTCTCGCAGAATGCCTCCCAGACGCAAGCTGTCACAAGTGCCAACATGGTCTCGTTTGAGAGTGCCAAGTGGGTCCTGAAAACTGACACCCAGAACAGTGGCTTCTGAGTTTTGTTTCCCAGGGAAAAACACTGTACAGTGGTTCAGGGTCCTGAGGCCTTAAATGGCCAGGTGCCTCGTCGAATTCCGCCTTTCTCAGGATGCCTCCCAGACGCAAGGTGGCACCCGTGCCAACTTGGTCTGGTTTGAGAGTGCCTAGTGGGTCCTGCAAACTGACACTAAGAACAGTGGCTTCTGAGTTTTGTTTCCCAGGGAAAAGGCCTGTAGAGTGGTTCAGGGTCCTGCGGCCTTATATTGCCGGGTGTCTCCTAGAATTCTGCCTTACACAGGATGCCTCCCAGATGCAAGGTGGCTGCAGTGCCAACTTGGTCTGGTTTGAGAGTGCCAAGTCGGTGCTGAAAACTGACACCCAGAACAGTGGCTTCTGAGTTTTGTTTCCCAGGGAAAAAGCCTGTACAGTGGTTCAGGGTCCTGAGGCCTTAAATTTCAGGGTGCCTCCTGGAATTCCGCCTCTCGCGGGATGCCTCCCAGACGCAATGTGGCACCCGTGCCAACTTGGTCTGGTTTGGTAGTGCCAAGTGGGTCCTGAAAACTGACACCCAGAACAGTGGTTTGTGAGTTTTGTTTCCCAGGGAAAAAGCCTGTACAATCGTTCGGGGTCCTGCGGCCTTAAATTGCCGGGTGCCTCCTGGAGATCCGCCTCTTGCAGGATTTTTCCCAGATGCTATGCGGCACCATTGCCCACTTAGTCTGTTTTGAGAATGCCTAGTGGGTCCTGCAAACTGACACCAAGAACAGTCGCTGCTGAGATTTGTTTCCCAGGAAAAAAGCCTGTACAATGGTTCAGGGTCCTGAGGCCTTAAATGGCCAGGTGCCTCGTCGAATTCCGCCTTTCTCAGGATGCCTCCCAGACGCAAGGTGGCACCCGTGCCAACTTGGTCTGGTTTGAGAGTGCCTAGTGGGTCCTGCAAACTGACACTAAGAACAGTGGCTTCTGAGTTTTGTTTCCCAGGGAAAAAGCCTGTACAATGGTTCAGGGTCCTGCGGCCTTAAATTTCCGGGTGCCTCCTTGAATTCTGCCTCACACAGGATGCCTCCCAGATGCAAGGTGGCTGCAGTGCCAACTTGGTCTGGTTTGAGAGTGCCAAGTGGGTGCTGAAAACTGACACCCAGAACAGTGGCTTCTGAGTTTTGTTTCCCAGGGAAAAAGCCTGTACAGTGGTTCAGGGTCCTGAGGCCTTAAATTTCAGGGTGCCTCCTGGAATTCCGCCTCTCGCGGGATGCCTCCCAGACGCAATGTGGCACCCGTGCCAACTTGGTCTGGTTTGGTAGTGCCAAGTGGGTCCTGAGAACTGACACCCAGAACAGTGGTTTGTGAGTTTTGTTTCCCAGGGAAAAAGCATGTACAATCGTTCAGGGTCCTGCGGCCTTAAATTTCCGGGTGCCTCCTTGAATTCCGCCTCACACAGGATGCCTCCCAGATGCAAGGTGGCACCAGTGCCAACTTGGTCTGGTTTGAGAGTGCCTAGTGGTTCCTGAGAACTGACACCCAGAACAGTGGCTTTTGAGTTTTGTTTCCCAGGGAAAAGGCCTGTAGAGTGGTTCAGGGTCCTGCGGCCTTATATTGCCAGGTGTCTCCTAGAATTCTGCCTCACACAGGATGCCTCCCAGATGCAAGGTGGCTGCAGTGCCAACTTGGTCTGGTTTGAGAGTGCCAAGTGGGTGCTGAAAACTGACACCCAGAACAGTGGCTTCTGAGTTTTGTTTCCCAGGGAAAAAGCCTGTACAGTGGTTCAGGGTCCTGAGGCCTTAAATTTCAGGGTGCCTCCTCGAATTCCGCCTCTCGCGGGATGCCTCCCAGACGCAATGTGGCACCCGTGCCAACTTGGTCTGGTTTGGTAGTGCCAAGTGGGTCCTGAAAACTGACACCCAGAACAGTGGTTTGTGAGTTTTGTTTCCCAGGGAAAAAGCCTGTACAATCGTTCGGGGTCCTGCGGCCTTAAATTGCCGGGTGCCTCCTGGAGATCCTCCTCTTGCAGGATTTATCCCAGATGCTATGCGGCACCATTGCCCACTTAGTCTGGTTTGAGAGTGTCAAGTGGGTCCTCCAAACTGACACCCAGAACAGTGGCTTCTGAGTTTTGTTTCCCAGGGAAATACCCTGTAGAGTGGTTCAGGGTCCTGCCGCGTTAAATTTCAGGGTGCCTCCTGGAATTCGGCCTCTCGCAGAAGGCCTCCCAGACGCAAGCTGTCACAAGTGCCAACATGGTCTCGTTTGAGAGTGCCAAGTGGGTCCTGAAAACTGACACCCAGAACAGTGGCTTCTGAGTTTTGTTTCCCAGGGAAAAACACTGTACAGTGGTTCAGGGTCCTGAGGCCTTAAATGGCCAGGTGCCTCGTCGAATTCCGCCTTTCTCAGGATGCCTCCCAGACGCAAGGTGGCACCCGTGCCAACTTGGTCTGGTTTGAGAGTGCCTAGTGGGTCCTGCAAACTGACACCCAGAACAGTGGCTTCTGAGTTTTGTTTCCCAGGGAAAAAGCCTGTACAATGGTTCAGGGTCCTGCGGCCTTAAATTTCCGGGTGCCTCCTTGAATTCCGCCTCACACAGGATGCCTCCCAGACGCAAGCTGTCACAAGTGCCAACATGGTCTCGTTTGAGAGTGCCAAGTGGGTCCTGAAAACTGACACCCAGAACAGTGGCTTCAGAGTTTTGTTTCCCAGGGAAAAACACTGTACAGTGGTTCAGGGCCCTGAGGCCTTAAATGACCAGGTGACTCGTCGAATTCCGCCTTTCTCAGGATGCCTCCCAGACGCAAGGTGGCACCCGTGCCAACTTGGTCTGGTTTGAGAGTGCCTAGTGGGTCCTGCAAACTGACACTAAGAACAGTGGCTTCTGAGTTTTGTTTCCCAGGGAAAAGGCCTGTAGAGTGGTTCAGGGTCCTGCGGCCTTATATTGCCGGGTGTCTCCTAGAATTCTGCCTCACACAGGATGCCTCCCAGATGCAAGGTGGCTGCAGTGCCAACTTGGTCTGGTTTGAGAGTGCCAAGTGGGTGCTGAAAACTGACACCCAGAACAGTGGCTTCTGAGTTTTGTTTCCCAGGGAAAAAGCCTGTACAGTGGTTCAGGGTCCTGAGGCCTTAAATTTCAGGGTGCCTCCTGGAATTCCGCCTCTCGCGGGATGCCTCCCAGACGCAATGTGGCACCCGTGCCAACTTGGTCTGGTTTGGTAGTGCCAAGTGGGTCCTGAAAACTGACACCCAGAACAGTGGCTTCTGAGTTTTGTTTCCCAGGGAAAAAGCCTGTACAATGGTTCAGGGTCCTGCGGCCTTATATTGCCGGGTGTCTCCTTGAATTCTGCCTCACACAGGATGCCTCCCAGATGCAAGGTGGCTGCAGTGCCAACTTGGTCTGGTTTGAGAGTGCCAAGTGGGTGCTGAAAACTGACACCCAGAACAGTGGCTTCTGAGTTTTGTTTCCCAGGGAAAAAGCCTGTACAATCGTTCGGGGTCCTGCGGCCTTAAATTGCCGGGTGCCTCCTGGAGATCCGCCTCTTGCAGGATTTATCCCAGATGCTATGCGGCACCATTGCCCACTTAGTCTGGTTTGAGAGTGTCAAGTGGGTCCTCCAAACTGACACCCAGAACAGTGGCTTCTGAGTTTTGTTTCCCATGGAAATACCCTGTAGAGTGGTTCAGGGTCCTGCCGCGTTAAATTTCAGGGTGCCTCCTGGAATTCGGCCTCTCGCAGAAGGCCTCCCAGACGCAAGCTGTCACAAGTGCCAACATGGTCTCGTTTGAGAGTGCCAAGTGGGTCCTGAAAACTGACACCCAGAACAGTGGCTTCTGAGTTTTGTTTCCCAGGGAAAAACACTGTACAGTGGTTCAGGGTCCTGAGGCCTTAAATGGCCAGGTGCCTCGTCGAATTCCGCCTTTCTCAGGATGCCTCCCAGACGCAAGGTGGCACCCGTGCCAACTTGGTCTGGTTTGAGAGTGCCTAGTGGGTCCTGCAAACTGACACCCAGAACAGTGGCTTCTGAGTTTTGTTTCCCAGGGAAATACCCTGTAGAGTGGTTCAGGGTCCTGCCGCGTTAAATTTCAGGGTGCCTCCTGGAATTCGGCCTCTCGCAGAATGCCTCCCAGACGCAAGGTGGCACCAGTGCCAACTTGGTCTGGTTTGAGAGTGCCTAGTGGGTCCTGAAAACTGACACCCAGATCAGTGGCTTTTGAGTTTTGTTTCCCAGGGAAAAGGCCTGTAGAGTGATTCAGGGTCCTGCGGCCTTATATTGCCGGGTGTCTCCTAGAATTCTGCCTCACACAGGATGCCTCCCAGATGCAAGGTGGCTGCAGTGCCAACTTGGTCTGGTTTGAGAGTGCCAAGTGGGTGCTGAAAACGGACACCCAGACCAGAGGCTTCTGAGTTTTGTTTCCCAGGGAAAAAGCCTGTACAGTGGTTCAGGGTCCTGAGGCCTTAAATTTCAGGGTGCCTCCTGGAATTCCGCCTCTCGCGGGATGCCTCCCAGACGCAATGTGGCACCCGTGCCAACTTGGTCTGGTTTGGTAGTGCCAAGTGGGTCCTGAAAACTGACACCCAGAACCGTGGTTTGTGAGTTTTGTTTCCCAGGGAAAAAGCCTGTAAAATCGTTCGGGGTCCTGCGGCCTTAAATTGCCGGGTGCCTCCTGGAGATCCGCCTCTTGCAGGATTTTTCCCAGATGCTATGCGGCACCATTGCCCACTTAGTCTGTTTTGAGAATGCCTAGTGGGTCCTGCAAACTGACACCAAGAACAGTCGCTGCTGAGATTTGTTTCCCAGGAAAAAAGCCTGTACAATGGTTCAGGGTCCTGAGGCCTTAAATGGCCAGGTGCCTCGTCGAATTCCGCCTCTCGCAGGATGCCTTTCAGACGAAGGGTGGCAGCAGTGCCAACTTGGTCTGGTTTGAGAGTGCCTAGTGGGTCCTGAAAACTGACACCCAGAACAGTGTTTTGTGAGTTTTGTTTCCCAGGGAAAAAGCCTGTACAATGGTTCAGGGTCCTGCGGCCTTATATTGCCGGGTGTCTCCTAGAATTCTGCCTCACACAGGATGCCTCCCAGATGCAAGGTGGCTGCAGTGCCAACTTGGTCTGGTTTGAGAGTGCCAAGTGGGTGCTGAAAACTGACACCCAGAACAGTGGTTTGTGAGTATTGTTTCCCAGGGAAAAACACTGTACAGTGGTTCAGGGTCCTGAGGCCTTAAATGGCCAGGTGCCTCGTCGAATTCCGCCTTTCTCAGGATGCCTCCCAGACGCAAGGTGGCACCCGTGCCAACTTGGTCTGGTTTGAGAGTGCCTAGTGGGTCCTGCAAACTGACACCCAGAACAGTGGCTTCTGAGTTTTGTTTCCCAGGGAAAAAGCCTGTACAATGGTTCAGGGTCCTGCGGCCTTAAATTTCCGGGTGCCTCCTTGAATTCCGCCTCACACAGGATGCCTCCCAGACGCAAGCTGTCACAAGTGCCAACATGGTCTCGTTTGAGAGTGCCAAGTGGGTCCTGAAAACTGACACCCAGAACAGTGGCTTCAGAGTTTTGTTTCCCAGGGAAAAACACTGTACAGTGGTTCAGGGCCCTGAGGCCTTAAATGACCAGGTGACTCGTCGAATTCCGCCTTTCTCAGGATGCCTCCCAGACGCAAGGTGGCACCCGTGCCAACTTGGTCTGGTTTGAGAGTGCCTAGTGGGTCCTGCAAACTGACACTAAGAACAGTGGCTTCTGAGTTTTGTTTCCCAGGGAAAAAGCCTGTACAATGGTTCAGGGTCCTGCGGCCTTAAATTTCCGGGTGCCTCCTTGAATTCCGCCTCACACAGGATGCCTCCCAGATGCAAGGTGGCACCAGTGCCAACTTGGTCTGGTTTTAGAGTGCCTAGTGGGTCCTGAAAACTGACACCCAGAACAGTGGCTTTTGAGTTTTGTTTCCCAGGGAAAAGGCCTGTAGAGTGGTTCAGGGTCCTGCGGCCTTATATTGCCGGGTGTCTCCTAGAATTCTGCCTCACACAGGATGCCTCCCAGATGCAAGGTGGCTGCAGTGCCAACTTGGTCTGGTTTGAGAGTGCCAAGTGGGTGCTGAAAACTGACACCCAGAACAGTGGCTTCTGAGTTTTGTTTCCCAGGGAAAAAGCCTGTACAGTGGTTCAGGGTCCTGAGGCCTTAAATTTCAGGGTGCCTCCTGGAATTCCGCCTCTCGCGGGATGCCTCCCAGACGCAATGTGGCACCCGTGCCAACTTGGTCTGGTTTGGTAGTGCCAAGTGGGTCCTGAAAACTGACACCCAGAACAGTGGTTTGTGAGTTTTGTTTCCCAGGGAAAAAGCCTGTACAATGGTTCGGGGTCCTGCGGCCTTAAATTGCCGGGTGCCTCCTGGAGATCCGCCTCTTGCAGGATTTTTCCCAGATGCTATGCGGCACCATTGCCCACTTAGTCTGGTTTGAGAATGCCTAGTGGGTCCTCCAAACTGACACCCAGAACAGTGGCTTCTGAGTTTTGTTTCCCAGGGAAAAAGCCTGTAGAGTGGTTCAGGGTCCTGCCGCGCTAAATTTCAGGGTGCCTCCTGGAATTCGGCCTCTCGCAGAATGCCTCCCAGACGCAAGCTGTCACAAGTGCCAACATGGTCTCGTTTTAGAGTGCCAAGTGGGTCCTGAAAACTGACACCCAGAACAGTGGCTTCTGAGTTTTGTTTCCCAGGGAAAAACACTGTACAGTGGTTCAGGGTCCTGAGGCCTTAAATGGCCAGGTGCCTCGTCGAATTCCGCCTTTCTCAGGATGCCTCCCAGACGCAAGGTGGCACCCGTGCCAACTTGGTCTGGTTTGAGAGTGCCTAGTGGGTCCTGCAAACTGACACCCAGAACAGTGGCTTCTGAGTTTTGTTTCCCAGGGAAAAAGCCTGTACAATGGTTCAGGGTCCTGCGGCCTTAAATTTCCGGGTGCCTCCTTGAATTCCGCCTCACACAGGATGCCTCCCAGATGCAAGGTGGCTGCAGTGCCAACTTGGTCTGGTTTGAGAGTGCCAAGTGGGTGCTGAAAACTGACACCCAGAACAGTGGTTTGTGAGTTTTGTTTCCCAGGGAAAAAGCCTGTACAATGGTTCAGGGTCCTGCGGCCTTATATTGCCGGGTGTCTCCTAGAATTCTGCCTCACACAGGATGCCTCCCAGATGCAAGGTGGCTGCAGTGCCAACTTGGTCTGGTTTGAGAGTGCCAAGTGGGTGCTGAAAACTGACACCCAGAACAGTGGCTTCTGAGTTTTGTTTCCCAGGGAAAAAGCCTGTACAGTGGTTCAGGGTCCTGAGGCCTTAAATTTCAGGGTGCCTCCTGGAATTCCGCCTCTCGCGGGATGCCTCCCAGACGCAATGTGGCACCCGTGCCAAGTTGGTCTGGTTTGGTAGTGCCAAGTGGGTCCTGAAAACTGACACCCAGAACAGTGGTTTGTGAGTTTTGTTTCCCAGGGAAAAGGCCTGTAGAGTGGTTCAGGGTCCTGCGGCCTTATATTGCCGGGTGTCTCCTAGAATTCTGCCTCACACAGGATGCCTCCCAGATGCAAGGTGGCTGCAGTGCCAACTTGGTCTGGTTTGTGAGTGCCAAGTGGGTGCTGAAAACTGACACCCAGAACAGTGGCTTCTGAGTTTTGTTTCCCAGGGAAAAAGCCTGTACAGTGGTTCAGGGTCCTGAGGCCTTAAATTTCAGGGTGCCTCCTGGAATTCCGCCTCTCGCGGGATGCCTCCCAGACGCAATGTGGCACCCGTGCCAACTTGGTCTGGTTTGGTAGTGCCAAGTGGGTCCTGAAAACTGACACCCAGAACAGTGGTTTGTGAGTTTTGTTTCCCAGGGAAAAAGCCTGTACAATCGTTCGGGGTCCTGCGGCCTTAAATTGCCGGGTGCCTCCTGGAGATCCGCCTCTTGCAGGATTTATCCCAGATGCTATGCGGCACCATTGCCCACTTAGTCTGGTTTGAGAGTGTCAAGTGGGTCCTCCAAACTGACACCCAGAACAGTGGCTTCTGAGCTTTGTTTCCCAGGGAAATACCCTGTAGTGTGGTTCAGGGTCCTGCCGCGTTAAATTTCAGGGTGCCTCCTGGAATTCGGCCTCTCGCAGAATGCCTCCCAGACGCAAGCTGTCACAAGTGCCAACATGGTCTCGTTTGAGAGTGCCAAGTGGGTCCTGTAAACGGACACCCAGAACAGTGGCTTCTGAGTTTTGTTTCCCAGGGAAAAACACTGTACAGTGGTTCAGGGTCCTGAGGCCTTAAATGGCCAGGTGCCTCGTCGAATTCCGCCTTTCTCAGGATGCCTCCCAGACGCAAGGTGGCACCCGTGCCAACTTGGTCTGGTTTGAGAGTGCCTAGTGGGTCCTGCAAACTGACACCCAGAACAGTGGCTTCTGAGTTTTGTTTCCCAGGGAAATACCCTGTAGAGTGGTTCAGGGTCCTGCCGCGTTAAATTTCAGGGTGCCTCCTGGAATTCGGCCTCTCGCAGAATGCCTCCCAGACGCAAGGTGGCACCAGTGCCAACTTGGTCTGGTTTGAGAGTGCCTAGTGGGTCCTGAAAACTGACACCCAGATCAGTGGCTTTTGAGTTTTGTTTCCCAGGGAAAAGGCCTGTAGAGTGATTCAGGGTCCTGCGGCCTTATATTGCCGGGTGTCTCCTAGAATTCTGCCTCACACAGGATGCCTCCCAGATGCAAGGTGGCTGCAGTGCCAACTTGGTCTGGTTTGAGAGTGCCAAGTGGGTGCTGAAAACGGACACCCAGACCAGAGGCTTCTGAGTTTTGTTTCCCAGGGAAAAAGCCTGTACAGTGGTTCAGGGTCCTGAGGCCTTAAATTTCAGGGTGCCTCCTGGAATTCCGCCTCTCGCGGGATGCCTCCCAGACGCAATGTGGCACCCGTGCCAACTTGGTCTGGTTTGGTAGTGCCAAGTGGGTCCTGAAAACTGACACCCAGAACCGTGGTTTGTGAGTTTTGTTTCCCAGGGAAAAAGCCTGTAAAATCGTTCGGGGTCCTGCGGCCTTAAATTGCCGGGTGCCTCCTGGAGATCCGCCTCTTGCAGGATTTTTCCCAGATGCTATGCGGCACCATTGCCCACTTAGTCTGTTTTGAGAATGCCTAGTGGGTCCTGCAAACTGACACCAAGAACAGTCGCTGCTGAGATTTGTTTCCCAGGAAAAAAGCCTGTACAATGGTTCAGGGTCCTGAGGCCTTAAATGGCCAGGTGCCTCGTCGAATTCCGCCTCTCGCAGGATGCCTTTCAGACGAAGGGTGGCAGCAGTGCCAACTTGGTCTGGTTTGAGAGTGCCTAGTGGGTCCTGAAAACTGACACCCAGAACAGTGTTTTCTGAGTTTTGTTTCCCAGGGAAAAAGCCTGTACAATGGTTCAGGGTCCTGCGGCCTTATATTGCCGGGTGTCTCCTAGAATTCTGCCTCACACAGGATGCCTCCCAGATGCAAGGTGGCTGCAGTGCCAACTTGGTCTGGTTTGAGAGTGCCAAGTGGGTGCTGAAAACTGACACCCAGAACAGTGGTTTGTGAGTATTGTTTCCCAGGGAAAAACACTGTACAGTGGTTCAGGGTCCTGAGGCCTTAAATGGCCAGGTGCCTCGTCGAATTCCGCCTTTCTCAGGATGCCTCCCAGACGCAAGGTGGCACCCGTGCCAACTTGGTCTGGTTTGGTAGTGCCAAGTGGGTCCTGAAAACTGACACCCAGAACAGTGGTTTGTGAGTTTTGTTTCCCAGGGAAAAAGCCTGTACAATCGTTCGGGGTCCTGCGGCCTTAAATTGCCGGGTGCCTCCTGGAGATCCGCCTCTTGCAGGATTTTTCCCAGATGCTATGCGGCACCATTGCCCACTTCGTCTGGTTTGAGAGTGCCAAGTGGGTCCTGAAAACTGACACCCAGAACAGTGGCTTCTGAGTTTTGTTTCCCAGGGAAAAAGCCTGTACAATGGTTCAGGGTCCTGCGGCCTTAAATTTCCGGGTGCCTCCTTGAATTCCGCCTCACACAGGATGCCTCCCAGATGCAAGGTGGCACCAGTGCCAACTTGGTCTGGTTTGAGAGTGCCTAGTGGTTCCTGAAAACTGACACCCAGAACAGTGGCTTTTGAGTTTTGTTTCCCAGGGAAAAGGCCTGTAGAGTGGTTCAGGGTCCTGCGGCCTTATATTGCCGGGTTTCTCCTAGAATTCTGCCTCACACAGGATGCCTCCCAGATGCAAGGTGGCTGCAGTGCCAACTTGGTCTGGTTTGAGAGTGCCAAGTGGGTGCTGAAAACTGACACCCAGAACAGTGGCTTCTGAGTTTTGTTTCCCAGGGAAAAAGCCTGTACAGTTGTTCAGGGTCCTGAGGCCTTAAATTTCAGGGTGCCTCCTGGAATTCCGCCTCTCGCGGGATGCCTCCCAGACGCAATGTGGCACCCGTGCCAACTTGGTCTGGTTTGGTAGTGCCAAGTGGGTCCTGAAAACTGACACCCAGAACAGTGGTTTGTGAGTTTTGTTTCCCAGGGAAAAAGCCTGTACAATCGTTCGGGGTCCTGCGGCCTTAAATTGCCGGGTGCCTCCTGGAGATCCGCCTCTTGCAGGATTTATCCCAGATGCTATGCGGCACCATTGCCCACTTAGTCTGGTTTGAGAGTGTCAAGTGGGTCCTCCAAACTGACACCCAGAACAGTGGCTTCTGAGTTTTGTTTCCCAGGGAAATACCCTGTAGAGTGGTTCAGGGTCCTGCCGCCTTAAATTTCAGGGTGCCTCCTGGAATTCGGCCTCTCGCAGAAGGCCTCCCAGACGCAAGCTGTCACAAGTGCCAACATGGTCTCGTTTGAGAGTGCCAAGTGGGTCCTGAAAACTGACACCCAGAACAGTGGCTTCTGAGTTTTGTTTCCCAGGGAAAAACACTGTACAGTGGTTCAGGGTCCTGAGGCCTTAAATGGCCAGGTGCCTCGTCGAATTCCGCCTTTCTCAGGATGCCTCCCAGACGCAAGGTGGCACCCGTGCCAACTTGGTCTGGTTTGAGAGTGCCTTGTGGGTCCTGCAAACTGACACTAAGAACAGTGGCTTCTGAGTTTTGTTTCCCAGGGAAAAAGCCTGTACAATGGTTCAGGGTCCTGCGGCCTTAAATTTCCGGGTGCCTCCTTGAATTCCGCCTCACACAGGATGCCTCCCAGATGCAAGGTGGCTGCAGTGCCAACTTGGTCTGGTTTGAGAGTGCCTAGTGGGTGCTGAAAACTGACACCCAGAACAGTGGTTTGTGAGTTTTGTTTCCCAGGGAAAAAGCCTGTACAATGGTTCAGGGTCCTGCGGCCTTATATTGCCGGGTGTCTCCTAGAATTCTGCCTCACACAGGATGCCTCCCAGATGCAAGGTGGCTGCAGTGCCAACTTGGTCTGGTTTGAGAGTGCCAAGTGGGTGCTGAAAACTGACACCCAGAACAGTGGCTTCTGAGTTTTGTTTCCCAGGGAAAAAGCCTGTACAGTGGTTCAGGGTCCTGAGGCCTTAAATTTCAGGGTGCCTCCTGGAATTCCGCCTCTCGCGGGATGCCTCCCAGACGCAAGGTGGCACCCGTGCCAACTTGGTCTGGTTTGAGAGTGCCTAGTGGGTCCTGCAAACTGACACCCAGAACAGTGGCTTCTGAGTTTTGTTTCCCAGGGAAATACCCTGTAGAGTGGTTCAGGGTCCTGCCGCGTTAAATTTCAGGGTGCCTCCTGGAATTCGGCCTCTCGCAGAATGCCTCCCAGACGCAAGGTGGCACCAGTGCCAACTTGGTCTGGTTTGAGAGTGCCTAGTGGGTCCTGAAAACTGACACCCAGAACAGTGGCTTTTGAGTTTTGTTTCCCAGGGAAAAGGCCTGTAGAGTGGTTCAGGGTCCTGCGGCCTTATATTGCCGTGTGTCTCCTAGAATTCTGCCTCACACAGGATGCCTCCCAGACGCAAGGTGGCACCAGTGCCAACTTGGTCTGGTTTGAGAGTGCCTAGTGGGTCCTGAAAACTGACACCCAGAACAGTGGCTTTTGAGTTTTGTTTCCCAGGGAAAAGGCCTGTAGAGTGGTTCAGGGTCCTGCGGCCTTATATTGCCGGGTGTCTCCTAGAATTCTGCCTCACACAGGATGCCTCCCAGATGCAAGGTGGCTGCAGTGCCAACTTGGTCTGGTTTGAGAGTGCCAAGTGGGTGCTGAAAACGGATACCCAGACCAGAGGCTTCTGAGTTTTGTTTCCCAGGGAAAAAGCCTGTACAGTGGTTCAGGGTCCTGAGGCCTTAAATTTCAGGGTGCCTCCTGGAATTCCGCCTCTCGCGGGATGCCTCCCAGACGCAATGTGGCACCCGTGCCAACTTGGTCTGGTTTGGTAGTGCCAAGTGGGTCCTGAAAACTGACACCCAGAACCGTGGTTTGTGAGTTTTGTTTCCCAGGGAAAAAGCCTGTACAATCGTTCGGGGTCCTGCGGCCTTAAATTGCCGGGTGCCTCCTGGAGATCCGCCTCTTGCAGGATTTTTCCCAGATGCTATGCGGCACCATTGCCCACTTAGTCTGTTTTGAGAATGCCTAGTGGGTCCTGCAAACTGACACCAAGAACAGTCGCTGCTGAGATTTGTTTCCCAGGAAAAAAGCCTGTACAATGGTTCAGGGTCCTGAGGCCTTAAATGGCCAGGTGCCTCGTCGAATTCCGCCTCTCGCAGGATGCCTTTCAGACGAAGGGTGGCAGCAGTGCCAACTTGGTCTGGTTTGAGAGTGCCTAGTGGGTCCTGAAAACTGACACCCAGAACAGTGTTTTGTGAGTTTTGTTTCCCAGGGAAAAAGCCTGTACAATGGTTCAGGGTCCTGCGGCCTTATATTGCCGGGTGTCTCCTAGAATTCTGCCTCACACAGGATGCCTCCCAGATGCAAGGTGGCTGCAGTGCCAACTTGGTCTGGTTTGAGAGTGCCTAGTGGGTGCTGAAAACTGACACCCAGAACAGTGGCTTCTGAGTTTTGTTTCCCAGGGAAAAAGCCTGTACAGTGGTTCAGGGTCCTGAGGCCTTAAATTTCAGGGTGCCTCCTGGAATTCCGCCTCTCGCGGGATGCCTCCCAGACGCAATGTGGCACCCGTGCCAACTTGGTCTGGTTTGGTAGTGCCAAGTGGGTCCTGAAAACTGACACCCAGAACCGTGGTTTGTGAGTTTTGTTTCCCAGGGAAAAAGCCTGTACAATCGTTCGGGGTCCTGCGGCCTTAAATTGCCGGGTGCCTCCTGGAGATCCGCCTCTTGCAGGATTTTTCCCAGATGCTATGCGGCACCATTGCCCACTTAGTCTGTTTTGAGAATGCCTAGTGGGTCCTGCAAACTGACACCAAGAACAGTCGCTGCTGAGATTTGTTTCCCAGGAAAAAAGCCTGTACAATGGTTCAGGGTCCTGAGGCCTTAAATGGCCAGGTGCCTCGTCGAATTCCGCCTCTCGCAGGATGCCTTTCAGACGAAGGGTGGCAGCAGTGCCAACTTGGTCTGGTTTGAGAGTGCCTAGTGGGTCCTGAAAACTGACACCCAGAACAGTGTTTTGTGAGTTTTGTTTCCCAGGGAAAAAGCCTGTACAATGGTTCAGGGTCCTGCGGCCTTATATTGCCGGGTGTCTCCTAGAATTCTGCCTCACACAGGATGCCTCCCAGATGCAAGGTGGCTGCAGTGCCAACTTGGTCTGGTTTGAGAGTGCCTAGTGGGTGCTGAAAACTGACACCCAGAACAGTGGCTTCTGAGTTTTGTTTCCCAGGGAAAAAGCCTGTACAGTGGTTCAGGGTCCTGAGGCCTTAAATTTCAGGGTGCCTCCTGGAATTCCGCCTCTCGCGGGATGCCTCCCAGACGCAATGTGGCACCCGTGCCAACTTGGTCTGGTTTGGTAGTGCCAAGTGGGTCCTGAAAACTGACACCCAGAACAGTGGTTTGTGAGTTTTGTTTCCCAGGGAAAAAGCCTGTACAATGGTTCGGGGTCCTGCGGCCTTAAATTGCCGGGTGCCTCCTGGAGATCCGCCTCTTGCAGGATTTTTCCCAGATGCTATGCGGCACCATTGCCCACTTAGTCTGGTTTGAGAGTGTCAAGTGGGTCCTCCAAACTGACACCCAGAACAGTGGCTTCTGAGTTTTGTTTCCCAGGGAAATACCCTGTAGAGTGGTTCAGGGTCCTGCCGCGTTAAATTTCAGGGTGCCTCCTGGAATTCGGCCTCTCGCAGAATGCCTCCCAGACGCAAGCTGTCACAAGTGCCAACATGGTCTCGTTTGAGAGTGCCAAGTGGGTCCTGAAAACTGACACCCAGAACAGTGGCTTCTGAGTTTTGTTTCCCAGGGAAAAACACTGTACAGTGGTTCAGGGTCCTGAGGCCTTAAATGGCCAGGTGCCTCGTCGAATTCCGCCTTTCTCAGGATGCCTCCCAGACGCAAGGTGGCACCCGTGCCAACTTGGTCTGGTTTGAGAGTGCCAAGTGGGTGCTGAAAACTGACACCCAGAACAGTGGCTTTTGAGTTTTGTTTCCCAGGGAAAAGGCCTGTAGAGTGGTTCAGGGTCCTGCGGCCTTATATTGCCGGGTGTCTCCTAGAATTCTGCCTCACACAGGATGCCTCCCAGATGCAAGGTGGCTGCAGTGCCAACTTGGTCTGGTTTGAGAGTGTCAAGTGGGTCCTCCAAACTGACACCCAGAACAGTGGCTTCTGAGTTTTGTTTCCCAGGGAAATACCCTGTAGAGTTGTTCAGGGTCCTGCCGCGTTAAATTTCAGGGTGCCTCCTGGAATTCGGCCTCTCGCAGAATGCCTCCCAGACGCAAGCTGTCACAAGTGCCAACATGGTCTCGTTTGAGAGTGCCTAGTGGGTCCTGAAAACTGACACCCAGAACAGTGGCTTTTGAGTTTTGTTTCCCAGGGAAAAGGCCTGTAGAGTGGTTCAGGGTCCTGCGGCCTTATATTGCCGGGTGTCTCCTAGAATTCTGCCTCACACAGGATGCCTCCCAGATGCAAGGTGGCTGCAGTGCCAACTTGGTCTGGTTTGAGAGTGCCAAGTGGGTGCTGAAAACTGACACCCAGAACAGTGGCTTCTGAGTTTTGTTTCCCAGGGAAAAAGCCTGTACAGTGGTTCAGGGTCCTGAGGCCTTAAATTTCAGGGTGCCTCCTGGAATTCCGCCTCTCGCGGGATGCCTCCCAGACGCAATGTGGCACCCGTGCCAACTTGGTCTGGTTTGGTAGTGCCAAGTGGGTCCTGAAAACTGACACCCAGAACAGTGGTTTGTGAGTTTTGTTTCCCAGGGAAAAAGCGTGTAAAATAGTTCGGGGTCCTGCGGCCTTAAATTGCCGGGTGCCTCCTGGAGATCCGCCTCTTGCAGGATTTTTCCCAGATGCTATGCGGCACCATTGCCCACTTAGTCTGGTTTGAGAATGCCTAGTGGGTCCTGCAAACTGACACCCAGAACAGTGGCTTGTGAGTTTTGTTTCCCAGGAAAAAAGCCTGTACAATGGTTCAGGGTCCTGAGGCCTTAAATGGCCAGGTGCCTCGTCGAATTCCGCCTCTCGCAGGATGCCTTTCAGACGAAGGGTGGCAGCAGTGCCAACTTGGTCTGGTTTGAGAGTGCCTAGTGGGTCCTGAAAACTGACACCCAGAACAGTGTTTTCTGAGTTTTGTTTCCCAGGGAAAAAGCCTGTACAATGGTTCAGGGTCCTGCGGCCTTATATTGCCGGGTGTCTCCTAGAATTCTGCCTCACACAGGATGCCTCCCAGATGCAAGGTGGCTGCAGTGCCAACTTGGTCTGGTTTGAGAGTGCCAAGTGGGTGCTGAAAACTGACACCCAGAACAGTGGTTTGTGAGTATTGTTTCCCAGGGAAAAACACTGTACAGTGGTTCAGGGTCCTGAGGCCTTAAATGGCCAGGTGCCTCGTCGAATTCCGCCTTTCTCAGGATGCCTCCCAGACGCAAGGTGGCACCCGTGCCAACTTGGTCTGGTTTGGTAGTGCCAAGTGGGTCCTGAAAACTGACACCCAGAACAGTGGTTTGTGAGTTTTGTTTCCCAGGGAAAAAGCCTGTACAATCGTTCGGGGTCCTGCGGCCTTAAATTGCCGGGTGCCTCCTGGAGATCCGCCTCTTGCAGGATTTTTCCCAGATGCTATGCGGCACCATTGCCCACTTCGTCTGGTTTGAGAGTGCCAAGTGGGTCCTGAAAACTGACACCCAGAACAGTGGCTTCTGAGTTTTGTTTCCCAGGGAAAAAGCCTGTACAATGGTTCAGGGTCCTGCGGCCTTAAATTTCCGGGTGCCTCCTTGAATTCCGCCTCACACAGGATGCCTCCCAGATGCAAGGTGGCACCAGTGCCAACTTGGTCTGGTTTGAGAGTGCCTAGTGGTTCCTGAAAACTGACACCCAGAACAGTGGCTTTTGAGTTTTGTTTCCCAGGGAAAAGGCCTGTAGAGTGGTTCAGGGTCCTGCGGCCTTATATTGCCGGGTGTCTCCTAGAATTCTGCCTCACACAGGATGCCTCCCAGATGCAAGGTGGCACCCGTGCCAACTTGGTCTGGTTTGAGAGTGCCAAGTGGGTGCTGAAAACTGACACCCAGAACAGTGGCTTCTGAGTTTTGTTTCCCAGGGAAAAAGCCTGTACAGTTGTTCAGGGTCCTGAGGCCTTAAATTTCAGGGTGCCTCCTGGAATTCCGCCTCTCGCGGGATGCCTCCCAGACGCAATGTGGCACCCGTGCCAACTTGGTCTGGTTTGGTAGTGCCAAGTGGGTCCTGAAAACTGACACCCAGAACAGTGGTTTGTGAGTTTTGTTTCCCAGGGAAAAAGCCTGTACAATCGTTCGGGGTCCTGCGGCCTTAAATTGCCGGGTGCCTCCTGGAGATCCGCCTCTTGCAGGATTTATCCCAGATGCTATGCGGCACCATTGCCCACTTAGTCTGGTTTGAGAGTGTCAAGTGGGTCCTCCAAACTGACACCCAGAACAGTGGCTTCTGAGTTTTGTTTCCCAGGGAAATACCCTGTAGAGTGGTTCAGGGTCCTGCCGCCTTAAATTTCAGGGTGCCTCCTGGAATTCGGCCTCTCGCAGAAGGCCTCCCAGACGCAAGCTGTCACAAGTGCCAACATGGTCTCGTTTGAGAGTGCCAAGTGGGTCCTGAAAACTGACACCCAGAACAGTGGCTTCTGAGTTTTGTTTCCCAGGGAAAAACACTGTACAGTGGTTCAGGGTCCTGAGGCCTTAAATGGCCAGGTGCCTCGTCGAATTCCGCCTTTCTCAGGATGCCTCCCAGACGCAAGGTGGCACCCGTGCCAACTTGGTCTGGTTTGAGAGTGCCTTGTGGGTCCTGCAAACTGACACTAAGAACAGTGGCTTCTGAGTTTTGTTTCCCAGGGAAAAAGCCTGTACAATGGTTCAGGGTCCTGCGGCCTTAAATTTCCGGGTGCCTCCTTGAATTCCGCCTCACACAGGATGCCTCCCAGATGCAAGGTGGCTGCAGTGCCAACTTGGTCTGGTTTGAGAGTGCCTAGTGGGTGCTGAAAACTGACACCCAGAACAGTGGTTTGTGAGTTTTGTTTCCCAGGGAAAAAGCCTGTACAATGGTTCAGGGTCCTGCGGCCTTATATTGCCGGGTGTCTCCTAGAATTCTGCCTCACACAGGATGCCTCCCAGATGCAAGGTGGCTGCAGTGCCAACTTGGTCTGGTTTGAGAGTGCCAAGTGGGTGCTGAAAACTGACACCCAGAACAGTGGCTTCTGAGTTTTGTTTCCCAGGGAAAAAGCCTGTACAGTGGTTCAGGGTCCTGAGGCCTTAAATTTCAGGGTGCCTCCTGGAATTCCGCCTCTCGCGGGATGCCTCCCAGACGCAAGGTGGCACCCGTGCCAACTTGGTCTGGTTTGAGAGTGCCTAGTGGGTCCTGCAAACTGACACCCAGAACAGTGGCTTCTGAGTTTTGTTTCCCAGGGAAATACCCTGTAGAGTGGTTCAGGGTCCTGCCGCGTTAAATTTCAGGGTGCCTCCTGGAATTCGGCCTCTCGCAGAATGCCTCCCAGACGCAAGGTGGCACCAGTGCCAACTTGGTCTGGTTTGAGAGTGCCTAGTGGGTCCTGAAAACTGACACCCAGAACAGTGGCTTTTGAGTTTTGTTTCCCAGGGAAAAGGCCTGTAGAGTGGTTCAGGGTCCTGCGGCCTTATATTGCCGTGTGTCTCCTAGAATTCTGCCTCACACAGGATGCCTCCCAGACGCAAGGTGGCACCAGTGCCAACTTGGTCTGGTTTGAGAGTGCCTAGTGGGTCCTGAAAACTGACACCCAGAACAGTGGCTTTTGAGTTTTGTTTCCCAGGGAAAAGGCCTGTAGAGTGGTTCAGGGTCCTGCGGCCTTATATTGCCGGGTGTCTCCTAGAATTCTGCCTCACACAGGATGCCTCCCAGATGCAAGGTGGCTGCAGTGCCAACTTGGTCTGGTTTGAGAGTGCCAAGTGGGTGCTGAAAACGGATACCCAGACCAGAGGCTTCTGAGTTTTGTTTCCCAGGGAAAAAGCCTGTACAGTGGTTCAGGGTCCTGAGGCCTTAAATTTCAGGGTGCCTCCTGGAATTCCGCCTCTCGCGGGATGCCTCCCAGACGCAATGTGGCACCCGTGCCAACTTGGTCTGGTTTGGTAGTGCCAAGTGGGTCCTGAAAACTGACACCCAGAACCGTGGTTTGTGAGTTTTGTTTCCCAGGGAAAAAGCCTGTACAATCGTTCGGGGTCCTGCGGCCTTAAATTGCCGGGTGCCTCCTGGAGATCCGCCTCTTGCAGGATTTTTCCCAGATGCTATGCGGCACCATTGCCCACTTAGTCTGTTTTGAGAATGCCTAGTGGGTCCTGCAAACTGACACCAAGAACAGTCGCTGCTGAGATTTGTTTCCCAGGAAAAAAGCCTGTACAATGGTTCAGGGTCCTGAGGCCTTAAATGGCCAGGTGCCTCGTCGAATTCCGCCTCTCGCAGGATGCCTTTCAGACGAAGGGTGGCAGCAGTGCCAACTTGGTCTGGTTTGAGAGTGCCTAGTGGGTCCTGAAAACTGACACCCAGAACAGTGTTTTGTGAGTTTTGTTTCCCAGGGAAAAAGCCTGTACAATGGTTCAGGGTCCTGCGGCCTTATATTGCCGGGTGTCTCCTAGAATTCTGCCTCACACAGGATGCCTCCCAGATGCAAGGTGGCTGCAGTGCCAACTTGGTCTGGTTTGAGAGTGCCTAGTGGGTGCTGAAAACTGACACCCAGAACAGTGGCTTCTGAGTTTTGTTTCCCAGGGAAAAAGCCTGTACAGTGGTTCAGGGTCCTGAGGCCTTAAATTTCAGGGTGCCTCCTGGAATTCCGCCTCTCGCGGGATGCCTCCCAGACGCAATGTGGCACCCGTGCCAACTTGGTCTGGTTTGGTAGTGCCAAGTGGGTCCTGAAAACTGACACCCAGAACCGTGGTTTGTGAGTTTTGTTTCCCAGGGAAAAAGCCTGTACAATCGTTCGGGGTCCTGCGGCCTTAAATTGCCGGGTGCCTCCTGGAGATCCGCCTCTTGCAGGATTTTTCCCAGATGCTATGCGGCACCATTGCCCACTTAGTCTGTTTTGAGAATGCCTAGTGGGTCCTGCAAACTGACACCAAGAACAGTCGCTGCTGAGATTTGTTTCCCAGGAAAAAAGCCTGTACAATGGTTCAGGGTCCTGAGGCCTTAAATGGCCAGGTGCCTCGTCGAATTCCGCCTCTCGCAGGATGCCTTTCAGACGAAGGGTGGCAGCAGTGCCAACTTGGTCTGGTTTGAGAGTGCCTAGTGGGTCCTGAAAACTGACACCCAGAACAGTGTTTTGTGAGTTTTGTTTCCCAGGGAAAAAGCCTGTACAATGGTTCAGGGTCCTGCGGCCTTATATTGCCGGGTGTCTCCTAGAATTCTGCCTCACACAGGATGCCTCCCAGATGCAAGGTGGCTGCAGTGCCAACTTGGTCTGGTTTGAGAGTGCCTAGTGGGTGCTGAAAACTGACACCCAGAACAGTGGCTTCTGAGTTTTGTTTCCCAGGGAAAAAGCCTGTACAGTGGTTCAGGGTCCTGAGGCCTTAAATTTCAGGGTGCCTCCTGGAATTCCGCCTCTCGCGGGATGCCTCCCAGACGCAATGTGGCACCCGTGCCAACTTGGTCTGGTTTGGTAGTGCCAAGTGGGTCCTGAAAACTGACACCCAGAACAGTGGTTTGTGAGTTTTGTTTCCCAGGGAAAAAGCCTGTACAATGGTTCGGGGTCCTGCGGCCTTAAATTGCCGGGTGCCTCCTGGAGATCCGCCTCTTGCAGGATTTTTCCCAGATGCTATGCGGCACCATTGCCCACTTAGTCTGGTTTGAGAGTGTCAAGTGGGTCCTCCAAACTGACACCCAGAACAGTGGCTTCTGAGTTTTGTTTCCCAGGGAAATACCCTGTAGAGTGGTTCAGGGTCCTGCCGCGTTAAATTTCAGGGTGCCTCCTGGAATTCGGCCTCTCGCAGAATGCCTCCCAGACGCAAGCTGTCACAAGTGCCAACATGGTCTCGTTTGAGAGTGCCAAGTGGGTCCTGAAAACTGACACCCAGAACAGTGGCTTCTGAGTTTTGTTTCCCAGGGAAAAACACTGTACAGTGGTTCAGGGTCCTGAGGCCTTAAATGGCCAGGTGCCTCGTCGAATTCCGCCTTTCTCAGGATGCCTCCCAGACGCAAGGTGGCACCCGTGCCAACTTGGTCTGGTTTGAGAGTGCCAAGTGGGTGCTGAAAACTGACACCCAGAACAGTGGCTTTTGAGTTTTGTTTCCCAGGGAAAAGGCCTGTAGAGTGGTTCAGGGTCCTGCGGCCTTATATTGCCGGGTGTCTCCTAGAATTCTGCCTCACACAGGATGCCTCCCAGATGCAAGGTGGCTGCAGTGCCAACTTGGTCTGGTTTGAGAGTGTCAAGTGGGTCCTCCAAACTGACACCCAGAACAGTGGCTTCTGAGTTTTGTTTCCCAGGGAAATACCCTGTAGAGTTGTTCAGGGTCCTGCCGCGTTAAATTTCAGGGTGCCTCCTGGAATTCGGCCTCTCGCAGAATGCCTCCCAGACGCAAGCTGTCACAAGTGCCAACATGGTCTCGTTTGAGAGTGCCTAGTGGGTCCTGAAAACTGACACCCAGAACAGTGGCTTTTGAGTTTTGTTTCCCAGGGAAAAGGCCTGTAGAGTGGTTCAGGGTCCTGCGGCCTTATATTGCCGGGTGTCTCCTAGAATTCTGCCTCACACAGGATGCCTCCCAGATGCAAGGTGGCTGCAGTGCCAACTTGGTCTGGTTTGAGAGTGCCAAGTGGGTGCTGAAAACTGACACCCAGAACAGTGGCTTCTGAGTTTTGTTTCCCAGGGAAAAAGCCTGTACAGTGGTTCAGGGTCCTGAGGCCTTAAATTTCAGGGTGCCTCCTGGAATTCCGCCTCTCGCGGGATGCCTCCCAGACGCAATGTGGCACCCGTGCCAACTTGGTCTGGTTTGGTAGTGCCAAGTGGGTCCTGAAAACTGACACCCAGAACAGTTGTTTGTGAGTTTTGTTTCCCAGGGAAAAAGCGTGTAAAATAGTTCGGGGTCCTGCGGCCTTAAATTGCCGGGTGCCTCCTGGAGATCCGCCTCTTGCAGGATTTTTCCCAGATGCTATGCGGCACCATTGCCCACTTAGTCTGGTTTGAGAATGCCTAGTGGGTCCTGCAAACTGACACCCAGAACAGTGGCTTGTGAGTTTTGTTTCCCAGGAAAAAAGCCTGTACAATGGTTCAGGGTCCTGAGGCCTTAAATGGCCAGGTGCCTCGTCGAATTCCGCCTCTCGCAGGATGCCTTTCAGACGAAGGGTGGCAGCAGTGCCAACATGGTCTCGTTTGAGAGTGCCAAGTTGGTCCTGAAAACTGACACCCAGAACAGTGTTTTGTGAGTTTTGTTTCCCAGGGAAAAACACTGTACAGTGGTTCAGGGTCCTGAGGCCTTAAATGGCCAGGTGCCTTGTCGAATTCCGCCTTTCTCAGGATGCCTCCCAGACGCAAGGTGGCACCCGTGCCAACTTGGTCTGGTTTGAGAGTGCCTAGTGGGTCCTGCAAACTGACACTAAGAACAGTGGCTTCTGAGTTTTGTTTCCCAGGGAAAAAGCCTGTACAATGGTTCAGGGTCCTGCAGCCTTATATTGCCGGGTGTCTCCTAGAATTCTGCCTCACACAGGATGCCTCCCAGATGCAAGGTGGCTGCAGTGCCAACTTGGTCTGGTTTGAGAGTGCCAAGTGGGTGCTGAAAACTGACACCCAGAACAGTGGCTTCTGAGTTTTGTTTCCCAGGGAAAAAGCCTGTACAGGTGTTCAGGGTCCTGAGGCCTTAAATTTCAGGGTGCCTCCTGGAATTCCGCCTCTCGCGGGATGCCTCCCAGACGCAATGTGGCACCCGTGCCAACTTGGTCTGGTTTGGTAGTGCCAAGTGGGTCCTGAAAACTGACACCCAGAACAGTGGTTTGTGAGTTTTGTTTCCCAGGGAAAAAGCCTGTACAATCGTTCGGGGTCCTGCGGCCTTAAATTGCCGGGTGCCTCCTGGAGATCCGCCTCTTGCAGGATTTTTCCCAGATGCTATGCGGCACCATTGCCCACTTAGTCTGGTTTGAGAGTGTCAAGTGGGTCCTCCAAACTGACACCCAGAACAGTGGCTTCTGAGTTTTGTTTCCCAGGGAAATACCCTGTAGAGTGGTTCAGGGTCCTGCCGCCTTAAATTTCAGGGTGCCTCCTGGAATTCGGCCTCTCGCAGAATGCCTCCCAGACGCAAGCTGTCACAAGTGCCAACATGGTCTCGTTTGAGAGTGCCAAGTGGGTCCTGAAAACTGACACCCAGAACAGTGGCTTCTGAGTTTTGTTTCCCAGGGAAAAACACTGTACAGTGGTTCAGGGTCCTGAGGTCTTAAATGGCCAGGTGCCTCGTCGAATTCCGCCTTTCTCAGGATGCCTCCCAGACGCAAGGTGGCACCCGTGCCAACTTGGTCTGGTTTGAGAGTGCCTAGTGGGTCCTGCAAACTGACACTAAGAACAGTGGCTTCTGAGTTTTGTTTCCCAGGGAAAAAGCCTGTACAATGGTTCAGGGTCCTGCGGCCTTAAATTTCCGGGTGCCTCCTTGAATTCCGCCTCACACAGGATGCCTCCCAGATGCAAGGTGGCTGCAGTGCCAACTTGGTCTGGTTTGAGAGTGCCAAGTGGGTGCTGAAAACTGACACCCAGAACAGTGGCTTTTGAGTTTTGTTTCCCAGGGAAAAGGCCTGTAGAGTGGTTCAGGGTCCTGCGGCCTTATATTGCCGGGTGTCTCCTAGAATTCTGCCTCACACAGGATGCCTCCCAGATGCAAGGTGGCTGCAGTGCCAACTTGGTCTGGTTTGAGAGTGCCAAGTGGGTGCTGAAAACTGACACCCAGAACAGTGGCTTCTGAGTTTTGTTTCCCAGGGAAATACCCTGTAGAGTTGTTCAGGGTCCTGCCGCGTTAAATTTCAGGGTGCCTCCTGGAATTCGGCCTCTCGCAGAATGCCTCCCAGACGCAAGCTGTCACAAGTGCCAACATGGTCTCGTTTGAGAGTGCCAAGTGGGTCCTGAAAACTGACACCCAGAACAGTGGCTTCTGAGTTTTGTTTCCCAGGGAAAAACACTGTACAGTGGTTCAGGGTCCTGAGGCCTTAAATGGCCAGGTGCCTCGTCGAATTCCGCCTTTCTCAGGATGCCTCCCAGACGCAAGGTGGCACCCGTGCCAACTTGGTCTGGTTTGAGAGTGCCTAGTGGGTCCTGCAAACTGACACTAAGAACAGTGGCTTCTGAGTTTTGTTTCCCAGGGAAAAAGCCTGTACAATGGTTCAGGGTCCTGCGGCCTTAAATTTCCGGGTGCCTCCTTGAATACCGCCTCACACAGGATGCCTCCCAGATGCAAGGTGGCACCAGTGCCAACTTGGTCTGGTTTGAGAGTGCCTAGTGGTTCCTGAAAACTGACACCCAGAACAGTGGCTTTTGAGTTTTGTTTCCCAGGGAAAAGGCCTGTAGAGTGGTTCAGGGTCCTGCGGCCTTATATTGCCGGGTGTCTCCTAGAATTCTGCCTCACACAGGATGCCTCCCAGATGCAAGGTGGCTGCAGTGCCAACTTGGTCTGGTTTGAGAGTGCCAAGTGGGTGCTGAAAACTGACACCCAGAACAGTGGCTTCTGAGTTTTGTTTCCCAGGGAAAAAGCCTGTACAGTGGTTCAGAGTCCTGAGGCCTTAAATTTCAGGGTGCCTCCTGGAATTCCGCCTCTCGCGGGATGCCTCCCAGACGCAATGTGGCACCCGTGCCAACTTGGTCTGGTTTGGTAGTGCCAAGTGGGTCCTGAAAACTGACACCCAGAACAGTGGTTTGTGAGTTTTGTTTCCCAGGGAAAAAGCCTGTACAATCGTTCGGGGTCCTGCGGCCTTAAATTGCCGGGTGCCTCCTGGAGATCCGCCTCTTGCAGGATTTTTCCCAGATGCTATGCGGCACCATTGCCCACTTAGTCTGGTTTGAGAGTGTCAAGTGGGTCCTCCAAACTGACACCCAGAACAGTGGCTTCTGAGTTTTGTTTCCCAGGGAAATACCCTGTAGAGTGGTTCAGGGTCCTGCCGCCTTAAATTTCAGGGTGCCTCCTGGAATTCGGCCTCTCGCAGAATGCCTCCCAGACGCAAGCTGTCACAAGTGCCAACATGGTCTGGTTTGAGAGTGCCAAGTGGGTCCTGAAAACTGACACCCAGAACAGTGGCTTCTGAGTTTTGTTTCCCAGGGAAAAACACTGTACAGTGGTTCAGGGTCCTGAGGCCTTAAATGGCCAGGTGCCTCGTCGAATTCCGCCTTTCTCAGGATGCCTCCCAGACGCAAGGTGGCACCCGTGCCAACTTGGTCTGGTTTGAGAGTGCCTAGTGGGTCCTGCAAACTGACACCCAGAACAGTGGCTTCTGAGATTTGTTTCCCAGGAAAAAAGCCTGTACAATGGTTCAGGGTCCTGCGGCCTTAAATTTCCGGGTGCCTCCTTGAATTCCGCCTCACACAGGATGCCTCCCAGATGCAAGGTGGCTGCAGTGCCAACTTGGTCTGGTTTGAGAGTGCCTAGTGGGTCCTGAAAACTGACACCCAGAACAGTGGCTTTTGAGTTTTGTTTCCCAGGGAAAAGGCCTGTAGAGTGGTTCAGGGTCCTGCGGCCTTATATTGCCGGGTGTCTCCTAGAATTCTGCCTCACACAGGATGCCTCCCAGATGCAAGGTGGCTGCAGTGCCAACTTGGTCTGGTTTGAGAGTGCCAAGTGGGTGCTGAAAACTGACACCCAGAACAGTGGCTTCTGAGTTTTGTTTCCCAGGGAAAAAGCCTGTACAGTGGTTCAGGGTCCTGAGGCCTTAAATTTCAGGGTGCCTCCTGGAATTCCGCCTCTCGCGGGATGCCTCCCAGACGCAATGTGGCACCCGTGCCAACTTGGTCTGGTTTGGTAGTGCCAAGTGGGTCCTGAAAACTGAGACCCAGAACAGTGGTTTGTGAGTTTTGTTTCCCAGGGAAAAAGCCTGTACAATAGTTCGGGGTCCTGTGGCCTTAAATTGCCGGGTGCCTCCTGGAGATCCGCCTCTTGCAGGATTTTTCCCAGATGCTATGCGGCACCATTGCCCACTTAGTCTGGTTTGAGAGTGCCAAGTGGGTCCTGAAAACTGACACCCAGAACAGTGTTTTGTGAGTTTTGTTTCCCAGGGAAAAACACTGTACAGTGGTTCAGGGTCCTGAGGCCTTAAATGGCCAGGTGCCTCGTCGAATTCCGCCTTTGTCAGGATGCCTCCCAGACGCAAGGTGGCACCCGTGCCAACTTGGTCTGGTTTGAGAGTGCCTAGTGGGTCCTGCAAACTGACACTAAGAACAGTGGCTTCTGAGTTTTGTTTCCCAGGGAAAAAGCCTGTACAATGGTTCAGGGTCCTGCGGCCTTAAATTTCCTGGTGCCTCCTTGAATTCCGCCTCACACAGGATGCCTCCCAGATGCAAGGTGGCACCAGTGCCAACTTGGTCTGGTTTGAGAGTGCCTAGTGGGTCCTGAAAACTGACACCCAGAACAGTGGCTTTTGAGTTTTGTTTCCCAGGGAAAAGGCCTGTAGAGTGGTTCAGGGTCCTGCGGCCTTATATTGCCGGGTGTCTCCTAGAATTCTGCCTCACACAGGATGCCTCCCAGATGCAAGGTGGCTGCAGTGCCAACTTGGTCTGGTTTGAGAGTGCCAAGTGGGTGCTGAAAACTGACACCCAGAACAGTGGCTTCTGAGTTTTGTTTCCCAGGGAAAAAGCCTGTACAGTGGTTCAGGGTCCTGAGGCCTTAAATTTCAGGGTGCCTCCTGGAATTCCGCCTCTCGCGGGATGCCTCCCAGACGCAATGTGGCACCCGTGCCAACTTGGTCTGGTTTGGTAGTGCCAAGTGGGTCCTGAAAACTGACACCCAGAACAGTGGTTTGTGAGTTTTGTTTCCCAGGGCAAAAGCGTGTACAATAGTTCGGGGTCCTGCGGCCTTAAATTGCCGGGTGCCTCCTGGAGATCCGCCTCTTGCAGGATTTTTCCCAGATGCTATGCGGCACCATTGCCCACTTAGTCTGGTTTGAGAATGCCTAGTGGGTCCTGCAAACTGACACCCAGAACAGTGGCTTGTGAGTTTTGTTTCCCAGGAAAAAAGCCTGTACAATGGTTCAGGGTCCTGAGGCCTTAAATGGCCAGGTGCCTCGTCGAATTCCGCCTCTCGCAGGATGCCTTTCAGACGAAGGGTGGCAGCAGTGCCAACATGGTCTCGTTTGAGAGTGCCAAGTTGGTCCTGAAAACTGACACCCAGAACAGTGTTTTGTGAGTTTTGTTTCCCAGGGAAAAACACTGTACAGTGGTTCAGGGTCCTGAGGCCTTAAATGGCCAGGTGCCTTGTCGAATTCCGCCTTTCTCCGGATGCCTCCCAGACGCAAGGTGGCACCCGTGCCAACTTGGTCTGGTTTGAGAGTGCCTAGTGGGTCCTGCAAACTGACACTAAGAACAGTGGCTTCTGAGTTTTGTTTCCCAGGGAAAAAGCCTGTACAATGGTTCAGGGTCCTGCGGCCTTATATTGCCGGGTGTCTCCTAGAATTCTGCCTCACACAGGATGCCTCCCAGATGCAAGGTGGCTGCAGTGCCAACTTGGTCTGGTTTGAGAGTGCCAAGTGGGTGCTGAAAACTGACACCCAGAACAGTGGCTTCTGAGTTTTGTTTCCCAGGGAAAAAGCCTGTACAGTGGTTCAGGGTCCTGAGGCCTTAAATTTCAGGGTGCCTTCTGGAATTCCGCCTCTCGCGGGATGCCTCCCAGACGCAATGTGGCACCCGTGCCAACTTGGTCTGGTTTGGTAGTGCCAAGTGGGTCCTGAAAACTGACACCCAGAACAGTGGTTTGTGAGTTTTGTTTCCCAGGGAAAAAGCCTGTACAATGGTTCGGGGTCCTGCGGCCTTAAATTGCCGGGTGCCTCCTGGAGATCCGCCTCTTGCAGGATTTTTCCCAGATGCTATGCGGCACCATTGCCCACTTAGTCTGGTTTGAGAGTGTCAAGTGGGTCCTCCAAACTGACACCCAGAACAGTGGCTTCTGAGTTTTGTTTCCCAGGGAAATACCCTGTAGAGTGGTTCAGGGTCCTGCCGCCTTAAATTTCAGGGTGCCTCCTGGAATTCGGCCTCTCGCAGAATGCCTCCCAGACGCAAGCTGTCACAAGTGCCAACATGGTCTGGTTTGAGAGTGCCAAGTGGGTCCTGAAAACTGACACCCAGAACAGTGGCTTCTGAGTTTTGTTTCCCAGGGAAAAACACTGTACAGTGGTTCAGGGTCCTGAGGCCTTAAATGGCCAGGTGCCTCGTCGAATTCCGCCTTTCTCAGGATGCCTCCCAGACGCAAGGTGGCACCCGTGCCAACTTGGTCTGGTTTGAGAGTGCCTAGTGGGTCCTGCAAACTGACACTAAGAACAGTGGCTTCTGAGTTTTGTTTCCCAGGGAAAAAGCCTGTACAATGGTTCAGGGTCCTGCGGCCTTAAATTTCCGGGTGCCTCCTTGAATTCCGCCTCACACAGGATGCCTCCCAGATGCAAGGTGGCTGCAGTGCCAACTTGGTCTGGTTTGAGAGTGCCAAGTGGGTCCTGAAAACTGACACCCAGAACAGTGGCTTTTGAGTTTTGTTTCCCAGGGAAAAGGCCTGTAGAGTGGTTCAGGGTCCTGCGGCCTTATATTGCCGGGTGTCTCCTAGAATTCTGCCTCACACAGGATGCCTCCCAGATGCAAGGTGGCTGCAGTGCCAACTTGGTCTGGTTTGAGAGTGCCAAGTGGGTCCTCCAAACTGACACCCAGAACAGTGGCTTCTGAGTTTTGTTTCCCAGGGAAATACCCTGTAGAGTGGTTCAGGGTCCTTCCGCCTTAAATTTCAGGGTGCCTCCTGGAATTCGGCCTCTCGCAGAATGCCTCCCAGACGCAAGCTGTCACAAGTGCCAACATGGTCTCGTTTGAGAGTGCCAAGTGGGTCTTGAAAACTGACACCCAGAACAGTGGCTTCTGAGTTTTGTTTCCCAGGGAAAAACACTGTACAGTGGTTCAGGGTCCTGAGGCCTTAAATGGCCAGGTGCCTCGTCGAATTCCGCCTTTCTCAGGATGCCTCCCAGACGCAAGGTGGCACCCGTGCCAACTTGGTCTGGTTTGAGAGTGCCTAGTGGGTCCTGCAAACTGACACTAAGAACAGTGGCTTCTGAGTTTTGTTTCCCAGGGAAAAAGCCTGTACAATGGTTCAGGGTCCTGCGGCCTTAAATTTCCGGGTGCCTCCTTGAATTCCGCCTCACACAGGATGCCTCCCAGATGCAAGGTGGCTGCAGTGCCAACTTGGTCTGGTTTGAGAGTGCCAAGTGGGTGCTGAAAACTGACACCCAGAACAGTGGCTTTTGAGTTTTGTTTCCCAGGGAAAAGGCCTGTAGAGTGGTTCAGGGTCCTGCGGCCTTATATTGCCGGGTGTCTCCTAGAATTCTGCCTCACACAGGATGCCTCCCAGATGCAAGGTGGCTGCAGTGCCAACTTGGTCTGGTTTGAGAGTGCCAAGTGGGTCCTCCAAACTGACACCCAGAACAGTGGCTTCTGAGTTTTGTTTCCCAGGGAAATACCCTGTAGAGTTGTTCAGGGTCCTGCCGCGTTAAATTTCAGGGTGCCTCCTGGAATTCGGCCTCTCGCAGAATGCCTCCCAGACGCAAGCTGTCACAAGTGCCAACATGGTCTGGTTTGAGAGTGCCAAGTGGGTCCTGAAAACTGACACCCAGAACAGTGGCTTCTGAGTTTTGTTTCCCAGGGAAAAACACTGTACAGTGGTTCAGGGTCCTGAGGCCTTAAATGGCCAGGTGCCTCGTCGAATTCCGCCTTTCTCAGGATGCCTCCCAGACGCAAGGTGGCACCCGTGCCAACTTGGTCTGGTTTGAGAGTGCCTAGTGGGTCCTGCAAACTGACACCCAGAACAGTGGCTTCTGAGTTTTGTTTCCCAGGGAAAAAGCCTGTACAATGGTTCAGGGTCCTGCGGCCTTAAATTTCCGGGTGCCTCCTTGAATTCCGCCTCACACAGGATGCCTCCCAGATGCAAGGTGGCACCAGTGCCAACTTGGTCTGGTTTGAGAGTGCCTAGTGGGTCCTGAAAACTGACACCCAGAACAGTGGCTTTTGAGTTTTGTTTCCCAGGGAAAAGGCCTGTAGAGTGGTTCAGGGTCCTGCGGCCTTATATTGCCGGGTGTCTCCTAGAATTCTGCCTCACACAGGATGCCTCCCAGATGCAAGGTGGCTGCAGTGCCAACTTGGTCTGGTTTGAGAGTGCCAAGTGGGTGCTGAAAACTGACACCCAGAACAGTGGCTTCTGAGTTTTGTTTCCCAGGGAAAAAGCCTGTACAGTGGTTCAGGGTCCTGAGGCCTTAAATTTCAGGGTGCCTCCTGGAATTCCGCCTCTCGCGGGATGCCTCCCAGACGCAATGTGGCACCCGTGCCAACTTGGTCTGGTTTGGTAGTGCCAAGTGGGTCCTGAAAACTGACACCCAGAACAGTGGTTTGTGAGTTTTGTTTCCCAGGGAAAAAGCCTGTACAATCGTTCGGGGTCCTGCGGCCTTAAATTGCTGGGTGCCTCCTGGAGATCCGCCTCTTGCAGGATTTTTCCCAGATGCTATGCGGCACCATTGCCCACTTAGTCTGGTTTGAGAGTGTCAAGTGGGTCCTCCAAACTGACACCCAGAACAGTGGCTTCTGAGTTTTGTTTCCCAGGGAAATACCCTGTAGAGTGGTTCAGGGTCCTGCCGCGTTAAATTTCAGGGTGCCTCCTGGAATTCGGCCTCTCGCAGAATGCCTCCCAGACGCAAGCTGTCACAAGTGCCAACATGGTCTGGTTTGAGAGTGCAAAGTGGGTCCTGAAAACTGACACCCAGAACAGTGGCTTCTGAGTTTTGTTTCCCAGGGAAAAACACTGTACAGTGGTTCAGGGTCCTGAGGCCTTAAATGGCCAGGTGCCTCGTCGAATTCCGCCTTTCTCAGGATGCCTCCCAGACGCAAGGTGGCACCCGTGCCAACTTGGTCTGGTTTGAGAGTGCCTAGTGGGTCCTGCAAACTGACACTAAGAACAGTGGCTTGTGAGATTTGTTTCCCAGGAAAAAAGCCTGTACAATGGTTCAGGGTCCTGCGGCCTTAAATTTCCGGGTGCCTCCTTGAATTCCGCCTCACACAGGATGCCTCCCAGATGCAAGGTGGCACCAGTGCCAACTTGGTCTGGTTTGAGAGTGCCTAGTGGGTCCTGAAAACTGACACCCAGAACAGTGGCTTTTGAGTTTTGTTTCCCAGGGAAAAGGCCTGTAGAGTGGTTCAGGGTCCTGCGGCCTTATATTGCCGGGTGTCTCCTAGAATTCTGCCTCACACAGGATGCCTCCCAGATGCAAGGTGGCTGCAGTGCCAACTTGGTCTCGTTTGAGAGTGCCAAGTGGGTGCTGAAAACTGACACCCAGAACAGTGGCTTCTGAGTTTTGTTTCCCAGGGAAAAAGCCTGTACAGTGGTTCAGGGTCCTGAGGCCTTAAATTTCAGGGTGCCTCCTGGAATTCCGCCTCTCGCGGGATGCCTCCCAGACGCAATGTGGCACCCGTGCCAACTTGGTCTGGTTTGGTAGTGCCAAGTGGGTCCTGAAAACTGACACCCAGAACAGTGGTTTGTGAGTTTTGTTTCCCAGGGAAAAAGCCTGTACAATCGTTCGGGGTCCTGCGGCCTTAAATTGCCGGGTGCCTCCTGGAGATCCGCCTCTTGCAGGATTTTTCCCAGATGCTATGCGGCACCATTGCCGACTTAGTCTGGTTTGAGAATGCCTAGTGGGTCCTGCAAACTGACACCCAGAACAGTGGCTTGTGAGTTTTGTTTCCCAGGAAAAAAGCCTGTACAATGGTTCAGGGTCCTGAGGCCTTAAATTGCCAGGTGCCTCGTCGAATTCCGCCTCTCGCAGGATGCCTTTCAGACGAAGGGTGGCAGCAGTGCCAACATGGTCTCGTTTGAGAGTGCCAAGTTGGTCCTGAAAACTGACACCCAGAACAGTGGCTTCTGAGTTTTGTTTCCCAGGGAAATACCCTGTAGAGTGGTTCAGGGTCCTGCCGCCTTAAATTTCAGGGTGCCTCCTGGAATTCGGCCTCTCGCAGAATGCCTCCCAGACGCAAGCTGTCACAAGTGCCAACATGGTCTCGTTTGAGAGTGCCAAGTGGGTCCTGAAAACTGACACCCAGAACAGTGGCATCTGAGTTTTGTTTCCCAGGGAAAAACACTGTACAGTGGTTCAGGGTCCTGAGGCCTTAAATGGCCAGGTGCCTCGTCGAATTCCGCCTTTCTCAGGATGCCTCCCAGACGCAAGGTGGCACCCGTGCCAACTTGGTCTGGTTTGAGAGTGCCTAGTGGGTCCTGCAAACTGACACTAAGAACAGTGGCTTCTGAGTTTTGTTTCCCAGGGAAAAAGCCTGTACAATGGTTCAGGGTCCTGCGGCCTTAAATTTCCGGGTGCCTCCTTGAATTCCGCCTCACACAGGATGCCTCCCAGATGCAAGGTGGCTGCAGTGCCAACTTGGTCTGGTTTGAGAGTGCCAAGTGGGTGCTGAAAACTGACACCCAGAACAGTGGCTTTTGAGTTTTGTTTCCCAGGGAAAAGGCCTGTAGAGTGGTTCAGGGTCCTGAGGCCTTAAATTTCAGGGTGCCTCCTGGAATTCCGCCTCTCGCGGGATGCCTCCCAGACGCAATGTGGCACCCGTGCCAACTTGGTCTGGTTTGGTAGTGCCAAGTGGGTCCTGAAAACTGACACCCAGAACAGTGGTTTGTGAGTTTTGTTTCCCAGGGAAAAAGCCTGTACAATCGTTCGGGGTCCTGCGGCCTTAAATTGCCGGGTGCCTCCTGGAGATCCGCCTCTTGCAGGATTTTTCCCAGATGCTATGCGGCACCATTGCCCACTTAGTCTGGTTTGAGAGTGTCAAGTGGGTCCTCCAAACTGACACCCAGAACAGTGGCTTCTGAGTTTTGTTTCCCAGGGAAATACCCTGTAGAGTGGTTCAGGGTCCTGCCGCGTTAAATTTCAGGGTGCCTCCTGGAATTCGGCCTCTCGCAGAATGCCTCCCAGACGCAAGCTGTCACAAGTGCCAACATGGTCTGGTTTGAGAGTGCAAAGTGGGTCCTGAAAACTGACACCCAGAACAGTGGCTTCTGAGTTTTGTTTCCCAGGGAAAAACACTGTACAGTGGTTCAGGGTCCTGAGGCCTTAAATGGCCAGGTGCCTCGTCGAATTCCGCCTTTCTCAGGATGCCTCCCAGACGCAAGGTGGCACCCGTGCCAACTTGGTCTGGTTTGAGAGTGCCTAGTGGGTCCTGCAAACTGACACTAAGAACAGTGGCTTCTGAGATTTGTTTCCCAGGAAAAAAGCCTGTACAATGGTTCAGGGTCCTGCGGCCTTAAATTTCCGGGTGCCTCCTTGAATTCCGCCTCACACAGGATGCCTCCCAGATGCAAGGTGGCACCAGTGCCAACTTGGTCTGGTTTGAGAGTGCCTAGTGGGTCCTGAAAACTGACACCCAGAACAGTGGCTTTTGAGTTTTGTTTCCCAGGGAAAAGGCCTGTAGAGTGGTTCAGGGTCCTGCGGCCTTATATTGCCGGGTGTCTCCTAGAATTCTGCCTCACACAGGATGCCTCCCAGATGCAAGGTGGCTGCAGTGCCAACTTGGTCTCGTTTGAGAGTGCCAAGTGGGTGCTGAAAACTGACACCCAGAACAGTGGCTTCTGAGTTTTGTTTCCCAGGGAAAAAGCCTGTACAGTGGTTCAGGGTCCTGAGGCCTTAAATTTCAGGGTGCCTCCTGGAATTCCGCCTCTCGCGGGATGCCTCCCAGACGCAATGTGGCACCCGTGCCAACTTGGTCTGGTTTGGTAGTGCCAAGTGGGTCCTGAAAACTGACACCCAGAACAGTGGTTTGTGAGTTTTGTTTCCCAGGGAAAAAGCCTGTACAATCGTTCGGGGTCCTGCGGCCTTAAATTGCCGGGTGCCTCCTGGAGATCCGCCTCTTGCAGGATTTTTCCCAGATGCTATGCGGCACCATTGCCCACTTAGTCTGGTTTGAGAATGCCTAGTGGGTCCTGCAAACTGACACCCAGAACAGTGGCTTGTGAGTTTTGTTTCCCAGGAAAAAAGCCTGTACAATGGTTCAGGGTCCTGAGGCCTTAAATTGCCAGGTGCCTCGTCGAATTCCGCCTCTCGCAGGATGCCTTTCAGACGAAGGGTGGCAGCAGTGCCAGCATGGTCTCGTTTGAGAGTGCCAAGTTGGTCCTGAAAACTGACACCCAGAACAGTGGCTTCTGAGTTTTGTTTCCCAGGGAAATACCCTGTAGAGTGGTTCAGGGTCCTGCCGCCTTAAATTTCAGGGTGCCTCCTGGAATTCGGCCTCTCGCAGAATGCCTCCCAGACGCAAGCTGTCACAAGTGCCAACATGGTCTCGTTTGAGAGTGCCAAGTGGGTCCTGAAAACTGACACCCAGAACAGTGGCATCTGAGTTTTGTTTCCCAGGGAAAAACACTGTACAGTGGTTCAGGGTCCTGAGGCCTTAAATGGCCAGGTGCCTCGTCGAATTCCGCCTTTCTCAGGATGCCTCCCAGACGCAAGGTGGCACCCGTGCCAACTTGGTCTGGTTTGAGAGTGCCTAGTGGGTCCTGCAAACTGACACTAAGAACAGTGGCTTCTGAGTTTTGTTTCCCAGGGAAAAAGCCTGTACAATGGTTCAGGGTCCTGCGGCCTTAAATTTCCGGGTGCCTCCTTGAATTCCGCCTCTCATGGGATGCCTCCCAGATGCAAGGTGGCTGCAGTGCCAACTTGGTCTGGTTTGAGAGTGCCAAGTGGGTGCTGAAAACTGACACCCAGAACAGTGGCTTCTGAGTTTTGTTTCCCAGGGAAAAAGCCTGTACAGTGGTTCAGGGTCCTGAGGCCTTAAATTTCAGGGTGCCTCCTGGAATTCCGCCTCTCGCGGGATGCCTCCCAGACGCAATGTGGCACCCGTGCCAAGTTGGTCTGGTTTGGTAGTGCCAAGTGGGTCCTGAAAACTGACACCCAGAACAGTGGTTTGTGAGTTTTGTTTCCCAGGGAAAAAGCCTGTACAATCGTTCGGGGTCCTGCGGCCTTAAATTGCCGGGTGCCTCCTGGAGATCCGCCTCTTGCAGGATTTTTCCCAGATGCTATGCGGCACCATTGCCCACTTAGTCTGGTTTGAGAATGCCTAGTGGGTCCTGCAAACTGACACCCAGAACAGTGGCTTGTGAGTTTTGTTTCCCAGGAAAAAAGCCTGTACAATGGTTCAGGGTCCTGAGGCCTTAAATTGCCAGGTGCCTCGTCGAATTCCGCCTCTCGCAGGATGCCTTTCAGACGAAGGGTGGCAGCATTGCCAACATGGTCTCGTTTGAGAGTGCCAAGTTGGTCCGGAAAACTGAAACCCAGAACAGTGTTTTGTGAGTTTTGTTTCCCAGGATTTTTCCCAGATGCTATGCGGCACCATTGCCCACTTAGTCTGGTTTGAGAGTGTCAAGTGGGTCCTCCAAACTGACACCCAGAACAGTGGCTTCTGAGTTTTGTTTCCCAGGGTAATATCCTGTAGAGTGGTTCAGGGTCCTGCCGCGTTAAATTTCCGGGTGCCTCCTGGAATTCGGCCTCTCGCAGAATGCCTCCCAGACGCAAGCTGTCACAAGTGCCAACATGGTCTCGTTTGAGAGTGCCAAGTGGGTCCTGAAAACTGACACCCAGAACAGTGGCTTCTGAGTTTTGTTTCCCAGGGAAAAACACTGTACAGTGGTTCAGGGTCCTGAGGCCTTAAATGGCCAGGTGCCTCGTCGAATTCCGCCTTTGTCAGGATGCCTCCCAGACGCAAAGTGGCACCCGTGCCAACTTGGTCTGGTTTGAGAGTGCCTAGTGGGTCCTGAAAACTGACACCCAGAACAGTGGCTTCTGAGTTTTGTTTCCCAGGGAAAAAGCCTGTACAATGGTTCAGGGTCCTGCGGCCTTAAATTTCCGGGTGCCTCCTTGAATTCCGCCTCACACAGGATGCCTCCCAGATGCAAGGTGGCACCAGTGCCAACTTGGTCTGGTTTGAGAGTGCCTAGTGGGTCCTGAAAACTGACACCCAGAACAGTGGCTTTTGAGTTTTGTTTCCCAGGGAAAAGGCCTGTAGAGTGGTTCAGGGTCCTGTGGCCTTATATTGCCAGGTGTCTCCTAGAATTCTGCCTCACACAGGATGCCTCCCAGATGCAAGGTGGCTGCAGTGCCAACTTGGTCTGGTTTGAGAGCGCCAAGTGGGTGCTGAAAACTGACACCCAGAACAGTGGCTTCTGAGTTTTGTTTCCCAGGGAAAAAGCCTGTACAGTGGTTCAGGGTCCTGCGGCCTTAAATTTCAGGGTGCCTCCTGGAATTCCGCCTCTCGCGGGATGCCTCCCAGACGCAATGTGGCACCCGTGCCAACTTGGTCTGGTTTGGTAGTGCCAAGTTGGTCCTGAAAACTGACACCCAGAACAGTGGTTTGTGAGTTTTGTTTCCCAGGGAAAAAGCCTGTACAATCGTTCGGGGTCCTGCGGCCTTAAATTGCCGGGTGCCTCCTGGAGATCCGCCTCTTGCAGGATTTTTCCCAGATGCTATGCGGCACCATTGCCCACTTAGTCTGGTTTGAGAGTGTCAAGTGGGTTCTCCAAACTGACACCCAGAACAGTGGCTTCTGAGTTTTGTTTCCCAGGGAAATATCCTGTAGAGTGGTTCAGGGTCCTGCCGCGTTAAATTTCAGGGTGCCTCCTGGAATTCGGCCTCTCGCAGAATGCCTCCCAGACGCAAGCTGTCACAAGTGCCAACATGGTCTGGTTTGAGAGTGCCAAGTGGGTCCTGAAAACTGACACCCAGAACAGTGGCTTCTGAGTTTTGTTTCCCAGGGAAAAACACTGTACAGTGGTTCAGGGTCCTGAGGCCTTAAATGGCCAGGTGCCTCGTCGAATTCCGCCTTTCTCAGGATGCCTCCCAGACGCAAGGTGGCACCCGTGCTTACTTGGTCTGGTTTGAGAGTGCCTAGTGGGTCCTGCAAACTGACACTAAGAACAGTGGCTTCTGAATTTTGTTTCCCAGGGAAAAAGCCTGTACAATGGTTCAGGGTCCTGCGGCCTTAAATTTCCGGGTGCCTCCTTGAATTCCGCCTCACACAGGATGCCTTCCAGATGCAAGGTGGCACCAGTGCCAACTTGGTCTGGTTTGAGAGTGCCTAGTGGGTCCTGAAAACTGACACCCAGAACAGTGGCTTTTGAGTTTTGTTTCCCAGGGAAAAGGCCTGTAGAGTGGTTCAGGGTCCTGCGGCCTTATATTGCCGGGTGTCTCCTAGAATTCTGCCTCACACAGGATGCCTCCCAGATGCAAGGTGTCTGCAGTGCCAACTTGGTCTGGTTTGAGAGTGCCAAGTGGGTGCTGAAAACTGACACCCAGAACAGTGGCTTCTGAGTTTTGTTTCCCAGGGAAAAAGCCTGTACAGTGGTTCAGGGTCCTGAGGCCTTAAATTTCAGGGTGCCTCCTGGAATTCCGCCTCTCGCGGGATGCCTCCCAGACGCAATGTGGCACCCGTGCCAACTTGGTCTGGTTTGGTAGTGCCAAGTGGGTCCTGAAAACTGACACCCAGAACAGTGGTTTGTGAGTTTTGTTTCCCAGGGAAAAAGCCTGTACAATCGTTCGGGGTCCTGCGGCCTTAAATTGCCGGGTGCCTCCTGGAGATCCGCCTCTTGCAGGATTTTTCCCAGATGCTATGCGGCACCATTGCCCACTTAGTCTGGTTTGAGAGTGTCAAGTGGGTCCTCCAAACTGACACCCAGAACAGTGGCTTCTGAGTTTTGTTTCCCAGGGAAATACCCTGTAGAGTGGTTCAGGGTCCTGCCGCGTTAAATTTCAGGGTGCCTCCTGGAATTCCGCCTCTCGCGGGATGCCTCCCAGACGCAAGCTGTCACAAGTGCCAACATGGTCTCGTTTGAGAGTGCCAAGTGGGTCCTGAAAACTGACACCCAGAACAGTGGCTTCTGAGTTTTGTTTCCCAGGGAAAAAGCCTGTAAAATCGTTCGGGGTCCTGCGGCCTTAAATTGCCGGGTGCCTCCTGGAGATCCGCCTCTTGCAGGATTTTTCCCAGATGCTATGCGGCACCATTGCCCACTTAGTCTGGTTTGAGAATGCCTAGTGGGTCCTGCAAACTGACACCCAGAACAGTGGCTTGTGAGTTTTGTTTCCCAGGAAAAAAGCCTGTACAATGGTTCAGGGTCCTGAGGCCTTAAATTGCCAGGTGCCTCGTCGAATTCCGCCTCTCGCAGGATGCCTTTCAGACGAAGGGTGGCAGCAGTGCCAACATGGTCTCGTTTGAGAGTGCCAAGTTGGTCCTGAAAACTGACACCCAGAACAGTGTTTTGTGAGTTTTGTTTCCCAGGGAAAAACACTGTACAGTGGTTCAGGGTCCTGCGGCCTTAAATTGCCGGGTGCCTCCTGGAGATCCGCCTCTTGCAGGATTTTTCCCAGATGCTATGCGGCACCATTGCCCACTTAGTCTGGTTTGAGAGTGTCAAGTGGGTCCTCCAAACTGACACCCAGAACAGTGGCTTCTGAGTTTTGTTTCCCAGGGAAATACCCTGTAGAGTGGTTCAGGGTCCTGCCGCGTTAAATTTCAGGGTGCCTCCTGGAATTCGGCCTCTCGCAGAATGCCTCCCAGACGCAAGCTGTCACAAGTGCCAACATGGTCTCGTTTGAGAGTGCCAAGTGGGTCCTGAAAACTGACACCCAGAACAGTGGCTTCTGAGTTTTGTTTCCCAGGGAAAAACACTGTACAGTGGTTCAGGGTCCTGAGGCCTTAAATGGCCAGGTGCCTCGTCGAATTCCGCCTTTGTCAGGATGCCTCCCAGACGCAAAGTGGCACCCGTGCCAACTTGGTCTGGTTTGAGAGTGCCTAGTGGGTCCTGAAAACTGACACCCAGAACAGTGGCTTCTGAGTTTTGTTTCCCAGGGAAAAAGCCTGTACAATGGTTCAGGGTCCTGCGGCCTTAAATTTCAGGGTGCCTCCTTGAATTCCGCCTCACACAGGATGCCTCCCAGATGCAAGGTGGCACCAGTGCCAACTTGGTCTGGTTTGAGAGTGCCTAGTGGGTCCTGAAAACTGACACCCAGAACAGTGGCTTTTGAGTTTTGTTTCCCAGGGAAAAGGCCTGTAGAGTGGTTCAGGGTCCTGTGGCCTTATATTGCCGGGTGTCTCCTAGAATTCTGCCTCACACAGGATGCCTCCCAGATGCAAGGTGGCTGCAGTGCCAACTTGGTCTGGTTTGAGAGTGCCAAGTGGGTGCTGAAAACTGACACCCAGAACAGTGGCTTCTGAGTTTTGTTTCCCAGGGAAAAAGCCTGTACAGTGGTTCAGGGTCCTGAGGCCTTAAATTTCAGGGTGCCTCCTGGAATTCCGCCTCTCGCGGGATGCCTCCCAGACGCAATGTGGCACCCGTGCCAACTTGGTCTGGTTTGGTAGTGCCAAGTGGGTCCTGAAAACTGACACCCAGAACAGTGGTTTGTGAGTTTTGTTTCCCAGGGAAAAAGCCTGTACAATCGTTCGGGGTCCTGCGGCCTTAAATTTCCGAGTGCCTCCTGGAGATCAGCCTCTTGCAGGATTTTTCCCAGATGCTATGCGGCACCATTGCCCACTTAGTCTGGTTTGAGAGTGTCAAGTGGGTCCTCCAAACTGACACCCAGAACAGTGGCTTCTGAGTTTTGTTTCCCAGGGAAATACCCTGTAGAGTGGTTCAGGGTCCTGCCGCGTTAAATTTCAGGGTGCCTCCTGGAATTCGGCCTCTCGCAGAATGCCTCCCAGACGCAAGCTGTCACAAGTGCCAACATGGTCTCGTTTGAGAGTGCCAAGTGGGTCCTGAAAACTGACACCCAGAACAGTGGCTTCTGAGTTTTGTTTCCCAGGGAAAAACACTGTACAGTGGTTCAGGGTCCTGAGGCCTTAAATGGCCAGGTGCCTCGTCGAATTCCGCCTTTGTCAGGATGCCTCCCAGACGCAAAGTGGCACCCGTGCCAACTTGGTCTGGTTTGAGAGTGCCTAGTGGGTCCTGAAAACTGACACCCAGAACAGTGGCTTCTGAGTTTTGTTTCCCAGGGAAAAAGCCTGTACAATGGTTCAGGGTCCTGCGGCCTTAAATTTCCGGGTGCCTCCTTGAATTCCGCCTCACACAGGATGCCTCCCAGATGCAAGGTGGCACCAGTGCCAACTTGGTCTGGTTTGAGAGTGCCTAGTGGGTCCTGAAAACTGACACCCAGAACAGTGGCTTTTGAGTTTTGTTTCCCAGGGAAAAGGCCTGTAGAGTGGTTCAGGGTCCTGTGGCCTTATATTGCCAGGTGTCTCCTAGAATTCTGCCTCACACAGGATGCCTCCCAGATGCAAGGTGGCTGCAGTGCCAACTTGGTCTGGTTTGAGAGCGCCAAGTGGGTGCTGAAAACTGACACCCAGAACAGTGGCTTCTGAGTTTTGTTTCCCAGGGAAAAAGCCTGTACAGTGGTTCAGGGTCCTGCGGCCTTAAATTTCAGGGTGCCTCCTGGAATTCCGCCTCTCGCGGGATGCCTCCCAGACGCAATGTGGCACCCGTGCCAACTTGGTCTGGTTTGGTAGTGCCAAGTTGGTCCTGAAAACTGACACCCAGAACAGTGGTTTGTGAGTTTTGTTTCCCAGGGAAAAAGCCTGTACAATCGTTCGGGGTCCTGCGGCCTTAAATTGCCGGGTGCCTCCTGGAGATCCGCCTCTTGCAGGATTTTTCCCAGATGCTATGCGGCACCATTGCCCACTTAGTCTGGTTTGAGAGTGTCAAGTGGGTTCTCCAAACTGACACCCAGAACAGTGGCTTCTGAGTTTTGTTTCCCAGGGAAATATCCTGTAGAGTGGTTCAGGGTCCTGCCGCGTTAAATTTCAGGGTGCCTCCTGGAATTCGGCCTCTCGCAGAATGCCTCCCAGACGCAAGCTGTCACAAGTGCCAACATGGTCTGGTTTGAGAGTGCCAAGTGGGTCCTGAAAACTGACACCCAGAACAGTGGCTTCTGAGTTTTGTTTCCCAGGGAAAAACACTGTACAGTGGTTCAGGGTCCTGAGGCCTTAAATGGCCAGGTGCCTCGTCGAATTCCGCCTTTCTCAGGATGCCTCCCAGACGCAAGGTGGCACCCGTGCTTACTTGGTCTGGTTTGAGAGTGCCTAGTGGGTCCTGCAAACTGACACTAAGAACAGTGGCTTCTGAATTTTGTTTCCCAGGGAAAAAGCCTGTACAATGGTTCAGGGTCCTGCGGCCTTAAATTTCCGGGTGCCTCCTTGAATTCCGCCTCACACAGGATGCCTTCCAGATGCAAGGTGGCACCAGTGCCAACTTGGTCTGGTTTGAGAGTGCCTAGTGGGTCCTGAAAACTGACACCCAGAACAGTGGCTTTTGAGTTTTGTTTCCCAGGGAAAAGGCCTGTAGAGTGGTTCAGGGTCCTGCGGCCTTATATTGCCGGGTGTCTCCTAGAATTCTGCCTCACACAGGATGCCTCCCAGATGCAAGGTGTCTGCAGTGCCAACTTGGTCTGGTTTGAGAGTGCCAAGTGGGTGCTGAAAACTGACACCCAGAACAGTGGCTTCTGAGTTTTGTTTCCCAGGGAAAAAGCCTGTACAGTGGTTCAGGGTCCTGAGGCCTTAAATTTCAGGGTGCCTCCTGGAATTCCGCCTCTCGCGGGATGCCTCCCAGACGCAATGTGGCACCCGTGCCAACTTGGTCTGGTTTGGTAGTGCCAAGTGGGTCCTGAAAACTGACACCCAGAACAGTGGTTTGTGAGTTTTGTTTCCCAGGGAAAAAGCCTGTACAATCGTTCGGGGTCCTGCGGCCTTAAATTGCCGGGTGCCTCCTGGAGATCCGCCTCTTGCAGGATTTTTCCCAGATGCTATGCGGCACCATTGCCCACTTAGTCTGGTTTGAGAGTGTCAAGTGGGTCCTCCAAACTGACACCCAGAACAGTGGCTTCTGAGTTTTGTTTCCCAGGGAAATACCCTGTAGAGTGGTTCAGGGTCCTGCCGCGTTAAATTTCAGGGTGCCTCCTGGAATTCCGCCTCTCGCGGGATGCCTCCCAGACGCAAGCTGTCACAAGTGCCAACATGGTCTCGTTTGAGAGTGCCAAGTGGGTCCTGAAAACTGACACCCAGAACAGTGGCTTCTGAGTTTTGTTTCCCAGGGAAAAAGCCTGTAAAATCGTTCGGGGTCCTGCGGCCTTAAATTGCCGGGTGCCTCCTGGAGATCCGCCTCTTGCAGGATTTTTCCCAGATGCTATGCGGCACCATTGCCCACTTAGTCTGGTTTGAGAATGCCTAGTGGGTCCTGCAAACTGACACCCAGAACAGTGGCTTGTGAGTTTTGTTTCCCAGGAAAAAAGCCTGTACAATGGTTCAGGGTCCTGAGGCCTTAAATTGCCAGGTGCCTCGTCGAATTCCGCCTCTCGCAGGATGCCTTTCAGACGAAGGGTGGCAGCAGTGCCAACATGGTCTCGTTTGAGAGTGCCAAGTTGGTCCTGAAAACTGACACCCAGAACAGTGTTTTGTGAGTTTTGTTTCCCAGGGAAAAACACTGTACAGTGGTTCAGGGTCCTGCGGCCTTAAATTGCCGGGTGCCTCCTGGAGATCCGCCTCTTGCAGGATTTTTCCCAGATGCTATGCGGCACCATTGCCCACTTAGTCTGGTTTGAGAGTGTCAAGTGGGTCCTCCAAACTGACACCCAGAACAGTGGCTTCTGAGTTTTGTTTCCCAGGGAAATACCCTGTAGAGTGGTTCAGGGTCCTGCCGCGTTAAATTTCAGGGTGCCTCCTGGAATTCGGCCTCTCGCAGAATGCCTCCCAGACGCAAGCTGTCACAAGTGCCAACATGGTCTCGTTTGAGAGTGCCAAGTGGGTCCTGAAAACTGACACCCAGAACAGTGGCTTCTGAGTTTTGTTTCCCAGGGAAAAACACTGTACAGTGGTTCAGGGTCCTGAGGCCTTAAATGGCCAGGTGCCTCGTCGAATTCCGCCTTTGTCAGGATGCCTCCCAGACGCAAAGTGGCACCCGTGCCAACTTGGTCTGGTTTGAGAGTGCCTAGTGGGTCCTGAAAACTGACACCCAGAACAGTGGCTTCTGAGTTTTGTTTCCCAGGGAAAAAGCCTGTACAATGGTTCAGGGTCCTGCGGCCTTAAATTTCAGGGTGCCTCCTTGAATTCCGCCTCACACAGGATGCCTCCCAGATGCAAGGTGGCACCAGTGCCAACTTGGTCTGGTTTGAGAGTGCCTAGTGGGTCCTGAAAACTGACACCCAGAACAGTGGCTTTTGAGTTTTGTTTCCCAGGGAAAAGGCCTGTAGAGTGGTTCAGGGTCCTGTGGCCTTATATTGCCGGGTGTCTCCTAGAATTCTGCCTCACACAGGATGCCTCCCAGATGCAAGGTGGCTGCAGTGCCAACTTGGTCTGGTTTGAGAGTGCCAAGTGGGTGCTGAAAACTGACACCCAGAACAGTGGCTTCTGAGTTTTGTTTCCCAGGGAAAAAGCCTGTACAGTGGTTCAGGGTCCTGAGGCCTTAAATTTCAGGGTGCCTCCTGGAATTCCGCCTCTCGCGGGATGCCTCCCAGACGCAATGTGGCACCCGTGCCAACTTGGTCTGGTTTGGTAGTGCCAAGTGGGTCCTGAAAACTGACACCCAGAACAGTGGTTTGTGAGTTTTGTTTCCCAGGGAAAAAGCCTGTACAATCGTTCGGGGTCCTGCGGCCTTAAATTTCCGAGTGCCTCCTGGAGATCAGCCTCTTGCAGGATTTTTCCCAGATGCTATGCGGCACCATTGCCCACTTAGTCTGGTTTGAGAGTGTCAAGTGGGTCCTCCAAACTGACACCCAGAACAGTGGCTTCTGAGTTTTGTTTCCCAGGGAAATACCCTGTAGAGTGGTTCAGGGTCCTGCCGCGTTAAATTTCAGGGTGCCTCCTGGAATTCGGCCTCTCGCAGAATGCCTCCCAGACGCAAGCTGTCACAAGTGCCAACATGGTCTCGTTTGAGAGTGCCAAGTGGGTCCTGAAAACTGACACCCAGAACAGTGGCTTCTGAGTTTTGTTTCCCAGGGAAAAACACTGTACAGTGGTTCAGGGTCCTGAGGCCTCTAAATGGCCAGGTGCCTCGTCGAATTCCGCCTTTCTCAGGATGCCTCCCAGACGCAAGGTGGCACCCGTGCCAACTTGGTCTGGTTTGAGAGTGCCTAGTGGGTCCTGCAAACTGACACTACGAACAGTGGCTTCTGAGTTTTGTTTCCCAGGGAAAAAGCCTTTACAATGGTTCAGGGTCCTGAGGCCTTAAATGGCCAGGTGCCTCCTTGAATTCCGCCTCTCGCAGGATGCCTTTCAGACGAAGGGTGGCAGCAGTGCCAACATGGTCTCGTTTGAGAGTGCCAAGTTGGTCCTGAAAACTGACACCCAGAACAGTGTTTTGTGAGTTTTGTTTCCCAGGGAAAAAGCCTGTACAGTGGTTCAGGGTCCTGAGGCCTTAAATTTCAGGGTGCCTCCTGGAATTCCGCCTCTCGCGGGATGCCTCCCAGACGCAATGTGGCACCCGTGTCAACTTGGTCTGGTTTGGTAGTGCCAAGTGGGTCCTGAAAACTGACACCCAGAACAGTGGCTTCTGAGTTTTGTTTCCCAGGGAAATACCCTGTAGAGTGGTTCAGGGTCCTGCCGCGTTAAATTTCAGGGTGCCTCCTGGAATTCGGCCTCTCGCAGAATGCCTCCCAGACACAAGCTGTCACAAGTGCCAACATGGTCTCGTTTGAGAGTGCCAAGTGGGTCCTGAAAACTGACACCCAGAACAGTGTTTTGTGAGTTTTGTTTCCCAGGGAAAAAGCCTGTACAATGGTTCAGGGTCCTGCGGCCTTAAATTTCAGGGTGCCTCCTTGAATTCCGCCTCACACAGGATGCCTCCCAGATGCAAGGTGGCACCAGTGCCAACTTGGTCTGGTTTGAGAGTGCCTAGTGGGTCCTGAAAACTGACACCCAGAACAGTGGCTTTTGAGTTTTGTTTCCCAGGGAAAAGGCCTGTAGAGTGGTTCAGGGTCCTGCGGCCTTATATTGCCGGGTGTCTCCTAGAATTCTGCCTCACACAGGATGCCTCCCAGATGCAAGGTGTCTGCAGTGCCAACTTGGTCTGGTTTGAGAGTGCCAAGTGGGTGCTGAAAACTGACACCCAGAACAGTGGCTTCTGAGTTTTGTTTCCCAGGGAAAAAGCCTGTACAGTGGTTCAGGGTCCTGAGGCCTTAAATTTCAGGGTGCCTCCTGGAATTCCGCCTCTCGCGGGATGCCTCCCAGACGCAATGTGGCACCCGTGCCAACTTGGTCTGGTTTGGTAGTGCCAAGTGGGTCCTGAAAACTGACACCCAGAACAGTGGTTTGTGAGTTTTGTTTCCCAGGGAAAAAGCCTGTACAATCGTTCGGGGTCCTGCGGCCTTAAATTGCCGGGTGCCTCCTGGAGATCCGCCTCTTGCAGGATTTTTCCCAGATGCTATGCGGCACCATTGCCCACTTAGTCTGGTTTGAGAGTGTCAAGTGGGTCCTCCAAACTGACACCCAGAACAGTGGCTTCTGAGTTTTGTTTCCCAGGGTAATATCCTGTAGAGTGGTTCAGGGTCCTGCCGCGTTAAATTTCCGGGTGCCTCCTGGAATTCGGCCTCTCGCAGAATGCCTCCCAGACGCAAGCTGTCACAAGTGCCAACATGGTCTCGTTTGAGAGTGCCAAGTGGGTCCTGAAAACTGACACCCAGATCAGTGGCTTCTGAGTTTTGTTTCCCAGGGAAAAACACTGTACAGTGGTTCAGGGTCCTGAGGCCTTAAATGGCCAGGTGCCTCGTCGAATTCCGCCTTTGTCAGGATGCCTCCCAGACGCAAAGTGGCACCCGTGCCAACTTGGTCTGGTTTGAGAGTGCCTAGTGGGTCCTGAAAACTGACACCCAGAACAGTGGCTTCTGAGTTTTGTTTCCCAGGGAAAAGGCCTGTAGAGTGGTTCAGGGTCCTGCGGCCTTAAATTTCCGGGTGCCTCCTTGAATTCCGCCTCACACAGGATGCCTCCCAGATGCAAGGTGGCACCAGTGCCAACTTGGTCTGGTTTGAGAGTGCCTAGTGGGTCCTGAAAACTGACACCCAGAACAGTGGCTTTTGAGTTTTGTTTCCCAGGGAAAAGGCCTGTAGAGTGGTTCAGGGTCCTGTGGCCTTATATTGCCGGGTGTCTCCTAGAATTCTGCCTCACACAGGATGCCTCCCAGATGCAAGGTGGCTGCAGTGCCAACTTGGTCTGGTTTGAGAGCGCCAAGTGGGTGCTGAAAACTGACACCCAGAACAGTGGCTTCTGAGTTTTGTTTCCCAGGGAAAAAGCCTGTACAGTGGTTCAGGGTCCTGAGGCCTTAAATTTCAGGGTGCTTCCTGGAATTCCGCCTCTCGCGGGATGCCTCCCAGACGCAATGTGGCACCCGTGCCAACTTGGTCTGGTTTGGTAGTGCCAAGTGGGTCCTGAAAACTGACACCCAGAACAGTGGTTTGTGAGTTTTGTTTCCCAGGGAAAAAGCCTGTAAAATCGTTCGGGGTCCTGCGGCCTTAAATTGCCGGGTGCCTCCTGGAGATCCGTTTCTTGCAGGATTTTTCCCAGATGCTATGCGGCACCATTGCCCACTTAGTCTGGTTTGAGAGTGTCAAGTGGGTCCTCCAAACTGACACCCAGAACAGTGGCTTCTGAGTTTTGTTTCCCAGGGAAATACCCTGTAGAGTGGTTCAGGGTCCTGCCGCGTTAAATTTCAGGGTGCCTCCTGGAATTCGGCCTCTCGCAGAATGCCTCCCAGACGCAAGCTGTCACAAGTGCCAACATGGTCTCGTTTGAGAGTGCCAAGTGGGTCCTGAAAACTGACACCCAGAACAGTGGCTTCTGAGTTTTGTTTCCCAGGGAAAAACACTGTACAGTGGTTCAGGGTCCTGAGGCCTTAAATGGCCAGGTGCCTCGTCGAAGTCCGCCTTTCTCAGGATGCCTCCCAGACGCAAGGTGGCACCCGTGCCTACTTGGTCTGGTTTGAGAGTGCAAAGTGGGTGCTGAAAACTGACACTAAGATCAGTCGCTTCTGAGTTTTGTTTCCCAGGGAAAAAGCCTGTACAATGGTTCAGGGTCCTGCGGCCTTAAATTTCCGGGTACCTCCTTGAATTCCGCCTCACACAGGATGCCTTCCAGATGCAAGGTGGCACCAGTGCCAACTTGGTCTGGTTTGAGAGTGCCTAGTGGGTCCTGAAAACTGACACCCAGAACAGTGGCTTTTGAGTTTTGTTTCCCAGGGAAAAGGCCTGTAGAGTGGTTCAGGGTCCTGCGGCCTTATATTGCCGGGTGTCTCCTAGAATTCTGCCTCACACAGGATGCCTCCCAGATGCAAGGTGGCTGCAGTGCCAACTTGGTCTGGTTTGAGAGTGCCAAGTGGGTCCTGAAAACTGACACCCAGAACAGTGGCTTCTGAGTTTTGTTTCCCAGGGAAAAACACTGTACAGTGGTTCAGGGTCCTGAGGCCTTAAATGGCCAGGTGCCTCGTCGAATTCCGCCTTTCTCAGGATGCCTCCCAGACGCAAGGTGGCACCCGTGCCTACTTGGTCTGGTTTGAGAGTGCAAAGTGGGTGCTGAAAACTGACACTAAGATCAGTCGCTTCTGAGTTTTGTTTCCCAGGGAAAAAGCCTGTACAATGGTTCAGGGTCCTGCGGCCTTAAATTTCCGGGTACCTCCTTGAATTCCGCCTCACACAGGATGCCTTCCAGATGCAAGGTGGCACCAGTGCCAACTTGGTCTGGTTTGAGAGTGCCTAGTGGGTCCTGCAAACTGACACCCAGAACAGTGGCTTCTGAGTTTTGTTTCCCAGGGAAAAGGCCTGTAGAGTGGTTCAGGGTCCTGAGGCCTTAAATTTCAGGGTGCCTCCTGGAATTCCGCCTCTCGCGGGATGCCTCCCAGACGCAATGTGGCACCCGTGCCAACTTGGTCTGGTTTGGTAGTGCCAAGTGGGTCCTGAAAACTGACACCCAGAACAGTGGTTTGTGAGTTTTGTTTCCCAGGGAAAAAGCCTGTAAAATCGTTCGGGGTCCTGCGGCCTTAAATTGCCGGGTGCCTCCTGGAGATCCGCCTCTTGCAGGATTTTTCCCAGATGCTATGCGGCACCATTGCCCACTTAGTCTGGTTTGAGAGTGTCAAGTGGGTCCTCCAAACTGACACCCAGAACAGTGGCTTCTGAGTTTTGTTTCCCAGGGAAATACCCTGTAGAGTGGTTCAGGGTCCTGCCGCGTTAAATTTCCGGGTGCCTCCTGGAATTCGGCCTCTCGCAGAATGCCTCCCAGACGCAAGCTGTCACAAGTGCCAACATGGTCTCGTTTGAGAGTGCCAAGTGGGTCCTGAAAACTGACACCCAGAACAGTGGCTTCTGAGTTTTGTTTCCCAGGGAAAAACACTGTACAGTGGTTCAGGGTCCTGAGGCCTTAAATGGCCAGGTGCCTCGTCGAATTCCGCCTTTGTCAGGATGCCTCCCAGACGCAAAGTGGCACGCGTGCCAACTTGGTCTGGTTTGAGAGTGCCTAGTGGGTCCTGAAAACTGACACCCAGAACAGTGGCTTCTGAGTTTTGTTTCCCAGGGAAAAAGCCTGTACAATGGTTCAGGGTCCTGCGGCCTTATATTGCCGGGTGTCTCCTAGAATTCTGCCTCACACAGGATGCCTCCCAGATGCAAGGTGGCTGCAGTGCCAACTTGGTCTGGTTTGAGAGCGCCAAGTGGGTGCTGAAAACTGACACCCAGAACAGTGGCTTCTGAGTTTTGTTTCCCAGGGAAAAAGCCTGTACAGTGGTTCAGGGTCCTGAGGCCTTAAATTTCAGGGTGCCTCCTGGAATTCCGCCTCTCGCGGGATGCCTCCCAGACGCAATGTGGCACCCGTGCCAACTTGGTCTGGTTTGGTAGTGCCAAGTGGGTCCTGAAAACTGACACCCAGAACAGTGGTTTGTGAGTTTTGTTTCCCAGGGAAAAAGCCTGTACAATCGTTCGGGGTCCTGCGGCCTTAAATTGCCGGGTGCCTCCTGGAGATCCGCCTCTTGCAGGATTTTTCCCAGATGCTATGCGGCACCATTGCCCACTTAGTCTGGTTTGAGAGTGTCAAGTGGGTCCTCCAAACTGACACCCAGAACAGTGGCTTCTGAGTTTTGTTTCCCAGGGAAATACCCTGTAGAGTGGTTCAGGGTCCTGCCGCGTTAAATTTCAGGGTGCCTCCTGGAATTCGGCCTCTCGCAGAATGCCTCCCAGACGCAAGCTGTCACAAGTGCCAACATGGTCTCGTTTGAGAGTGCCAAGTGGGTCCTGAAAACTGACACCCAGAACAGTGGCTTCTGAGTTTTGTTTCCCAGGGAAAAACACTGTACAGTGGTTCAGGGTCCTGAGGCCTTAAATGGCCAGGTGCCTCGTCGAATTCCGCCTTTCTCAGGATGCCTCCCAGACGCAAGGTGGCACCCGTGCCTACTTAGTCTGGTTTGAGAGTGCCTAGTGGGTCCTGCAAACTGACACTAAGAACAGTGGCTTCTGAGTTTTGTTTCCCAGGGAAAAAGCCTGTACAATGGTTCAGGGTCCTGCGGCCTTAAATTTCCGGGTGCCTCCTTGAATTCCGCCTCACACAGGATGCCTTCCAGATGCAAGGTGGCACCAGTGCCAACTTGGTCTGGTTTGAGAGTGCCTAGTGGGTCCTGAAAACTGACACCCAGAACAGTGGCTTTTGAGTTTTGTTTCCCAGGGAAAAGGCCTGTAGAGTGGTTCAGGGTCCTGTGGCCTTATATTGCCGGGTGTCTCCTAGAATTCTGCCTCACACAGGATGCCTCCCAGATGCAAGGTGGCTGCAGTGCCAACTTGGTCTGGTTTGAGAGCGCCAAGTGGGTGCTGAAAACTGACACCCAGAACAGTGGCTTCTGAGTTTTGTTTCCCAGGGAAAAAGCCTGTACAGTGGTTCAGGGTCCTGAGGCCTTAAATTTCAGGGTGCTTCCTGGAATTCCGCCTCTCGCGGGATGCCTCCCAGACGCAATGTGGCACCCGTGCCAACTTGGTCTGGTTTGGTAGTGCCAAGTGGGTCCTGAAAACTGACACCCAGAACAGTGGTTTGTGAGTTTTGTTTCCCAGGGAAAAAGCCTGTACAATCGTTCGGGGTCCTGCGGCCTTAAATTGCCGGGTGCCTCCTGGAGATCCGTTTCTTGCAGGATTTTTCCCAGATGCTATGCGGCACCATTGCCCACTTAGTCTGGTTTGAGAGTGTCAAGTGGGTCCTCCAAACTGACACCCAGAACAGTGGCTTCTGAGTTTTGTTTCCCAGGGAAATACCCTGTAGAGTGGTTCAGGGTCCTGCCGCGTTAAATTTCAGGGTGCCTCCTGGAATTCGGCCTCTCGCAGAATGCCTCCCAGACGCAAGCTGTCACAAGTGCCAACATGGTCTCGTTTGAGAGTGCCAAGTGGGTCCTGAAAACTGACACCCAGAACAGTGGCTTCTGAGTTTTGTTTCCCAGGGAAAAACACTGTAATGTGGTTCAGGGTCCTGAGGCCTTAAATGGCCAGGTGCCTCGTCGAATTCCGCCTTTGTCAGGATGCCTCCCAGACGCAAGGTGGCACCCGTGCCTACTTGGTCTGGTTTGAGAGTGCAAAGTGGGTGCTGAAAACTGACACTAAGATCAGTCGCTTCTGAGTTTTGTTTCCCAGGGAAAAAGCCTGTACAATGGTTCAGGGTCCTGCGGCCTTAAATTTCCGGGTACCTCCTTGAATTCCGCCTCACACAGGATGCCTTCCAGATGCAAGGTGGCACCAGTGCCAACTTGGTCTGGTTTGAGAGTGCCTAGTGGGTCCTGAAAACTGACACCCAGAACAGTGGCTTTTGAGTTTTGTTTCCCAGGGAAAAGGCCTGTACAGTGGTTCAGGGTCCTGAGGCCTTAAATTTCAGGGTGCCTCCTGGAATTCCGCCTCTCATGGGATGCCTCCCAGATGCAAGGTGGCTGCAGTGCCAACTTGGTCTGGTTTGAGAGTGCCAAGTGGGTGCTGAAAACTGACACCCAGAACAGTGGCTTCTGAGTTTTGTTTCCCAGGGAAAAAGCCTGTACAGTGGTTCAGGGTCCTGAGGCCTTAAATTTCAGGGTGCCTCCTGGAATTCCGCCTCTCGCGGGATGCCTCCCAGACGCAATGTGGCACCCGTGTCAACTTGGTCTGGTTTGGTAGTGCCAAGTGGGTCCTGAAAACTGACACCCAGAACAGTGGTTTGTGAGTTTTGTTTCCCAGGGAAAAAGCCTGTACAATCGTTCGGGGTCCTGCGGCCTTAAATTGCCGGGTGCCTCCTGGAGATCCGCCTCTTGCAGGATTTTTCCCAGATGCTATGCGGCACCATTGCCCACTTAGTCTGGTTTGAGAATGCCTAGTGGGTCCTGCAAACTGACACCCAGAACAGTGGCTTGTGAGTTTTGTTTCCCAGGAAAAAAGCCTGTACAATGGTTCAGGGTCCTGAGGCCTTAAATTGCCAGGTGCCTCGTCGAATTCCGCCTCTCGCAGGATGCCTTTCAGACGAAGGGTGGCAGCATTGCCAACATGGTCTCGTTTGAGAGTGCCAAGTGGGTCCTGAAAACTGACACCCAGAACAGTGGCTTCTGAGTTTTGTTTCCCAGGGAAAAACACTGTACAGTGGTTCAGGGTCCTGAGGCCTTAAATTGCCGGGTGCCTCCTGGAGATCAGCCTCTTGCAGGATTTTTCCCAGATGCTATGCGGCACCATTGCCCACTTAGTCTGGTTTGAGAGTGTCAAGTGGGTCCTCCAAACTGACACCCAGAACAGTGGCTTCTGAGTTTTGTTTCCCAGGGTAATATCCTGTAGAGTGGTTCAGGGTCCTGCCGCGTTAAATTTCCGGGTGCCTCCTGGAATTCGGCCTCTCGCAGAATGCCTCCCAGACGCAAGCTGTCACAAGTGCCAACATGGTCTCGTTTGAGAGTGCCAAGTGGGTCCTGAAAACTGACACCCAGAACAGTGGCTTCTGAGTTTTGTTTCCCAGGGAAAAACACTGTACAGTGGTTCAGGGTCCTGAGGCCTTAAATGGCCAGGTGCCTCGTCGAATTCCGCCTTTGTCAGGATGCCTCCCAGACGCAAAGTGGCACGCGTGCCAACTTGGTCTGGTTTGAGAGTGCCTAGTGGGTCCTGAAAACTGACACCCAGAACAGTGGCTTCTGAGTTTTGTTTCCCAGGGAAAAAGCCTGTACAATGGTTCAGGGTCCTGCGGCCTTAAATTTCCGGGTGCCTCCTTGAATTCCGCCTCACACAGGATGCCTCCCAGATGCAAGGTGGCACCAGTGCCAACTTGGTCTGGTTTGAGAGTGCCTAGTGGGTCCTGAAAACTGACACCCAGAACAGTGGCTTTTGAGTTTTGTTTCCCAGGGAAAAGGCCTGTAGAGTGGTTCAGGGTCCTGTGGCCTTATATTGCCGGGTGTCTCCTAGAATTCTGCCTCACACAGGATGCCTCCCAGATGCAAGGTGGCTGCAGTGCCAACTTGGTCTGGTTTGAGAGCGCCAAGTGGGTGCTGAAAACTGACACCCAGAACAGTGGCTTCTGAGTTTTGTTTCCCAGGGAAAAAGCCTGTACAGTGGTTCAGGGTCCTGAGGCCTTAAATTTCAGGGTGCCTCCTGGAATTCCGCCTCTCGCGGGATGCCTCCCAGACGCAATGTGGCACCCGTGCCAACTTGGTCTGGTTTGGTAGTGCCAAGTGGGTCCTGAAAACTGACACCCAGAACAGTGGTTTGTGAGTTTTGTTTCCCAGGGAAAAAGCCTGTACAATCGTTCAGGGTCCTGCGGCCTTAAATTGCCGGGTGCCTCCTGGAGATCCGCCTCTTGCAGGATTTTTCCCAGATGCTATGCGGCACCATTGCCCACTTAGTCTGGTTTGAGAGTGTCAAGTGGGTCCTCCAAACTGACACCCAGAACAGTGGCTTCTGAGTTTTGTTTCCCAGGGAAATACCCTGTAGAGTGGTTCAGGGTCCTGCCGCGTTAAATTTCAGGGTGCCTCCTGGAATTCGGCCTCTCGCAGAATGCCTCCCAGACGCAAGCTGTCACAAGTGCCAACATGGTCTCGTTTGAGAGTGCCAAGTGGGTCCTGAAAACTGACACCCAGAACAGTGGCTTCTGAGTTTTGTTTCCCAGGGAAAAACACTGTACAGTGGTTCAGGGTCCTGAGGCCTTAAATGGCCAGGTGCCTCGTCGAATTCCGCCTTTCTCAGGATGCCTCCCAGACGCAAGGTGGCACCCGTGCCTACTTAGTCTGGTTTGAGAGTGCCTAGTGGGTCCTGCAAACTGACACTAAGAACAGTGGCTTCTGAGTTTTGTTTCCCAGGGAAAAAGCCTGTACAATGGTTCAGGGTCCTGCGGCCTTAAATTTCCGGGTGCCTCCTTGAATTCCGCCTCACACAGGATGCCTCCCAGATGCAAGGTGGCACCAGTGCCAACTTGGTCTGGTTTGAGAGTGCCTAGTGGGTCCTGAAAACTGACACCCAGAACAGTGGCTTTTGAGTTTTGTTTCCCAGGGAAAAGGCCTGTAGAGTGGTTCAGGGTCCTGTGGCCTTATATTGCCGGGTGTCTCCTAGAATTCTGCCTCACACAGGATGCCTCCCAGATGCAAGGTTGCTGCAGTGCCAACTTGGTCTGGTTTGAGAGTGCCAAGTGGGTGCTGAAAACTGACACCCAGAACAGTGGCTTCTGAGTTTTGTTTCCCAGGGAAAAAGCCTGTACAGTGGTTCAGGGTCCTGAGGCCTTAAATTTCAGGGTGCCTCCTGGAATTCCGCCTCTCGCGGGATGCCTCCCAGACGCAATGTGGCACCCGTGCCAACTTGGTCTGGTTTGGTAGTGCCAAGTGGGTCCTGAAAACTGACACCCAGAACAGTGGTTTGTGAGTTTTGTTTCCCAGGGAAAAAGCCTGTACAATCGTTCGGGGTCCTGCGGCCTTAAATTGCCGGGTGCCTCCTGGAGATCCGCCTCTTGCAGGATTTTTCCCAGATGCTATGCGGCACCATTGCCCACTTAGTCTGGTTTGAGAGTGTCAAGTGGGTCCTCCAAACTGACACCCAGAACAGTGGCTTCTGAGTTTTGTTTCCCAGGGTAATATCCTGTAGAGTGGTTCAGGGTCCTGCCGCGTTAAATTTCCGGGTGCCTCCTGGAATTCGGCCTCTCGCAGAATGCCTCCCAGACGCAAGCTGTCACAAGTGCCAACATGGTCTCGTTTGAGAGTGCCAAGTGGGTCCTGAAAACTGACACCCAGAACAGTGGCTTCTGAGTTTTGTTTCCCAGGGAAAAACACTGTACAGTGGTTCAGGGTCCTGAGGCCTTAAATGGCCAGGTGCCTCGTCGAATTCCGCCTTTGTCAGGATGCCTCCCAGACGCAAGGTGGCACCCGTGCCAACTTGGTCTGGTTTGAGAGTGCCTAGTGGGTCCTGAAAACTGACACCCAGAACAGTGGCTTCTGAGTTTTGTTTCCCAGGGAAAAAGCCTGTACAATGGTTCAGGGTCCTGCGGCCTTAAATTTCCGGGTGCCTCCTTGAATTCCGCCTCACACAGGATGCCTCCCAGATGCAAGGTGGCACCAGTGCCAACTTGGTCTGGTTTGAGAGTGCCTAGTGGGTCCTGAAAACTGACACCCAGAACAGTGGCTTTTGAGTTTTGTTTCCCAGGGAAAAGGCCTGTAGAGTGGTTCAGGGTCCTGTGGCCTTATATTGCCGGGTGTCTCCTAGAATTCTGCCTCACACAGGATGCCTCCCAGATGCAAGGTGGCTGCAGTGCCAACTTGGTCTGGTTTGAGAGCGCCAAGTGGGTGCTGAAAACTGACACCCAGAACAGTGGCTTCTGAGTTTTGTTTCCCAGGGAAAAAGCCTGTAGAGTGGTTCAGGGTCCTGAGGCCTTAAATTTCAGGGTGCTTCCTGGAATTCCGCCTCTCGCGGGATGCCTCCCAGACGCAATGTGGCACCCGTGCCAACTTGGTCTGGTTTGGTAGTGCCAAGTGGGTCCTGAAAACTGACACCCAGAACAGTGGTTTGTGAGTTTTGTTTCCCAGGGAAAAAGCCTGTACAATCGTTCGGGGTCCTGCGGCCTTAAATTGCCGGGTGCCTCCTGGAGATCCGTTTCTTGCAGGATTTTTCCCAGATGCTATGCGGCACCATTGCCCACTTAGTCTGGTTTGAGAGTGTCAAGTGGGTCCTCCAAACTGACACCCAGAACAGTGGCTTCTGAGTTTTGTTTCCCAGGGAAATACCCTGTAGAGTGGTTCAGGGTCCTGCCGCGTTAAATTTCAGGGTGCCTCCTGGAATTCGGCCTCTCGCAGAATGCCTCCCAGACGCAAGCTGTCACAAGTGCCAACATGGTCTCGTTTGAGAGTGCCAAGTGGGTCCTGAAAACTGACACCCAGAACAGTGGCTTCTGAGTTTTGTTTCCCAGGGAAAAACACTGTAATGTGGTTCAGGGTCCTGAGGCCTTAAATGGCCAGGTGCCTCGTCGAATTCCGCCTTTCTCAGGATGCCTCCCAGACGCAAGGTGGCACCCGTGCCTACTTGGTCTGGTTTGAGAGTGCAAAGTGGGTGCTGAAAACTGACACTAAGATCAGTCGCTTCTGAGTTTTGTTTCCCAGGGAAAAAGCCTGTACAATGGTTCAGGGTCCTGCGGCCTTAAATTTCCGGGTACCTCCTTGAATTCCGCCTCACACAGGATGCCTTCCAGATGCAAGGTGGCACCAGTGCCAACTTGGTCTGGTTTGAGAGTGCCTAGTGGGTCCTGAAAACTGACACCCAGAACAGTGGCTTTTCAGTTTTGTTTCCCAGGGAAAAGGCCTGTAGAGTGGTTCAGGGTGCTGCGGCCTTATATTGCCGGGTGTCTCCTAGAATTCTGCCTCACACAGGATGCCTCCCAGATGCAAGGTGGCTGCAGTGCCAACTTGGTCTGGTTTGAGAGTGCCAAGTGGGTGCTGAAAACTGACACCCAGAACAGTGGCTTCTGAGTTTTGTTTCCCAGGGAAAAAGCCTGTACAGTGGTTCAGGGTCCTGAGGCCTTAAATTTCAGGGTGCCTCCTGGAATTCCGCCTCTCGCGGGATGCCTCCCAGACGCAATGTGGCACCCGTGCCAACTTGGTCTGGTTTGGTAGTGCCAAGTGGGTCCTGAAAACTGACACCCAGAACAGTGGTTTGTGAGTTTTGTTTCCCAGGGAAAAAGCCTGTACAATCGTTCGGGGTCCTGCGGCCTTAAATTGCCGGGTGCCTCCTGGAGATCCGCCTCTTGCAGGATTATTCCCAGATGCTATGCGGCACCATTGCCCACTTAGTCTGTTTTGAGAATGCCTAGTGGGTCCTGCAAACTGACACCCAGAACAGTGGCTTGTGAGTTTTGTTTCCCAGGAAAAAAGCCTGTACAATGGTTCAGGGTCCTGAGGCCTTAAATTGCCAGGGTCCTCGTCGAATTCCGCCTCTCGCAGGATGCCTTTCAGACGAAGGGTGGCAGCAGTGCCAACATGGTCTCGTTTGAGAGTGCCAAGTTGGTCCTGAAAACTGACACCCAGAACAGTGTTTTGTGAGTTTTGTTTCCCAGGGAAAAACACTGTACAGTGGTTCAGGGTCCTGCGGCCATAAATTGCCGGGTGCCTCCTGGAGATCCGCCTCTTGCAGGATTTTTCCCAGATGCTATGCGGCACCATTGCCCACTTAGTCTGGTTTGAGAGTGTCAAGTGGGTCCTCCAAACTGACACCCAGAACAGTGGCTTCTGAGTTTTGTTTCCCAGGGAAATACCCTGTAGAGTGGTTCAGGGTCCTGCCGCGTTAAATTTCAGGGTGCCTCCTGGAATTCGGCCTCTCGCAGAATGCCTCCCAGACGCAAGCTGTCACAAGTGCCAACATGGTCTCGTTTGAGAGTGCCAAGTGGGTCCTGAAAACTGACACCCAGAACAGTGGCTTCTGAGTTTTGTTTCCCAGGGAAAAACACTGTACAGTGGTTCAGGGTCCTGAGGCCTTAAATGGCCAGGTGCCTCGTCGAATTCCGCCTTTGTCAGGATGCCTCCCAGACGCAAAGTGGCACCCGTGCCAACTTGGTCTGGTTTGAGAGTGCCTAGTGGGTCCTGAAAACTGACACCCAGAACAGTGGCTTCTGAGTTTTGTTTCCCAGGGAAAAAGCCTGTACAGTGGTTCAGGGTCCTGCGGCCTTAAATTTCCGGGTGCCTCCTTGAATTCCGCCTCACACAGGATGCCTCCCAGATGCAAGGTGGCTGCAGTGCCAACTTGGTCTGGTTTGAGAGTGCCTAGTGGGTCCTGAAAACGGACACCCAGAACAGTGGCTTCTGAGTTTTGTTTCCCAGGGAAAAAGCCTGTACAGTGGTTCAGGGTCCTGAGGCCTTAAATTTCAGGGCGCCTCCTGGAATTCCGCCTCTCGCGGGATGCCTCCCAGACGCAATGTGGCACCCGTGCCAACTTGGTCTGGTTTGGTAGTGCCAAGTGGGTCCTGAAAACTGACACCCAGAACAGTGGTTTGTGAGTTTTGTTTCCCAGGGAAAAAGCCTGTACAATCGTTCGGGGTCCTGCGGCCTTAAATTTCCGAGTGCCTCCTGGAGATCAGCCTCTTGCAGGATGCCTCCCAGACGCAATGTGGCACCCGTGCCAACTTGGTCTGGTTTGGTAGTGCCAAGTGGGTCCTGAAAACTGACACCCAGAACAGTGGTTTGTGAGTTTTGTTTCCCAGGGAAATACCCTGTAGAGTGGTTCAGGGTCCTGCCGCGTTAAATTTCCGGGTGCCTCCTGGAATTCGGCCTCTCGCAGAATGCCTCCCAGACGCAAGCTGTCACAAGTGCCAACATGGTCTCGTTTGAGAGTGCCAAGTGGGTCCTGAAAACTGACACCCAGAACAGTGGCTTCTGAGTTTTGTTTCCCAGGGAAAAACACTGTACAGTGGTTCAGGGTCCTGAGGCCTCTAAATGGCCAGGTGCCTCGTCGAATTCCGCCTTTCTCAGGATGCCTCCCAGACGCAAGGTGGCACCCGTGCCAACTTGGTCTGGTTTGAGAGTGCCTAGTGGGTCCTGCAAACTGACACTAAGAACAGTGGCTTCTGAGTTTTGTTTCCCAGGGAAAAAGCCTGTACAATGGTTCAGGGTCCTGAGGCCTTAAATGGCCAGGTGCCTCCTTGAATTCCGCCTCTCGCAGGATGCCTTTCAGACGAAGGGTGGCAGCAGTGCCAACATGGTCTCGTTTGAGAGTGCCAAGTTGGTCCTGAAAACTGACACCCAGAACAGTGTTTTGTGAGTTTTGTTTCCCAGGGAAAAACACTGTACAGTGGTTCAGGGTCCTGAGGCCTTAAATGGCCAGGTGCCTCGTCGAATTCCGCCTTTCTCAGGATGCCTCCCAGACGCACGGTGGCACCCGTGCCAACTTGGTCTGGTTTGAGAGTGCCTAGTGGGTCCTGAAAACTGACACTAAGAACAGTGGCTTCTGAGTTTTGTTTCCCAGGGAAAAAGCCTGTACAGTGGTTCAGGGTCCTGAGGCCTTAAATTTCAGGGTGCCTCCTGGAATTCCGCCTCTCGCGGGATGCCTCCCAGACGCAATGTGGCACCCGTGTCAACTTGGTCTGGTTTGGTAGTGCCAAGTGGGTCCTGAAAACTGACACCCAGAACAGTGGCTTCTGAGTTTTGTTTCCCAGGGAAATACCCTGTAGAGTGGTTCAGGGTCCTGCCGCGTTAAATTTCAGGGTGCCTCCTGGAATTCGGCCTCTCGCAGAATGCCTCCCAGACGCAAGGTGGCACCAGTGCCAACTTGGTCTGGTTTGAGAGTGCCTAGTGGGTCCTGAAAACTGACACCCAGAACAGTGGCTTCTGAGTTTTGTTTCCCAGGGAAAAGGCCTGTAGAGTGGTTCAGGGTCCTGCGGCCTTAAATTTCCGGGTGCCTCCTTGAATTCCGCCTCACACAGGATGCCTCCCAGATGCAAGGTGGCACCAGTGCCAACTTGGTCTGGTTTGAGAGTGCCTAGTGGGTCCTGAAAACTGACACCCAGAACAGTGGCTTTTCAGTTTTGTTTCCCAGGGAAAAGGCCTGTAGAGTGGTTCAGGGTCCTGCGGCCTTATATTGCCGGGTGTCTCCTAGAATTCTGCCTCACACAGGATGCCTCCCAGATGCAAGGTGGCTGCAGTGCCAACTTGGTCTGGTTTGAGAGTGCCAAGTGGGTGCTGAAAACTGACACCCAGAACAGTGGCTTCTGAGTTTTGTTTCCCAGGGAAAAAGCCTGTACAGTGGTTCAGGGTCCTGAGGCCTTAAATTTCAGGGTGCCTCCTGGAATTCCGCCTCTCGCGGGATGCCTCCCAGACGCAATGTGGCACCCGTGCCAACTTGGTCTGGTTTGGTAGTGCCAAGTGGGTCCTGAAAACTGACACCCAGAACAGTGGTTTGTGAGTTTTGTTTCCCAGGGAAAAAGCCTGTAAAATCGTTCGGGGTCCTGCGGCCTTAAATTGCCGGGTGCCTCCTGGAGATCCGCCTCTTGCAGGATTTTTCCCAGATGCTATGCGGCACCATTGCCCACTTAGTCTGGTTTGAGAGTGTCAAGTGGGTCCTCCAAACTGACACCCAGAACAGTGGCTTCTGAGTTTTGTTTCCCAGGGAAATATCCTGTAGAGTGGTTCAGGGTCCTGCCGCAATAAATTTCAGGGTGCCTCCTGGAATTCGGCCTCTCGCAGAATGCCTCCCAGACGCAAGCTGTCACAAGTGCCAACATGGTCTCGTTTGAGAGTGCCTAGTGGGTCCTGCAAACTGACACTAAGAACAGTGGCTTCTGAGTTTTGTTTCCCAGTGAAAAAGCCTGTACAATGGTTCAGGGTCCTGAGGCCTTAAATGGCCAGGTGCCTCGTCGAATTCCGCCTTTGTCAGGATGCCTCCCAGACGCAAAGTGGCACCCGTGCCAACTTGGTCTGGTTAGAGAGTGCCTAGTGGGTCCTGAAAACTGACACCCAGAACAGTGGCTTCTGAGTTTTTTTTCCCAGGGAAAAAGCCTGTACAATGGTTCAGGGTCCTGCGGCCTTAAATTTCCGGGTGCCTCCTTGAATTCCGCCTCACACAGGATGCCTCCCAGATGCAAGGTGGCACCAGTGCCAACTTGGTCTGGTTTGAGAGTGCCTAGTGGGTCCTGAAAACTGACACCCAGAACAGTGGCTTTTGAGTTTTGTTTCCCAGGGAAAAGGCCTGTAGAGTGGTTCAGGGTGCTGCGGCCTTATATTGCCGGGTGTCTCCTAGAATTCTGCCTCACACAGGATGCCTCCCAGATGCAAGGTTGCTGCAGTGCCAACTTGGTCTGGTTTGAGAGTGCCAAGTGGGTGCTGAAAACTGACACCCAGAACAGTGGCTTCTGAGTTTTGTTTCCCAGGGAAAAAGCCTGTACAGTGGTTCAGGGTCCTGAGGCCTTAAATTTCAGGGTGCCTCCTGGAATTCCGCCTCTCGCGGGATGCCTCCCACACGCAATGTGGCACCCGTGCCAACTTGGTCTGGTTTGGTAGTGCCAAGTGGGTCCTGAAAACTGACACCCAGAACAGTGGTTTGTGAGTTTTGTTTCCCAGGGAAAAAGCCTGTACAATCGTTCGGGGTCTTGCGGCCTTAAATTTCCGAGTGCCTCCTGGAGATCAGCCTCTTGCAGGATGCCTCCCAGACGCAATGTGGCACCCGTGCCAACTTGGTCTGGTTTGGTAGTGCCAAGTGGGTCCTGAAAACTGACACCCAGAACAGTGGTTTGTGAGTTTTGTTTCCCAGGGAAATACCCTGTAGAGTGGTTCAGGGTCCTGCCGCGTTAAATTTCAGGGTGCCTCCTGGAATTCGGCCTCTCGCAGAATGCCTCCCAGACGCAAGCTGTCACAAGTGCCAACATGGTCTCGTTTGAGAGTGCCAAGTGGGTCCTGAAAACTGACACCCAGAACAGTGGCTTCTGAGTTTTGTTTCCCAGGGAAAAACACTGTACAGTGGTTCAGGGTCCTGAGGCCTCTAAATGGCCAGGTGCCTCGTCGAATTCCGCCTTTCTCAGGATGCCTCCCAGACGCAAGGTGGCACCCGTGCCAACTTGGTCTGGTTTGAGAGTGCCTAGTGGGTCCTGCAAACTGACACTAAGAACAGTGGCTTCTGAGTTTTGTTTCCCAGGGAAAAAGCCTGTACAATGGTTCAGGGTCCTGAGGCCTTAAATGGCCAGGTGCCTCCTTGAATTCCGCCTCTCGCAGGATGCCTTTCAGACGAAGGGTGGCAGCAGTGCCAACATGGTCTCGTTTGAGAGTGCCAAGTTGGTCCTGAAAACTGACACCCAGAACAGTGTTTTGTGAGTTTTGTTTCCCAGGGAAAAACACTGTACAGTGGTTCAGGGTCCTGAGGCCTTAAATGGCCAGGTGCCTCGTCGAATTCCGCCTTTCTCAGGATGCCTCCCAGACGCAAGGTGGCACCCGTGCCAACTTGGTCTGGTTTGAGAGTGCCTAGTGGGTCCTGAAAACTGACACTAAGAACAGTGGTTTCTGAGTTTTGTTTCCCAGGGAAAAAGCCTGTACAGTGGTTCAGGGTCCTGAGGCCTTAAATTTCAGGGTGCCTCCTGGAATTCCGCCTCTCGCGGGATGCCTCCCAGACGCAATGTGGCACCCGTGTCAACTTGGTCTGGTTTGGTAGTGCCAAGTGGGTCCTGAAAACTGACACCCAGAACAGTGGCTTTTGAGTTTTGTTTCCCAGGGAAATACCCTGTAGAGTGGTTCAGGGTCCTGCCGCGTTAAATTTCAGGGTGCCTCCTAGAATTCTGCCTCACACAGGATGCCTCCCAGATGCAAGGTGGCACCAGTGCCAACTTGGTCTGGTTTGAGAGTGCCTAGTGGGTCCTGAAAACTGACACCCAGAACAGTGGCTTTTGAGTTTTGTTTCCCAGGGAAAAGGCCTGTAGAGTGGTTCAGGGTGCTGCGGCCTTATATTGCCGGGTGTCTCCTAGAATTCTGCCTCACACAGGATGCCTCCCAGATGCAAGGTGGCTGCAGTGCCAACTTGGTCTGGTTTGAGAGTGCCAAGTGGGTGCTGAAAACTGACACCCAGAACAGTGGCTTCTGAGTTTTGTTTCCCAGGGAAAAAGCCTGTACAGTGGTTCAGGGTCCTGAGGCCTTAAATTTCAGGGTGCCTCCTGGAATTCCGCCTCTCGCGGGATGCCTCCCAGACGCAATGTGGCACCCGTGCCAACTTGGTCTGGTTTGGTAGTGCCAAGTGGGTCCTGAAAACTGACACCCAGAACAGTGGTTTGTGAGTTTTGTTTCCCAGGGAAAAAGCCTGTAAAATCGTTCGGGGTCCTGCGGCCTTAAATTGCCGGGTGCCTCCTGGAGATCCGCCTCTTGCAGGATTATTCCCAGATGCTATGCGGCACCATTGCCCACTTAGTCTGGTTTGAGAATGCCTAGTGGGTCCTGCAAACTGACACCCAGAACAGTGGCTTGTGAGTTTTGTTTCCCAGGGAAAAACACTGTACAGTGGTTCAGGGTCCTGAGGCCTTAAATGGCCAGGTGCCTCGTCGAATTCCGCCTTTGTCAGGATGCCTCCCAGACGCAAAGTGGCACCCGTGCCAACTTGGTCTGGTTAGAGAGTGCCTAGTGGGTCCTGAAAACTGACACCCAGAACAGTGGCTTCTGAGTTTTTTTTCCCAGGGAAAAAGCCTGTACAATGGTTCAGGGTCCTGCGGCCTTAAATTTCCGGGTGCCTCCTTGAATTCCGCCTCACACAGGATGCCTCCCAGATGCAAGGTGGCACCAGTGCCAACTTGGTCTGGTTTGAGAGTGCCTAGTGGGTCCTGAAAACTGACACCCAGAACAGTGGCTTTTGAGTTTTGTTTCCCAGGGAAAAGGCCTGTAGAGTGGTTCAGGGTGCTGCGGCCTTATATTGCCGGGTGTCTCCTAGAATTCTGCCTCACACAGGATGCCTCCCAGATGCAAGGTTGCTGCAGTGCCAACTTGGTCTGGTTTGAGAGTGCCAAGTGGGTGCTGAAAACTGACACCCAGAACAGTGGCTTCTGAGTTTTGTTTCCCAGGGAAAAAGCCTGTACAGTGGTTCAGGGTCCTGAGGCCTTAAATTTCAGGGTGCCTCCTGGAATTCCGCCTCTCGCGGGATGCCTCCCACACGCAATGTGGCACCCGTGCCAACTTGGTCTGGTTTGGTAGTGCCAAGTGGGTCCTGAAAACTGACACCCAGAACAGTGGTTTGTGAGTTTTGTTTCCCAGGGAAAAAGCCTGTACAATCGTTCGGGGTCTTGCGGCCTTAAATTTCCGAGTGCCTCCTGGAGATCAGCCTCTTGCAGGATGCCTCCCAGACGCAATGTGGCACCCGTGCCAACTTGGTCTGGTTTGGTAGTGCCAAGTGGGTCCTGAAAACTGACACCCAGAACAGTGGTTTGTGAGTTTTGTTTCCCAGGGAAATACCCTGTAGAGTGGTTCAGGGTCCTGCCGCGTTAAATTTCAGGGTGCCTCCTGGAATTCGGCCTCTCGCAGAATGCCTCCCAGACGCAAGCTGTCACAAGTGCCAACATGGTCTCGTTTGAGAGTGCCAAGTGGGTCCTGAAAACTGACACCCAGAACAGTGGCTTCTGAGTTTTGTTTCCCAGGGAAAAACACTGTACAGTGGTTCAGGGTCCTGAGGCCTCTAAATGGCCAGGTGCCTCGTCGAATTCCGCCTTTCTCAGGATGCCTCCCAGACGCAAGGTGGCACCCGTGCCAACTTGGTCTGGTTTGAGAGTGCCTAGTGGGTCCTGCAAACTGACACTAAGAACAGTGGCTTCTGAGTTTTGTTTCCCAGGGAAAAAGCCTGTACAATGGTTCAGGGTCCTGAGGCCTTAAATGGCCAGGTGCCTCCTTGAATTCCGCCTCTCGCAAAATGCCTTTCAGACGAAGGGTGGCAGCAGTGCCAACATGGTCTCGTTTGAGAGTGCCAAGTTGGTCCTGAAAACTGACACCCAGAACAGTGTTTTGTGAGTTTTGTTTCCCAGGGAAAAACACTGTACAGTGGTTCAGGGTCCTGAGGCCTTAAATGGCCAGGTGCCTCGTCGAATTCCGCCTTTCTCAGGATGCCTCCCAGACGCAAGGTGGCACCCGTGCCAACTTGGTCTGGTTTGAGAGTGCCTAGTGGGTCCTGAAAACTGACACTAAGAACAGTGGTTTCTGAGTTTTGTTTCCCAGGGAAAAAGCCTGTACAGTGGTTCAGGGTCCTGAGGCCTTAAATTTCAGGGTGCCTCCTGGAATTCCGCCTCTCGCGGGATGCCTCCCAGACGCAATGTGGCACCCGTGTCAACTTGGTCTGGTTTGGTAGTGCCAAGTGGGTCCTGAAAACTGACACCCAGAACAGTGGCTTCTGAGTTTTGTTTCCCAGGGAAATACCCTGTAGAGTGGTTCAGGGTCCTGCCGCGTTAAATTTCAGGGTGCCTCCTAGACTTCTGCCTCACACAGGATGCCTCCCAGATGCAAGGTGGCACCAGTGCCAACTTGGTCTGGTTTGAGAGTGCCTAGTGGGTCCTGAAAACTGACACCCAGAACAGTGGCTTTTGAGTTTTGTTTCCCAGGGAAAAGGCCTGTAGAGTGGTTCAGGGTGCTGCGGCCTTATATTGCCGGGTGTCTCCTAGAATTCTGCCTCACACAGGATGCCTCCCAGATGCAAGGTGGCTGCAGTGCCAACTTGGTCTGGTTTGAGAGTGCCAAGTGGGTGCTGAAAACTGACACCCAGAACAGTGGCTTCTGAGTTTTGTTTCCCAGGGAAAAAGCCTGTACAGTGGTTCAGGGTCCTGAGGCCTTAAATTTCAGGGTGCCTCCTGGAATTCCGCCTCTCGCGGGATGCCTCCCAGACGCAATGTGGCACCCGTGCCAACTTGGTCTGGTTTGGTAGTGCCAAGTGGGTCCTGAAAACTGACACCCAGAACAGTGGTTTGTGAGTTTTGTTTCCCAGGGAAAAAGCCTGTACAATCGTTCGAGGTTCTGCGGCCTTAAATAGCCGGGTGCCTCCAGGAGATCCGCCTCTTGCAGGATTTTTCCCAGATGCTCTGCGGCACCATTGCCCACTTAGTCTGGTTTGAGAATGCCTAGTGGGTCCTGCAAACTGACACCAAGAACAGTGGCTTGTGAGTTTTGTTTCCCAGGAAAAAAGCCTGTACAATGGTTCAGGGTCCTGAGGCCTTAAATTGCCAGGTGCCTCGTCGAATTCCGCCTCTCGCAGGATGCCTTTCAGACGAAGGGTGGCAGCAGTGCCAACATGGTCTCGTTTGAGAGTGCCAAGTTGGTCCTGAAAACTGACACCCAGAACAGTGTTTTGTGAGTTTTGTTTCCCAGGGAAAAACACTGTACAGTGGTTCAGGGTCCTGCGGCCTTAAATTGCCGGGTGCCTCCTGGAGATCCGCCTCTTGCAGGATTTTTCCCAGATGCTATGCGGCACCATTGCCCACTTAGTCTGGTTTGAGAGTGTCAAGTGGGTCCTCCAAACTGACACCCAGAACAGTGGCTTCTGAGTTTTGTTTCCCAGGGAAATATCCTGTAGAGTGGTTCAGGGTCCAGCCGCGTTAAATTTCAGGGTGCCTCCTGGAATTCGGCCTCTCGCAGAATGCCTCCCAGACGCAAGCTGTCACAAGTGCCAACATGGTCTCGTTTGAGAGTGCCAAGTGGGTCCTGAAAACTGACACCCAGAACAGTGGCTTCTGAGTTTTGTTTCCCAGGGAAAAACACTGTACAGTGGTTCAGGGTCCTGAGGCCTTAAATGGCCAGGTGCCTCGTCGAATTCCGCCTTTGTCAGGATGCCTCCCAGACGCAAAGTGGCACCCGTGCCAACTTGGTCTGGTTTGAGAGTGCCTAGTGGGTCCTGAAAACTGACACCCAGAACAGTGGCTTCTGAGTTTTGTTTCCCAGGGAAAAAGCCTGTACAATGGTTCAGGGTCCTGCGGCCTTAAATTTCCGGGTGCCTCCTTGAATTCCGCCTCACACAGGATGCCTCCCAGATGCAAGGTGGCTGCAGTGCCAACTTGGTCTGGTTTGAGAGTGCCTAGTGGGTCCTGAAAACTGACACCCAGAACAGTGGCTTCTGAGTTTTGTTTCCCAGGGAAAAAGCCTGTACAGTGGTTCAGGGTCCTGAGGCCTTAAATTTCAGGGTGCCTCCTGGAATTCCGCCTCTCGCGGGATGCCTCCCAGACGCAATGTGGCACCCGTGCCAAGTTGGTCTGGTTTGGTAGTGCCAAGTGGGTCCTGAAAACTGACACCCAGAACAGTGGTTTGTGAGTTTTGTTTCCCAGGGAAAAAGCCTGTACAATCGTTCGGGGTCCTGCGGCCTTAAATTTCCGAGTGCCTCCTGGAGATCAGCCTCTTGCAGGATGCCTCCCAGACGCAATGTGGCACCCGTGCCAACTTGGTCTGGTTTGGTAGTGCCAAGTGGGTCCTGAAAACTGACACCCAGAACAGTGGTTTGTGAGTTTTGTTTCCCAGGGAAATACCCTGTAGAGTGGTTCAGGGTCCTGCCGCGTTAAATTTCAGGGTGCCTCCTGGAATTCGGCCTCTCGCAGAATGCCTCCCAGACGCAAGCTGTCACAAGTGCCAACATGGTCTCGTTTGAGAGTGCCAAGTGGGTCCTGAAAACTGACACCCAGAACAGTGGCTTCTGAGTTTTGTTTCCCGGGGAAAAACACTGTACAGTGGTTCAGGGTCCTGAGGCCTCTAAATGGCCAGGTGCCTCGTCGAATTCCGCCTTTCTCAGGATGCCTCCCAGACGCAAGGTGGCACCCGTGCCAACTTGGTCTGGTTTGAGAGTGCCTAGTGGGTCCTGCAAACTGACACTAAGAACAGTGGCTTCTGAGTTTTGTTTCCCAGGGAAAAAGCCTGTACAATGGTTCAGGGTCCTGAGGCCTTAAATGGCCAGGTGCCTCCTTGAATTCCGCCTCTCGCAGGATGCCTTTCAGACGAAGGGTGGCAGCAGTGCCAACATGGTCTCGTTTGAGAGTGCCAAGTTGGTCCTGAAAACTGACACCCAGAACAGTGTTTTGTGAGTTTTGTTTCCCAGGGAAAAACACTGTACAGTGGTTCAGGGTCCTGAGGCCTTAAATGGCCAGGTGCCTCGTCGAATTCCGCCTTTCTCAGGATGCCTCCCAGACGCACGGTGGCACCCGTGCCAACTTGGTCTGGTTTGAGAGTGCCTAGTGGGTCCTGAAAACTGACACTAAGAACAGTGGCTTCTGAGTTTTGTTTCCCAGGGAAAAAGCCTGTACAGTGGTTCAGGGTCCTGAGGCCTTAAATTTCAGGGTGCCTCCTGGAATTCCGCCTCTCGCAGAATGCCTCCCAGACGCAAGCTGTCACAAGTGCCAACATGGTCTCGTTTGAGAGTGCCAAGTGGGTCCTGAAAACTGACACCCAGAACAGTGTTTTGTGAGTTTTGTTTCCCAGGGAAAAAGCCTGTACAATGGTTCAGGGTCCTGCGGCCTTAAATTTCCGGGTGCCTCCTTGAATTCCGCCTCACACAGGATGCCTCCCAGATGCAAGGTGGCACCAGTGCCAACTTGGTCTGGTTTGAGAGTGCCTAGTGGGTCCTGAAAACTGACACCCAGAACAGTGGCTTTTGAGTTTTGTTTCCCAGGGAAAAGGCCTGTAGAGTGGTTCAGGGTCCTGTGGCCTTATATTGCCGGGTGTCTCCTAGAATTCTGCCTCACACAGGATGCCTCCCAGATGCAAGGTGGCTGCAGTGCCAACTTGGTCTGGTTTGAGAGCGCCAAGTGGGTGCTGAAAACTGACACCCAGAACAGTGGCTTCTGAGTTTTGTTTCCCAGGGAAAAAGCCTGTACAGTGGTTCAGGGTCCTGAGGCCTTAAATTTCAGGGTGCCTCCTGGAATTCCGCCTCTCGCGGGATGCCTCCCAGACGCAATGTGGCACCCGTGCCAACTTGGTCTGGTTTGGTAGTGCCAAGTGGGTCCTGAAAACTGACACCCAGAACAGTGGTTTGTGAGTTTTGTTTCCCAGGGAAAAAGCCTGTACAATCGTTCGGGGTCCTGCGGCCTTAAATTGCCAAGTGCCTCCTGGAGATCCGCCTCTTGCAGGATTTTTCCCAGATGCTATGCGGCACCATTGCCCACTTAGTCTGGTTTGAGAGTGTCAAGTGGGTCCTCCAAACTGACACCCAGAACAGTGGCTTCTGAGTTTTGTTTCCCAGGGAAATACCCTGTAGAGTGGTTCAGGGTCCTGCCGCGTTAAATTTCAGGGTGCGTCCTGGAATTCGGCCTCTCGCAGAATGCCTCCCAGACGCAAGCTGTCACAAGTGCCAACATGGTCTCGTTTGAGAGTGCCAAGTGGGTCCTGAAAACTGACACCCAGAACAGTGGCTTCTGAGTTTTGTTTCCCAGGGAAAAACACTGTACAGTGGTTCAGGGTCCTGAGGCCTTAAATGGCCAGGTGCCTCGTCGAATTCCGCCTTTCTCAGGATGCCTCCCAGACGCAAGGTGGCACCCGTGCCTACTTAGTCTGGTTTGAGAGTGCCTAGTGGGTCCTGCAAACTGACACTAAGAACAGTGGCTTCTGAGTTTTGTTTCCCAGGGAAAAAGCCTGTACAATGGTTCAGGGTCCTGCGGCCTTAAATTTCCGGGTGCCTCCTTGAATTCCGCCTCACACAGGATGCCTTCCAGATGCAAGGTGGCACCAGTGCCAACTTGGTCTGGTTTGAGAGTGCCTAGTGGGTCCTGAAAACTGACACCCAGAACAGTGGCTTTTGAGTTTTGTTTCCCAGGGAAAAGGCCTGTAGAGTGGTTCAGGGTCCTGTGGCCTTATATTGTCGGGTGTCTCCTAGAATTCTGCCTCACACAGGATGCCTCCCAGATGCAAGGTTGCTGCAGTGCCAACTTGGTCTGGTTTGAGAGCGCCAAGTGGGTGCTGAAAACTGACACCCAGAACAGTGGCTTCTGAGTTTTGTTTCCCAGGGAAAAAGCCTGTACAGTGGTTCAGGGTCCTGAGGCCTTAAATTTCAGGGTGCCTCCTGGAATTCCGCCTCTCGCGGGATGCCTCCCAGACGCAATGTGGCACCCGTGCCAACTTGGTCTGGTTTGGTAGTGCCAAGTGGGTCCTGAAAACTGACACCCAGAACAGTGGTTTGTGAGTTTTGTTTCCCAGGGAAAAAGCCTGTACAATCGTTCGGGGTCCTGCGGCCTTAAATTGCCGGGTGCCTCCTGGAGATCCGCCTCTTGCAGGATTTTTCCCAGATGCTATGCGGCACCATTGCCCACTTAGTCTGGTTTGAGAGTGTCAAGTGGGTCCTCCAAACTGACACCCAGAACAGTGGCTTCTGAGTTTTGTTTCCCAGGGAAATACCCTGTAGAGTGGTTCAGGGTCCTGCCGCGTTAAATTTCAGGGTGCCTCCTGGAATTCGGCCTCTCGCAGAATGCCTCCCAGACGCAAGCTGTCACAAGTGCCAACATGGTCTCGTTTGAGAGTGCCAAGTGGGTCCTGAAAACTGACACCCAGAACAGTGGCTTCTGAGTTTTGTTTCCCAGGGAAAAACACTGTACAGTGGTTCAGGGTCCTGAGGCCTTAAATGGCCAGGTGCCTCGTCGAATTCCGCCTTTCTCAGGATGCCTCCCAGACGCAAAGTGGCACCCGTGCCAACTTGGTCTGGTTTGAGAGTGCCAAGTGGGTGCTGAAAACTGACACCCAGAACAGTGGCTTCTGAGTTTTGTTTCCCAGGGAAAAAGCCTGTACAGTGGTTCAGGGTCCTGCGGCCTTATATTGCCGGGTGTCTCCTAGAATTCTGCCTCACACAGGATGCCTCCCAGATGCAAGGTGGCACCAGTGCCAACTTGGTCTGGTTTGAGAGTGCCTAGTGGGTCCTGAAAACTGACACCCAGAACAGTGGCTTTTGAGTTTTGTTTCCCAGGGAAAAGGCCTGTAGAGTGGTTCAGGGTGCTGCGGCCTTATATTGCCGGGTGTCTCCTAGAATTCTGCCTCACACAGGATGCCTCCCAGATGCAAGGTGGCACCAGTGCCAACTTGGTCTGGTTTGAGAGTGCCTAGTGGGTCCTGAAAACTGACACCCAGAACAGTGGCTTCTGAGTTTTGTTTCCCAGGGAAAAACACTGTACAGTGGTTCAGGGTCCTGAGGCCTTAAATGGCCAGGTGCCTCGTCGAATTCCGCCTTTCTCAGGATGCCTCCCAGACGCAAGGTGGCACCCGTGCCTACTTAGTCTGGTTTGAGAGTGCCTAGTGGGTCCTGCAAACTGACACTAAGAACAGTGGCTTCTGAGTTTTGTTTCCCAGGGAAAAAGCCTGTACAATGGTTCAGGGTCCTGCGGCCTTAAATTTCCGGGTGCCTCCTTGAATTCCGCCTCACACAGGATGCCTTCCAGATGCAAGGTGGCACCAGTGCCAACTTGGTCTGGTTTGAGAGTGCCTAGTGGGTCCTGAAAACTGACACCCAGAACAGTGGCTTTTGAGTTTTGTTTCCCAGGGAAAAGGCCTGTAGAGTGGTTCAGGGTCCTGTGGCCTTATATTGTCGGGTGTCTCCTAGAATTCTGCCTCACACAGGATGCCTCCCAGATGCAAGGTTGCTGCAGTGCCAACTTGGTCTGGTTTGAGAGCGCCAAGTGGGTGCTGAAAACTGACACCCAGAACAGTGGCTTCTGAGTTTTGTTTCCCAGGGAAAAAGCCTGTACAGTGGTTCAGGGTCCTGAGGCCTTAAATTTCAGGGTGCCTCCTGGAATTCCGCCTCTCGCGGGATGCCTCCCAGACGCAATGTGGCACCCGTGCCAACTTGGTCTGGTTTGGTAGTGCCAAGTGGGTCCTGAAAACTGACACCCAGAACAGTGGTTTGTGAGTTTTGTTTCCCAGGGAAAAAGCCTGTACAATCGTTCGGGGTCCTGCGGCCTTAAATTGCCGGGTGCCTCCTGGAGATCAGCCTCTTGCAGGATTTTTCCCAGATGCTATGCGGCACCATTGCCCACTTAGTCTGGTTTGAGAGTGTCAAGTGGGTCCTCCAAACTGACACCCAGAACAGTGGCTTCTGAGTTTTGTTTCCCAGGGAAATACCCTGTAGAGTGGTTCAGGGTCCTGCCGCGTTAAATTTCAGGGTGCCTCCTGGAATTCGGCCTCTCGCAGAATGCCTCCCAGACGCAAGCTGTCACAAGTGCCAACATGGTCTCGTTTGAGAGTGCCAAGTGGGTCCTGAAAACTGACACCCAGAACAGTGGCTTCTGAGTTTTGTTTCCCAGGGAAAAACACTGTACAGTGGTTCAGGGTCCTGAGGCCTTAAATGGCCAGGTGCCTCGTCGAATTCCGCCTTTCTCAGGATGCCTCCCAGACGCAAAGTGGCACCCGTGCCAACTTGGTCTGGTTTGAGAGTGCCAAGTGGGTGCTGAAAACTGACACCCAGAACAGTGGCTTCTGAGTTTTGTTTCCCAGGGAAAAAGCCTGTACAGTGGTTCAGGGTCCTGCGGCCTTATATTGCCGGGTGTCTCCTAGAATTCTGCCTCACACAGGATGCCTCCCAGATGCAAGGTGGCACCAGTGCCAACTTGGTCTGGTTTGAGAGTGCCTAGTGGGTCCTGAAAACTGACACCCAGAACAGTGGCTTTTGAGTTTTGTTTCCCAGGGAAAAGGCCTGTAGAGTGGTTCAGGGTGCTGCGGCCTTATATTGCCGGGTGTCTCCTAGAATTCTGCCTCACACAGGATGCCTCCCAGATGCAAGGTGGCACCAGTGCCAACTTGGTCTGGTTTGAGAGTGCCTAGTGGGTCCTGAAAACTGACACCCAGAACAGTGGCTTTTGAGTTTTGTTTCCCAGGGAAAAGGCCTGTAGAGTGGTTCAGGGTGCTGCGGCCTTATATTGCCGGGTGTCTCCTAGAATTCTGCCTCACACAGGATGCCTCCCAGATGCAAGGTGGCTGCAGTGCCAACTTGGTCTGGTTTGAGAGTGCCAAGTGGGTGCTGAAAACTGACACCCAGAACAGTGGCTTCTGAGTTTTGTTTCCCAGGGAAAAACACTGTACAGTGGTTCAGGGTCCTGAGGCCTTAAATGGCCAGGTGCCTCGTCGAATTCCGCCTTTCTCAGGATGCCTCCCAGACGCAAGGTGGCACCCGTGCCTACTTAGTCTGGTTTGAGAGTGCCTAGTGGGTCCTGCAAACTGACACTAAGAACAGTGGCTTCTGAGTTTTGTTTCCCAGGGAAAAAGCCTGTACAATGGTTCAGGGTCCTGCGGCCTTAAATTTCCGGGTGCCTCCTTGAATTCCGCCTCACACAGGATGCCTTCCAGATGCAAGGTGGCACCAGTGCCAACTTGGTCTGGTTTGAGAGTGCCTAGTGGGTCCTGAAAACTGACACCCAGAACAGTGGCTTTTGAGTTTTGTTTCCCAGGGAAAAGGCCTGTAGAGTGGTTCAGGGTCCTGTGGCCTTATATTGCCGGGTGTCTCCTAGAATTCTGCCTCACACAGGATGCCTCCCAGATGCAAGGTTGCTGCAGTGCCAACTTGGTCTGGTTTGAGAGTGCCAAGTGGGTGCTGAAAACTGACACCCAGAACAGTGGCTTCTGAGTTTTGTTTCCCAGGGAAAAAGCCTGTACAGTGGTTCAGGGTCCTGAGGCCTTAAATTTCAGGGTGCCTCCTGGAATTCCGCCTCTCGCGGGATGCCTCCCAGACGCAATGTGGCACCCGTGCCAACTTGGTCTGGTTTGGTAGTGCCAAGTGGGTCCTGAAAACTGACACCCAGAACAGTGGTTTGTGAGTTTTGTTTCCCAGGGAAAAAGCCTGTACAATCGTTCGGGGTCCTGCGGCCTTAAATTGCCGGGTGCCTCCTGGAGATCCGCCTCTTGCAGGATTTTTCCCAGATGCTATGCGGCACCATTGCCCACTTAGTCTGGTTTGAGAGTGTCAAGTGGGTCCTCCAAACTGACACCCAGAACAGTGGCTTCTGAGTTTTGTTTCCCAGGGAAATACCCTGTAGAGTGGTTCAGGGTCCTGCCGCGTTAAATTTCAGGGTGCCTCCTGGAATTCGGCCTCTCGCAGAATGCCTCCCAGACGCAAGCTGTCACAAGTGCCAACATGGTCTCGTTTGAGAGTGCCAAGTGGGTCCTGAAAACTGACACCCAGAACAGTGGCTTCTGAGTTTTGTTTCCCAGGGAAAAACACTGTACAGTGGTTCAGGGTCCTGAGGCCTTAAATGGCCAGGTGCCTCGTCGAATTCCGCCTTTCTCAGGATGCCTCCCAGACGCAAGGTGGCACCCGTGCCAACTTGGTCTGGTTTGAGAGTGCCAAGTGGGTGCTGAAAACTGACACCCAGAACAGTGGCTTCTGAGTTTTGTTTCCCAGGGAAAAAGCCTGTACAGTGGTTCAGGGTCCTGCGGCCTTATATTGCCGGGTGTCTCCTAGAATTCTGCCTCACACAGGATGCCTCCCAGATGCAAGGTGGCACCAGTGCCAACTTGGTCTGGTTTGAGAGTGCCTAGTGGGTCCTGAAAACTGACACCCAGAACAGTGGCTTTTGAGTTTTGTTTCCCAGGGAAAAGGCCTGTAGAGTGGTTCAGGGTGCTGCGGCCTTATATTGCCGGGTGTCTCCTAGAATTCTGCCTCACACAGGATGCCTCCCAGATGCAAGGTGGCTGCAGTGCCAACTTGGTCTGGTTTGAGAGTGCCAAGTGGGTGCTGAAAACTGACACCCAGAACAGTGGCTTCTGAGTTTTGTTTCCCAGGGAAAAAGCCTGTACAGTGGTTCAGGGTCCTGAGGCCTTAAATTTCAGGGTGCCTCCTGGAATTCCGCCTCTCGCGGGATGCCTCCCAGACGCAATGTGGCACCCGTGCCAACTTGGTCTGGTTTGGTAGTGCCAAGTGGGTCCTGAAAACTGACACCCAGAACAGTGGTTTGTGAGTTTTGTTTCCCAGGGAAAAAGCCTGTAAAATCGTTCGGGGTCCTGCGGCCTTAAATTGCCGGGTGCCTCCTGGAGATCCGCCTCTTGCAGGATTATTCCCAGATGCTATGCGGCACCATTGCCCACTTAGTCTGGTTTGAGAATGCCTAGTGGGTCCTGCAAACTGACACCCAGAACAGTGGCTTGTGAGTTTTGTTTCCCAGGAAAAAAGCCTGTACAATGGTTCAGGGTCCTGAGGCCTTAAATTGCCAGGTGCCTCGTCGAATTCCGCCTCTCGCAGGATGCCTTTCAGACGAAGGGTGGCAGCAGTGCCAACATGGTCTCGTTTGAGAGTGCCAAGTTGGTCCTGAAAACTGACACCCAGAACAGTGTTTTGTGAGTTTTGTTTCCCAGGGAAAAACACTGTACAGTGGTTCAGGGTCCTGCGGCCTTAAATTGCCGGGTGCCTCCTGGAGATCCGCCTCTTGCAGGATTTTTCCCAGATGCTATGCGGCACCATTGCCCACTTAGTCTGGTTTGAGAGTGTCAAGTGGGTCCTCCAAACTGACACCCAGAACAGTGGCTTCTGAGTTTTGTTTCCCAGGGAAATATCCTGTAGAGTGGTTCAGGGTCCTGCCGCGTTAAATTTCAGGGTGCCTCCTGGAATTCGGCCTCTCGCAGAATGCCTCCCAGACGCAAGCTGTCACAAGTGCCAACATGGTCTCGTTTGAGAGTGCCAAGTGGGTCCTGAAAACTGACACCCAGAACAGTGGCTTCTGAGTTTTGTTTCCCAGGGAAAAACACTGTACAGTGGTTCAGGGTCCTGAGGCCTTAAATGGCCAGGTGCCTCGTCGAATTCCGCCTTTGTCAGGATGCCTCCCAGACGCAAGGTGGCACCCGTGCCAACTTGGTCTGGTTTGAGAGTGCCTAGTGGGTCCTGAAAACTGACACCCAGAACAGTGGCTTCTGAGTTTTGTTTCCCAGGGAAAAGGCCTGTAGAGTGGTTCAGGGTCCTGCGGCCTTAAATTTCCGGGTGCCTCCTTGAATTCCGCCTCACACAGGATGCCTCCCAGATGCAAGGTGGCACCAGTGCCAACTTGGTCTGGTTTGAGAGTGCCTAGTGGGTCCTGAAAACTGACACCCAGAACAGTGGCTTTTCAGTTTTGTTTCCCAGGGAAAAGGCCTGTAGAGTGGTTCAGGGTCCTGCGGCCTTATATTGCCGGGTGTCTCCTAGAATTCTGCCTCACACAGGATGCCTCCCAGATGCAAGGTGGCTGCAGATCCAACTTGGTCTGGTTTGAGAGTGCCAAGTGGGTGCTGAAAACTGACACCCAGAACAGTGGCTTCTGAGTTTTGTTTCCCAGGGAAAAAGCCTGTACAGTGGTTCAGGGTCCTGAGGCCTTAAATTTCAGGGTGCCTCCTGGAATTCCGCCTCTCGCGGGATGCCTCCCAGACGCAATGTGGCACCCGTGCCAACTTGGTCTGGTTTGGTAGTGCCAAGTGGGTCCTGAAAACTGACACCCAGAACAGTGGTTTGTGAGTTTTGTTTCCCAGGGGAAAAGCCTGTACAATCGTTCGGGGTCCTGCGGCCTTAAATTTCCGAGTGCCTCCTGGAGATCAGCCTCTTGCAGGATGCCTCCCAGACGCAATGTGGCACCCGTGCCAACTTGGTCTGGTTTGGTAGTGCCAAGTGGGTCCTGAAAACTGACACCCAGAACAGTGGTTTGTGAGTTTTGTTTCCCAGGGAAATACCCTGTAGAGTGGTTCAGGGTCCTGCCGCGTTAAATTTCAGGGTGCCTCCTGGAATTCGGCCTCTCGCAGAATGCCTCCCAGACGCAAGCTGTCACAAGTGCCAACATGGTCTCGTTTGAGAGTGCCAAGTGGGTCCTGAAAACTGACACCCAGAACAGTGGCTTCTGAGTTTTGTTTCCCAGGGAAAAAGCCTGTACAGTGGTTCAGGGTCCTGAGGCCTCTAAATGGCCAGGTGCCTCATCGAATTCCGCCTTTCTCAGGATGCCTCCCAGACGCAAGGTGGCACCCGTGCCAACTTGGTCTGGTTTGAGAGTTCCTAGTGGGTCCTGAAAACTGACACCCAGAACAGTGGCTTCTGAGTTTTGTTTCCCAGGGAAAAGGCCTGTAGAGTGGTTCAGGGTCCTGCGGCCTTAAATTTCCGGGTGCCTCCTTGAATTCCGCCTCACACAGGATGCCTCCCAGATGCAAGGTGGCACCAGTGCCAACTTGGTCTGGTTTGAGAGTGCCTAGTGGGTCCTGAAAACTGACACCCAGAACAGTGGCTTTTGAGTTTTGTTTCCCAGGGAAAAGGCCTGTAGAGTGGTTCAGGGTCCTGCGGCCTTATATTGCCGGGTGTCTCCTAGAATTCTGCCTCACACAGGATGCCTCCCAGATGCAAGGTGGCTGCAGTGCCAACTTGGTCTGGTTTGAGAGTGCCAAGTGGGTGCTGAAAACTGACACCCAGAACAGTGGCTTCTGAGTTTTGTTTCCCAGGGAAAAAGCCTGTACAGTGGTTCAGGGTCCTGAGGCCTTAAATTTCAGGGTGCCTCCTGGAATTCCGCCTCTCGCGGGATGCCTCCCAGACGCAATGTGGCACCCGTGCCAACTTGGTCTGGTTTGGTAGTGCCAAGTGGGTCCTGAAAACTGACACCCAGAACAGTGGTTTGTGAGTTTTGTTTCCCAGGGAAAAAGCCTGTACAATCGTTCGGGGTCCTGCGGCCTTAAATTGCCGGGTGCCTCCTGGAGATCCGCCTCTTGCAGGATTTTTCCCAGATGCTATGCGGCACCATTGCCCACTTAGTCTGGTTTGAGAGTGTCAAGTGGGTCCTCCAAACTGACACCCAGAACAGTGGCTTCTGAGTTTTGTTTCCCAGGGAAATATCCTGTAGAGTGGTTCAGGGTCCTGCCGCGTTAAATTTCAGGGTGCCTCCTGGAATTCGGCCTCTCGCAGAATGCCTCCCAGACGCAAGCTGTCACAAGTGCCAACATGGTCTCGTTTGAGAGTGCCAAGTGGGTCCTGAAAACTGACACCCAGAACAGTGGCTTCTGAGTTTTGTTTCCCAGGGAAAAACACTGTACAGTGGTTCAGGGTCCTGAGGCCTTAAATGGCCAGGTGCCTCGTCGAATTCCGCCTTTGTCAGGATGCCTCCCAGACGCAAAGTGGCACCCGTGCCAACTTGGTCTGGTTTGAGAGTGCCTAGTGGGTCCTGAAAACTGACACCCAGAACAGTGGCTTCTGAGTTTTGTTTCCCAGGGAAAAAGCCTGTACAATGGTTCAGGGTCCTGCGGCCTTAAATTTCCGGGTGCCTCCTTGAATTCCGCCTCACACAGGATGCCTCCCAGATGCAAGGTGGCACCAGTGCCAACTTGGTCTGGTTTGAGAGTGCCTAGTGGGTCCTGAAAACTGACACCCAGAACAGTGGCTTTTCAGTTTTGTTTCCCAGGGAAAAGGCCTGTAGAGTGGTTCAGGGTCCTGCCGCCTTATATTGCCGGGTGTCTCCTAGAATTCTGCCTCACACAGGATGCCTCCCAGATGCAAGGTGTCTGCAGTGCCAACTTGGTCTGGTTTGAGAGTGCCAAGTGGGTGCTGAAAACTGACACCCAGAACAGTGGCTTCTGAGTTTTGTTTCCCAGGGAAAAAGCCTGTACAGTGGTTCAGGGTCCTGAGGCCTTAAATTTCAGGGTGCCTCCTGGAATTCCGCCTCTCGCGGGATGCCTCCCAGACGCAATGTGGCACCCGTGCCAACTTGGTCTGGTTTGGTAGTGCCAAGTGGGTCCTGAAAACTGACACCCAGAACAGTGGTTTGTGAGTTTTGTTTCCCAGGGAAAAAGCCTGTAAAATCGTTCGGGGTCCTGCGGCCTTAAATTGCCGGGTGCCTCCTGGAGATCCGCCTCTTGCAGGATTTTTCCCAGATGCTATGCGGCACCATTGCCCACTTAGTCTGGTTTGAGAGTGTCAAGTGGGTCCTCCAAACTGACACCCAGAACAGTGGCTTCTGAGTTTTGTTTCCCAGGGAAATATCCTGTAGAGTGGTTCAGGGTCCTGCCGCGTTAAATTTCAGGGTGCCTCCTGGAATTCGGCCTCTCGCACAATGCCTCCCAGACGCAAGCTGTCACAAGTGCCAACATGGTCTCGTTTGAGAGTGCCAAGTGGGTCCTGAAAACTGACACCCAGAACAGTGGCTTCTGAGTTTTGTTTCCCAGGGAAAAACACTGTACAGTGGTTCAGGGTCCTGAGGCCTTAAATGGCCAGGTGCCTCGTCGAATTCCGCCTTTGTCAGGATGCCTCCCAGACGCAAAGTGGCACCCGTGCCAACTTGGTCTGGTTAGAGAGTGCCTAGTGGGTCCTGAAAACTGACACCCAGAACAGTGGCTTCTGAGTTTTGTTTCCCAGGGAAAAAGCCTGTACAATGGTTCAGGGTCCTGCGGCCTTAAATTTCCGGGTGCCTCCTTGAATTCCGCCTCACACAGGATGCCTCCCAGATGCAAGGTGGCACCAGTGCCAACTTGGTCTGGTTTGAGAGTGCCTAGTGGGTCCTGAAAACTGACACCCAGAACAGTGGCTTTTGAGTTTTGTTTCCCAGGGAAAAGGCCTGTAGAGTGGTTCAGGGTCCTGTGGCCTTATATTGCCGGGTGTCTCCTAGAATTCTGCCTCACACAGGATGCCTCCCAGATGCAAGGTGTCTGCAGTGCCAACTTGGTCTGGTTTGAGAGTGCCAAGTGGGTGCTGAAAACTGACACCCAGAACAGTGGCTTCTGAGTTTTGTTTCCCAGGGAAAAAGCCTGTACAGTGGTTCAGGGTCCTGAGGCCTTAAATTTCAGGGTGCCTCCTGGAATTCCGCCTCTCGCGGGATGCCTCCCAGACGCAATGTGGCACCCGTGCCAACTTGGTCTGGTTTGGTAGTGCCAAGTGGGTCCTGAAAACTGACACCCAGAACAGTGGTTTGTGAGTTTTGTTTCCCAGGGAAAAAGCCTGTACAATCGTTCGGGGTCTTGCGGCCTTAAATTTCCGAGTGCCTCCTGGAGATCAGCCTCTTGCAGGATGCCTCCCAGACGCAATGTGGCACCCGTGCCAACTTGGTCTGGTTTGGTAGTGCCAAGTGGGTCCTGAAAACTGACACCCAGAACAGTGGTTTGTGAGTTTTGTTTCCCAGGGAAATACCCTGTAGAGTGGTTCAGGGTCCTGCCGCGTTAAATTTCAGGGTGCCTCCTGGAATTCGGCCTCTCGCAGAATGCCTCCCAGACGCAAGCTGTCACAAGTGCCAACATGGTCTCGTTTGAGAGTGCCAAGTGGGTCCTGAAAACTGACACCCAGAACAGTGGCTTCTGAGTTTTGTTTCCCAGGGAAAAACACTGTACAGTGGTTCAGGGTCCTGAGGCCTCTAAATGGCCAGGTGCCTCGTCGAATTCCGCCTTTCTCAGGATGCCTCCCAGACGCAAGGTGGCACCCGTGCCAACTTGGTCTGGTTTGAGAGTGCCTAGTGGGTGCTGCAAACTGACACTAAGAACAGTGGCTTCTGAGTTTTGTTTCCCAGGGAAAAAGCCTGTACAATGGTTCAGGGTCCTGAGGCCTTAAATGGCCAGGTGCCTCCTTGAATTCCGCCTCTCGCAGGATGCCTTTCAGACGAAGGGTGGCAGCAGTGCCAACATGGTCTCGTTTGAGAGTGCCAAGTTGGTCCTGAAAACTGACACCCAGAACAGTGTTTTGTGAGTTTTGTTTCCCAGGGAAAAACACTGTACAGTGGTTCAGGGTCCTGAGGCCTTAAATGGCCAGGTGCCTCGTCGAATTCCGCCTTTCTCAGGATGCCTCCCAGACGCAAGGTGGCACCCGTGCCAACTTGGTCTGGTTTGAGAGTGCCTAGTGGGTCCTGAAAACTGACACTAAGAACAGTGGCTTCTGAGTTTTGTTTCCCAGGGAAAAAGCCTGTACAGTGGTTCAGGGTCCTGAGGCCTTAAATTTCAGGGTGCCTCCTGGAATTCCGCCTCTCGCGGGATGCCTCCCAGACGCAATGTGGCACCCGTGTCAACTTGGTCTGGTTTGGTAGTGCCAAGTGGGTCCTGAAAACTGACACCCAGAACAGTGGCTTCTGAGTTTTGTTTCCCAGGGAAATACCCTGTAGAGTGGTTCAGGGTCCTGCCGCGTTAAATTTCAGGGTGCCTCCTGGAATTCGGCCTCTCGCAGAATGCCTCCCAGACGCAAGCTGTCACAAGTGCCAACATGGTCTCGTTTGAGAGTGCCAAGTGGGTCCTGAAAACTGACACCCAGAACAGTGTTTTGTGAGTTTTGTTTCCCAGGGAAAAAGCCTGTACAATGGTTCAGGGTCCTGCGGCCTTAAATTTCCGGGTGCCTCCTTGAATTCCGCCTCACACAGGATGCCTCCCAGATGCAAGGTGGCACCAGTGCCAACTTGGTCTGGTTTGAGAGTGCCTAGTGGGTCCTGAAAACTGACACCCAGAACAGTGGCTTTTGAGTTTTGTTTCCCAGGGAAAAGGCCTGTAGAGTGGTTCAGGGTCCTGCGGCCTTATATTGCCGGGTGTCTCCTAGAATTCTGCCTCACACAGGATGCCTCCCAGATGCAAGGTGTCTGCAGTGCCAACTTGGTCTGGTTTGAGAGTGCCAAGTGGGTGCTGAAAACTGACACCCAGAACAGTGGCTTCTGAGTTTTGTTTCCCAGGGAAAAAGCCTGTACAGTGGTTCAGGGTCCTGAGGCCTTAAATTTCAGGGTGCCTCCTGGAATTCCGCCTCTCGCGGGATGCCTCCCAGACGCAATGTGGCACCCGTGCCAACTTGGTCTGGTTTGGTAGTGCCAAGTGGGTCCTGAAAACTGACACCCAGAACAGTGGTTTGTGAGTTTTGTTTCCCAGGGAAAAAGCCTGTACAATCGTTCGGCGTCCTGCGGCCTTAAATTGCCGGGTGCCTCCTGGAGATCCGCCTCTTGCAGGATTTTTCCCAGATGCTATGCGGCACCATTGCCCACTTAGTCTGGTTTGAGAGTGTCAAGTGGGTCCTCCAAACTGACACCCAGAACAGTGGCTTCTGAGTTTTGTTTCCCAGGGAAATACCCTGTAGAGTGGTTCAGGGTCCTGCCGCGTTAAATTTCAGGGTGCCTCCTGGAATTCGGCCTCTCGCAGAATGCCTCCCAGACGCAAGCTGTCACAAGTGCCAACATGGTCTCGTTTGAGAGTGCCAAGTGGGTCCTGAAAACTGACACCCAGAACAGTGGCTTCTGAGTTTTGTTTCCCAGGGAAAAACACTGTACAGTGGTTCAGGGTCCTGAGGCCTTAAATGGCCAGGTGCCTCGTCGAATTCCGCCTTTCTCAGGATGCCTCCCAGACGCAAGGTGGCACCCGTGCCAACTTGGTCTGGTTTGAGAGTGCCAAGTGGGTGCTGAAAACTGACACCCAGAACAGTGGCTTCTGAGTTTTGTTTCCCAGGGAAAAAGCCTGTACAGTGGTTCAGGGTCCTGCGGCCTTATATTGCCGGGTGTCTCCTAGAATTCTGCCTCACACAGGATGCCTCCCAGATGCAAGGTGGCACCAGTGCCAACTTGGTCTGGTTTGAGAGTGCCTAGTGGGTCCTGAAAACTGACACCCAGAACAGTGGCTTTTCAGTTTTGTTTCCCAGGGAAAAGGCCTGTAGAGTGGTTCAGGGTCCTGTGGCCTTATATTGCCGGGTGTCTCCTAGAATTCTGCCTCACACAGGATGCCTCCCAGATGCAAGGTGGCTGCAGTGCCAACTTGGTCTGGTTTGAGAGTGCCAAGTGGGTGCTGAAAACTGACACCCAGAACAGTGGCTTCTGAGTTTTGTTTCCCAGGGAAAAACACTGTACAGTGGTTCAGGGTCCTGAGGCCTTAAATGGCCAGGTGCCTCGTCGAATTCCGCCTCTCGCGGGATGCCTCCCAGACGCAATGTGGCACCCGTGCCAACTTGGTCTGGTTTGGTAGTGCCAAGTGGGTCCTGAAAACTGACACCCAGAACAGTGGTTTGTGAGTTTTGTTTCCCAGGGAAAAAGCCTGTACAATCGTTCGGGGTCCTGCGGCCTTAAATTGCCGGGTGCCTCCAGGAGATCCGCCTCTTGCAGGATTTTTCCCAGATGCTATGCGGCACCATTGCCCACTTAGTCTGGTTTGAGAATGCCTAGTGGGTCCTGCAAACTGACACCAAGAACAGTGGCTTGTGAGTTTTGTTTCCCAGGAAAAAAGCCTGTACAATGGTTCAGGGTCCTGAGGCCTTAAATTGCCAGGTGCCTCGTCGAATTCCGCCTCTCGCAGGATGCCTTTCAGACGAAGGGTGGCAGCAGTGCCAACATGGTCTTGTTTGAGAGTGCCAAGTGGGTCCTGAAAACTGACACCCAGAACAGTGTTTTGTGAGTTTTGTTTCCCAGGGAAAAACACTGTACAGTGGTTCAGGGTCCTGCGGCCTTAAATTGCCGGGTGCCTCCTGGAGATCCGCCTCTTGCAGGATTTTTCCCAGATGCTTTGCGGCACCATTGCCCACTTAGTCTGGTTTGAGAGTGTCAAGTGGGTCCTCCAAACTGACACCCAGAACAGTGGCTTCTGAGTTTTGTTTCCCAGGGAAATACCCTGTAGAGTGGTTCAGGGTCCTGCCGCGTTAAATTTCAGGGTGCCTCCTGGAATTCGGCCTCTCGCAGAATGCCTCCCAGACGCAAGCTGTCACAAGTGCCAACATGGTCTCGTTTGAGAGTGCCAAGTGGGTCCTGAAAACTGACACCCAGAACAGTGGCTTCTGAGTTTTTTTTCCCAGGGAAAAACACTGTACAGTGGTTCAGGGTCCTGAGGCCTTAAATGGCCAGGTGCCTCGTCGAATTCCGCCTTTGTCAGGATGCCTCCCAGACGCAAAGTGGCACCCGTGCCAACTTGGTCTGGTTTGAGAGTGCCTAGTGGGTCCTGAAAACTGACACCCAGAACAGTGGCTTTTGAGTTTTGTTTCCCAGGGAAAAGGCCTGTAGAGTGGTTCAGGGTCCTGCGGCCTTATATTGCCGGGTGTCTCCTAGAATTCTGCCTCACACAGGATGCCTCCCAGATGCAAGGTGTCTGCAGTGCCAACTTGGTCTGGTTTGAGAGTGCCAAGTGGGTGCTGAAAACTGACACCCAGAACAGTGGCTTCTGAGTTTTGTTTCCCAGGGAAAAAGCCTGTACAGTGGTTCAGGGTCCTGAGGCCTTAAATTTCAGGGTGCCTCCTGGAATTCCGCCTCTCGCGGGATGCCTCCCAGACGCAATGTGGCACCCGTGCCAACTTGGTCTGGTTTGGTAGTGCCAAGTGGGTCCTGAAAACTGACACCCAGAACAGTGGTTTGTGAGTTTTGTTTCCCAGGGAAAAAGCCTGTAAAATCGTTCGGGGTCCTGCGGCCTTAAATTTCCGGGTGCCTCCTGGAGATCAGCCTCTTGCAGGATTTTTCCCAGATGCTATGCGGCACCATTGCCCACTTAGTCTGGTTTGAGAGTGTCAAGTGGGTCCTCCAAACTGACACCCAGAACAGTGGCTTCTGAGTTTTGTTTCCCAGGGAAATACCCTGTAGAGTGGTTCAGGGTCCTGCCGCGTTAAATTTCAGGGTGCCTCCTGGAATTCGGCCTCTCGCAGAATGCCTCCCAGACGCAAGCTGTCACAAGTGCCAACATGGTCTCGTTTGAGAGTGCCAAGTGGGTCCTGAAAACTGACACCCAGAACAGTGGCTTCTGAGTTTTGTTTCCCAGGGAAAAACACTGTACAGTGGTTCAGGGTCCTGAGGCCTCTAAATGGCCAGGTGCCTCGTCGAATTCCGCCTTTCTCAGGATGCCTCCCAGACGCAAGGTGGCACCCGTGCCAACTTGGTCTGGTTTGAGAGTGCCTAGTGGGTGCTGCAAACTGACACTAAGAACAGTGGCTTCTGAGTTTTGTTTCCCAGGGAAAAAGCCTGTACAATGGTTCAGGGTCCTGAGGCCTTAAATGGCCAGGTGCCTCCTTGAATTCCGCCTCTAGCAGGATGCCTTTCAGACGAAGGGTGGCAGCAGTGCCAACATGGTCTCGTTTGAGAGTGCCAAGTTGGTCCTGAAAACTGACACCCAGAACAGTGTTTTGTGAGTTTTGTTTCCCAGGGAAAAACACTGTACAGTGGTTCAGGGTCCTGAGGCCTTAAATGGCCAGGTGCCTCGTCGAATTCCGCCTTTCTCAGGATGCCTCCCAGACGCAAGGTGGCACCCGTGCCAACTTGGTCTGGTTTGAGAGTGCCTAGTGGGTCCTGAAAACTGACACTAAGAACAGTGGCTTCTGAGTTTTGTTTCCCAGGGAAAAAGCCTGTACAGTGGTTCAGGGTCCTGAGGCCTTAAATTTCAGGGTGCCTCCTGGAATTCCGCCTCTCGCGGGATGCCTCCCAGACGCAATGTGGCACCCGTGTCAACTTGGTCTGGTTTGGTAGTGCCAAGTGGGTCCTGAAAACTGACACCCAGAACAGTGGCTTCTGAGTTTTGTTTCCCAGGGAAAAAGCCTGTACAATGGTTCAGGGTCCTGCGGCCTTAAATTTCCGGGTGCCTCCTTGAATTCCGCCTCACACAGGATGCCTCCCAGATGCAAGGTGGCACCAGTGCCAACTTGGTCTGGTTTGAGAGTGCAAAGTGGGTCCTGAAAACTGACACCCAGAACAGTGGTTTGTGAGTTTTGTTTCCCAGGGAAAAAGCCTGTACAATCGTTCGGGGTCCTGCGGCCTTAAATTTCCGAGTGCCTCCTGGAGATCAGCCTCTTGCAGGATGCCTCCCAGACGCAATGTGGCACCCGTGCCAACTTGGTCTGGTTTGGTAGTGCCAAGTGGGTCCTGAAAACTGACACCCAGAACAGTGGTTTGTGAGTTTTGTTTCCCAGGGAAATACCCTGTAGAGTGGTTCAGGGTCCTGCCGCGTTAAATTTCAGGGTGCCTCCTGGAATTCGGCCTCTCGCAGAATGCCTCCCAGACGCAAGCTGTCACAAGTGCCAACATGGTCTCGTTTGAGAGTGCCAAGTGGGTCCTGAAAACTGACACCCAGAACAGTGGCTTCTGAGTTTTGTTTCCCAGGGAAAAACACTGTACAGTGGTTCAGGGTCCTGAGGCCTCTAAATGGCCAGGTGCCTCGTCGAATTCCGCCTTTCTCAGGATGCCTCCCAGACGCAAGGTGGCACCCGTGCCAACTTGGTCTGGTTTGAGAGTGCCTAGTGGGTCCTGAAAACTGACACCCAGAACAGTGGCTTCTGAGTTTTGTTTCCCAGGGAAAAGGCCTGTAGAGTGGTTCAGGGTCCTGCGGCCTTAAATTTCCGGGTGCCTCCTTGAATTCCGCCTCACACAGGATGCCTCCCAGATGCAAGGTGGCACCAGTGCCAACTTGGTCTGGTTTGAGAGTGCCTAGTGGGTCCTGAAAACTGACACCCAGAACAGTGGCTTTTCAGTTTTGTTTCCCAGGGAAAAGGCCTGTAGAGTGGTTCAGGGTCCTGCGGCCTTATATTGCCGGGTGTCTCCTAGAATTCTGCCTCACACAGGATGCCTCCCAGATGCAAGGTGGCTGCAGTGCCAACTTGGTCTGGTTTGAGAGTGCCAAGTGGGTGCTGAAAACTGACACCCAGAACAGTGGCTTCTGAGTTTTGTTTCCCAGGGAAAAAGCCTGTACAGTGGTTCAGGGTCCTGAGGCCTTAAATTTCAGGGTGCCTCCTGGAATTCCGCCTCTCGCGGGATGCCTCCCAGACGCAATGTGGCACCCGTGCCAACTTGGTCTGGTTTGGTAGTGCCAAGTGGGTCCTGAAAACTGACACCCAGAACAGTGGTTTGTGAGTTTTGTTTCCCAGGGAAAAAGCCTGTAAAATCGTTCGGGGTCCTGCGGCCTTAAATTGCCGGGTGCCTCCTGGAGATCCGCCTCTTGCAGGATTTTTCCCAGATGCTATGCGGCACCATTGCCCACTTAGTCTGGTTTGAGAGTGTCAAGTGGGTCCTCCAAACTGACACCCAGAACAGTGGCTTCTGAGTTTTGTTTCCCAGGGAAATATCCTGTAGAGTGGTTCAGGGTCCTGCCGCGTTAAATTTCAGGGTGCCTCCTGGAATTCGGCCTCTCGCAGAATGCCTCCCAGACGCAAGCTGTCACAAGTGCCAACATGGTCTCGTTTGAGAGTGCCAAGTGGGTCCTGAAAACTGACACCCAGAACAGTGGCTTCTGAGTTTTGTTTCCCAGGGAAAAACACTGTACAGTGGTTCAGGGTCCTGAGGCCTTAAATGGCCAGGTGCCTCGTCGAATTCCGCCTTTGTCAGGATGCCTCCCAGACGCAAAGTGGCACCCGTGCCAACTTGGTCTGGTTTGAGAGTGCCTAGTGGGTCCTGAAAACTGACACCCAGAACAGTGGCTTCTGAGTTTTGTTTCCCAGGGAAAAAGCCTGTACAATGGTTCAGGGTCCTGCGGCCTTAAATTTCCGGGTGCCTCCTTGAATTCCGCCTCACACAGGATGCCTCCCAGATGCAAGGTGGCACCAGTGCCAACTTGGTCTGGTTTGAGAGTGCCAAGTGGGTCCTGAAAACTGACACCCAGAACAGTGGCTTTTGAGTTTTGTTTCCCAGGGAAAAGGCCTGTAGAGTGGTTCAGGGTCCTGTGGCCTTATATTGCCGGGTGTCTCCTAGAATTCTGCCTCACACAGGATGCCTCCCAGATGCAAGGTGTCTGCAGTGCCAACTTGGTCTGGTTTGAGAGTGCCAAGTGGGTGCTGAAAACTGACACCCAGAACAGTGGCTTCTGAGTTTTGTTTCCCAGGGAAAAAGCCTGTACAGTGGTTCAGGGTCCTGAGGCCTTAAATTTCAGGGTGCCTCCTGGAATTCCGCCTCTCGCGGGATGCCTCCCACACGCAATGTGGCACCCGTGCCAACTTGGTCTGGTTTGGTAGTGCCAAGTGGGTCCTGAAAACTGACACCCAGAACAGTGGTTTGTGAGTTTTGTTTCCCAGGGAAAAAGCCTGTACAATCGTTCGGCGTCCTGCGGCCTTAAATTGCCGGGTGCCTCCTGGAGATCCGCCTCTTGCAGGATTTTTCCCAGATGCTATGCGGCACCATTGCCCACTTAGTCTGGTTTGAGAGTGTCAAGTGGGTCCTCCAAACTGACACCCAGAACAGTGGCTTCTGAGTTTTGTTTCCCAGGGAAATACCCTGTAGAGTGGTTCAGGGTCCTGCCGCGTTAAATTTCAGGGTGCCTCCTGGAATTCGGCCTCTCGCAGAATGCCTCCCAGACGCAAGCTGTCACAAGTGCCAACATGGTCTCGTTTGAGAGTGCCAAGTGGGTCCTGAAAACTGACACCCAGAACAGTGGCTTCTGAGTTTTGTTTCCCAGGGAAAAACACTGTACAGTGGTTCAGGGTCCTGAGGCCTTAAATGGCCAGGTGCCTCGTCGAATTCCGCCTTTCTCAGGATGCCTCCCAGACGCAAGGTGGCACCCGTGCCAACTTGGTCTGGTTTGAGAGTGCCAAGTGGGTGCTGAAAACTGACACCCAGAACAGTGGCTTCTGAGTTTTGTTTCCCAGGGAAAAAGCCTGTACAGTGGTTCAGGGTCCTGCGGCCTTATATTGCCGGGTGTCTCCTAGAATTCTGCCTCACACAGGATGCCTCCCAGATGCAAGGTGGCACCAGTGCCAACTTGGTCTGGTTTGAGAGTGCCTAGTGGGTCCTGAAAACTGACACCCAGAACAGTGGCTTTTCAGTTTTGTTTCCCAGGGAAAAGGCCTGTAGAGTGGTTCAGGGTCCTGTGGCCTTATATTGCCGGGTGTCTCCTAGAATTCTGCCTCACACAGGATGCCTCCCAGATGCAAGGTGGCTGCAGTGCCAACTTGGTCTGGTTTGAGAGTGCCAAGTGGGTGCTGAAAACTGACACCCAGAACAGTGGCTTCTGAGTTTTGTTTCCCAGGGAAAAACACTGTACAGTGGTTCAGGGTCCTGAGGCCTTAAATGGCCAGGTGCCTCGTCGAATTCCGCCTCTCGCGGGATGCCTCCCAGACGCAATGTGGCACCCGTGCCAACTTGGTCTGGTTTGGTAGTGCCAAGTGGGTCCTGAAAACTGACACCCAGAACAGTGGTTTGTGAGTTTTGTTTCCCAGGGAAAAAGCCTGTACAATCGTTCGGGGTCCTGCGGCCTTAAATTGCCGGGTGCCTCCAGGAGATCCGCCTCTTGCAGGATTTTTCCCAGATGCTATGCGGCACCATTGCCCACTTAGTCTGGTTTGAGAATGCCTAGTGGGTCCTGCAAACTGACACCAAGAACAGTGGCTTGTGAGTTTTGTTTCCCAGGAAAAAAGCCTGTACAATGGTTCAGGGTCCTGAGGCCTTAAATTGCCAGGTGCCTCGTCGAATTCCGCCTCTCGCAGGATGCCTTTCAGACGAAGGGTGGCAGCAGTGCCAACATGGTCTTGTTTGAGAGTGCCAAGTTGGTCCTGAAAACTGACACCCAGAACAGTGTTTTGTGAGTTTTGTTTCCCAGGGAAAAACACTGTACAGTGGTTCAGGGTCCTGCGGCCTTAAATTGCCGGGTGCCTCCTGGAGATCCGCCTCTTGCAGGATTTTTCCCAGATGCTATGCGGCACCATTGCCCACTTAGTCTGGTTTGAGAGTGTCAAGTGGGTCCTCCAAACTGACACCCAGAACAGTGGCTTCTGAGTTTTGTTTCCCAGGGAAATACCTTGTAGAGTGGTTCAGGGTCCTGCTGCGTTAAATTTCAGGGTGCCTCCTGGAATTCGGCCTCTCGCAGAATGCCTCCCAGACGCAAGCTGTCACAAGTGCCAACATGGTCTCGTTTGAGAGTGCCAAGTGGGTCCTGAAAACTGACACCCAGAACAGTGGCTTCTGAGTTTTGTTTCCCAGGGAAAAACACTGTACAGTGGTTCAGGGTCCTGAGGCCTTAAATGGCCAGGTGCCTCGTCGAATTCCGCCTTTGTCAGGATGCCTCCCAGACGCAAAGTGGCACCCGTGCCAACTTGGTCTGGTTTGAGAGTGCCTAGTGGGTCCTGAAAACTGACACCCAGAACAGTGGCTTTTGAGTTTTGTTTCCCAGGGAAAAGGCCTGTAGAGTGGTTCAGGGTCCTGCGGCCTTATATTGCCGGGTGTCTCCTAGAATTCTGCCTCACACAGGATGCCTCCCAGATGCAAGGTGTCTGCAGTGCCAACTTGGTCTGGTTTGAGAGTGCCAAGTGGGTGCTGAAAACTGACACCCAGAACAGTGGCTTCTGAGTTTTGTTTCCCAGGGAAAAAGCCTGTACAGTGGTTCAGGGTCCTGAGGCCTTAAATTTCAGGGTGCCTCCTGGAATTCCGCCTCTCGCGGGATGCCTCCCAGACGCAATGTGGCACCCGTGCCAACTTGGTCTGGTTTGGTAGTGCCAAGTGGGTCCTGAAAACTGACACCCAGAACAGTGGTTTGTGAGTTTTGTTTCCCAGGGAAAAAGCCTGTAAAATCGTTCGGGGTCCTGCGGCCTTAAATTTCCGGGTGCCTCCTGGAGATCAGCCTCTTGCAGGATTTTTCCCAGATGCTATGCGGCACCATTGCCCACTTAGTCTGGTTTGAGAGTGTCAAGTGGGTCCTCCAAACTGACACCCAGAACAGTGGCTTCTGAGTTTTGTTTCCCAGGGAAATACCCTGTAGAGTGGTTCAGGGTCCTGCCGCGTTAAATTTCAGGGTGCCTCCTGGAATTCGGCCTCTCGCAGAATGCCTCCCAGACGCAAGCTGTCACAAGTGCCAACATGGTCTCGTTTGAGAGTGCCAAGTGGGTCCTGAAAACTGACACCCAGAACAGTGGCTTCTGAGTTTTGTTTCCCAGGGAAAAACACTGTACAGTGGTTCAGGGTCCTGAGGCCTCTAAATGGCCAGGTGCCTCGTCGAATTCCGCCTTTCTCAGGATGCCTCCCAGACGCAAGGTGGCACCCGTGCCAACTTGGTCTGGTTTGAGAGTGCCTAGTGGGTGCTGCAAACTGACACTAAGAACAGTGGCTTCTGAGTTTTGTTTCCCAGGGAAAAAGCCTGTACAATGGTTCAGGGTCCTGAGGCCTTAAATGGCCAGGTGCCTCCTTGAATTCCGCCTCTCGCAGGATGCCTTTCAGACGAAGGGTGGCAGCAGTGCCAACATGGTCTCGTTTGAGAGTGCCAAGTTGGTCCTGAAAACTGACACCCAGAACAGTGTTTTGTGAGTTTTGTTTCCCAGGGAAAAACACTGTACAGTGGTTCAGGGTCCTGAGGCCTTAAATGGCCAGGTGCCTCGTCGAATTCCGCCTTTCTCAGGATGCCTCCCAGACGCAAGGTGGCACCCGTGCCAACTTGGTCTGGTTTGAGAGTGCCTAGTGGGTCCTGAAAACTGACACTAAGAACAGTGGCTTCTGAGTTTTGTTTCCCAGGGAAAAAGCCTGTACAGTGGTTCAGGGTCCTGAGGCCTTAAATTTCAGGGTGCCTCCTGGAATTCCGCCTCTCGCGGGATGCCTCCCAGACGCAATGTGGCACCCGTGTCAACTTGGTCTGGTTTGGTAGTGCCAAGTGGGTCCTGAAAACTGACACCCAGAACAGTGGCTTCTGAGTTTTGTTTCCCAGGGAAAAAGCCTGTACAATGGTTCAGGGTCCTGCGGCCTTAAATTTCCGGGTGCCTCCTTGAATTCCGCCTCACACAGGATGCCTCCCAGATGCAAGGTGGCACCAGTGCCAACTTGGTCTGGTTTGAGAGTGCAAAGTGGGTCCTGAAAACTGACACCCAGAACAGTGGTTTGTGAGTTTTGTTTCCCAGGGAAAAAGCCTGTACAATCGTTCGGGGTCCTGCGGCCTTAAATTTCCGAGTGCCTCCTGGAGATCAGCCTCTTGCAGGATGCCTCCCAGACGCAATGTGGCACCCGTGCCAACTTGGTCTGGTTTGGTAGTGCCAAGTGGGTCCTGAAAACTGACACCCAGAACAGTGGTTTGTGAGTTTTGTTTCCCAGGGAAATACCCTGTAGAGTGGTTCAGGGTCCTGCCGCGTTAAATTTCAGGGTGCCTCCTGGAATTCGGCCTCTCGCAGAATGCCTCCCAGACGCAAGCTGTCACAAGTGCCAACATGGTCTCGTTTGAGAGTGCCAAGTGGGTCCTGAAAACTGACACCCAGAACAGTGGCTTCTGAGTTTTGTTTCCCAGGGAAAAACACTGTACAGTGGTTCAGGGTCCTGAGGCCTCTAAATGGCCAGGTGCCTCGTCGAATTCCGCCTTTGTCAGGATGCCTCCCAGACGCAAGGTGGCACCCGTGCCAACTTGGTCTGGTTTGAGAGTGCCTAGTGGGTCCTGAAAACTGACACCCAGAACAGTGGCTTCTGAGTTTTGTTTCCCAGGGAAAAGGCCTGTAGAGTGGTTCAGGGTCCTGCGGCCTTAAATTTCCGGGTGCCTCCTTGAATTCCGCCTCACACAGGATGCCTCCCAGATGCAAGGTGGCACCAGTGCCAACTTGGTCTGGTTTGAGAGTGCCTAGTGGGTCCTGAAAACTGACACCCAGAACAGTGGCTTTTGAGTTTTGTTTCCCAGGGAAAAGGCCTGTAGAGTGGTTCAGGGTCCTGCGGCCTTATATTGCCGGGTGTCTCCTAGAATTCTGCCTCACACAGGATGCCTCCCAGATGCAAGGTGGCTGCAGTGCCAACTTGGTCTGGTTTGAGAGTGCCAAGTGGGTGCTGAAAACTGACACCCAGAACAGTGGCTTCTGAGTTTTGTTTCCCAGGGAAAAAGCCTGTACAGTGGTTCAGGGTCCTGAGGCCTTAAATTTCAGGGTGCCTCCTGGAATTCCGCCTCTCGCGGGATGCCTCCCAGACGCAATGTGGCACCCGTGCCAACTTGGTCTGGTTTGGTAGTGCCAAGTGGGTCCTGAAAACTGACACCCAGAACAGTGGTTTGTGAGTTTTGTTTCCCAGGGAAAAAGCCTGTAAAATCGTTCGGGGTCCTGCGGCCTTAAATTGCCGGGTGCCTCCTGGAGATCCGCCTCTTGCAGGATTTTTCCCAGATGCTATGCGGCACCATTGCCCACTTAGTCTGGTTTGAGAGTGTCAAGTGGGTCCTCCAAACTGACACCCAGAACAGTGGCTTCTGAGTTTTGTTTCCCAGGGAAATATCCTGTAGAGTGGTTCAGGGTCCTGCCGCGTTAAATTTCAGGGTGCCTCCTGGAATTCGGCCTCTCGCAGAATGCCTCCCAGACGCAAGCTGTCACAAGTGCCAACATGGTCTCGTTTGAGAGTGCCAAGTGGGTCCTGAAAACTGACACCCAGAACAGTGGCTTCTGAGTTTTGTTTCCCAGGGAAAAACACTGTACAGTGGTTCAGGGTCCTGAGGCCTTAAATGGCCAGGTGCCTCGTCGAATTCCGCCTTTCTCAGGATGCCTCCCAGACGCAAAGTGGCACCCGTGCCAACTTGGTCTGGTTAGAGAGTGCCTAGTGGGTCCTGAAAACTGACACCCAGAACAGTGGCTTCTGAGTTTTGTTTCCCAGGGAAAAAGCCTGTACAATGGTTCAGGGTCCTGCGGCCTTAAATTTCCGGGTGCCTCCTTGAATTCCGCCTCACACAGGATGCCTCCCAGATGCAAGGTGGCACCAGTGCCAACTTGGTCTGGTTTGAGAGTGCCTAGTGGGTCCTGAAAACTGACACCCAGAACAGTGGCTTTTGAGTTTTGTTTCCCAGGGAAAAGGCCTGTAGAGTGGTTCAGGGTCCTGTGGCCTTATATTGCCGGGTGTCTCCTAGAATTCTGCCTCACACAGGATGCCTCCCAGATGCAAGGTGTCTGCAGTGCCAACTTGGTCTGGTTTGAGAGTGCCAAGTGGGTGCTGAAAACTGACACCCAGAACAGTGGCTTCTGAGTTTTGTTTCCCAGGGAAAAAGCCTGTACAGTGGTTCAGGGTCCTGAGGCCTTAAATTTCAGGGTGCCTCCTGGAATTCCGCCTCTCGCGGGATGCCTCCCACACGCAATGTGGCACCCGTGCCAACTTGGTCTGGTTTGGTAGTGCCAAGTGGGTCCTGAAAACTGACACCCAGAACAGTGGTTTGTGAGTTTTGTTTCCCAGGGAAAAAGCCTGTACAATCGTTCGGGGTCTTGCGGCCTTAAATTTCCGAGTGCCTCCTGGAGATCAGCCTCTTGCAGGATGCCTCCCAGACGCAATGTGGCACCCGTGCCAACTTGGTCTGGTTTGGTAGTGCCAAGTGGGTCCTGAAAACTGACACCCAGAACAGTGGTTTGTGAGTTTTGTTTCCCAGGGAAATACCCTGTAGAGTGGTTCAGGGTCCTGCCGCGTTAAATTTCAGGGTGCCTCCTGGAATTCGGCCTCTCGCAGAATGCCTCCCAGACGCAAGCTGTCACAAGTGCCAACATGGTCTCGTTTGAGAGTGCCAAGTGGGTCCTGAAAACTGACACCCAGAACAGTGGCTTCTGAGTTTTGTTTCCCAGGGAAAAACACTGTACAGTGGTTCAGGGTCCTGAGGCCTCTAAATGGCCAGGTGCCTCGTCGAATTCCGCCTTTCTCAGGATGCCTCCCAGACGCAAGGTGGCACCCGTGCCAACTTGGTCTTGTTTGAGAGTGCCTAGTGGGTCCTGCAAACTGACACTAAGAACAGTGGCTTCTGAGTTTTGTTTCCCAGGGAAAAAGCCTGTACAATGGTTCAGGGTCCTGAGGCCTTAAATGGCCAGGTGCCTCCTTGAATTCCGCCTCTCGCAGGATGCCTTTCAGACGAAGGGTGGCAGCAGTGCCAACATGGTCTCGTTTGAGAGTGCCAAGTTGGTCCTGAAAACTGACACCCAGAACAGTGTTTTGTGAGTTTTGTTTCCCAGGGAAAAACACTGTACAGTGGTTCAGGGTCCTGAGGCCTTAAATGGCCAGGTGCCTCGTCGAATTCCGCCTTTCTCAGGATGCCTCCCAGACGCAAGGTGGCACCCGTGCCAACTTGGTCTGGTTTGAGAGTGCCTAGTGGGTCCTGAAAACTGACACTAAGAACAGTGGCTTCTGAGTTTTGTTTCCCAGGGAAAAAGCCTGTACAGTGGTTCAGGGTCCTGAGGCCTTAAATTTCAGGGTGCCTCCTGGAATTCCGCCTCTCGCGGGATGCCTCCCAGACGCAATGTGGCACCCGTGTCAACTTGGTCTGGTTTGGTAGTGCCAAGTGGGTCCTGAAAACTGACACCCAGAACAGTGGCTTCTGAGTTTTGTTTCCCAGGGAAATACCCTGTAGAGTGGTTCAGGGTCCTGCCGCGTTAAATTTCAGGGTGCCTCCTGGAATTCGGCCTCTCGCAGAATGCCTCCCAGACGCAAGCTGTCACAAGTGCCAACATGGTCTCGTTTGAGAGTGCCAAGTGGGTCCTGAAAACTGACACCCAGAACAGTGTTTTGTGAGTTTTGTTTCCCAGGGAAAAAGCCTGTACAATGGTTCAGGGTCCTGCGGCCTTAAATTTCCGGGTGCCTCCTTGAATTCCGCCTCACACAGGATGCCTCCCAGATGCAAGGTGGCACCAGTGCCAACTTGGTCTGGTTTGAGAGTGCCTAGTGGGTCCTGAAAACTGACACCCAGAACAGTGGCTTCTGAGTTTTGTTTCCCAGGGAAAAAGCCTGTACAGTGGTTCAGGGTCCTGAGGCCTTAAATTTCAGGGTGCCTCCTGGAATTCCGCCTCTCGCGGGATGCCTCCCAGACGCAATGTGGCACCCGTGTCAACTTGGTCTGGTTTGGTAGTGCCAAGTGGGTCCTGAAAACTGACACCCAGAACAGTGGCTTCTGAGTTTTGTTTCCCAGGGAAATACCCTGTAGAGTGGTTCAGGGTCCTGCCGCGTTAAATTTCAGGGTGCCTCCTGGAATTCGGCCTCTCGCAGAATGCCTCCCAGACGCAAGCTGTCACAAGTGCCAACATGGTCTCGTTTGAGAGTGCCAAGTGGGTCCTGAAAACTGACACCCAGAACAGTGGCTTCTGAGTTTTGTTTCCCAGGGAAAAACACTGTACAGTGGTTCAGGGTCCTGAGGCCTCTAAATGGCCAGGTGCCTCGTCGAATTCCGCCTTTCTCAGGATGCCTCCCAGACGCAAGGTGGCACCCGTGCCAACTTGGTCTGGTTTGAGAGTGCCTAGTGGGTCCTGAAAACTGACACCCAGAACAGTGGCTTCTGAGTTTTGTTTCCCAGGGAAAAGGCCTGTAGAGTGGTTCAGGGTCCTGCGGCCTTAAATTTCCGGGTGCCTCCTTGAATTCCGCCTCACACAGGATGCCTCCCAGATGCAAGGTGGCACCAGTGCCAACTTGGTCTGGTTTGAGAGTGCCTAGTGGGTCCTGAAAACTGACACCCAGAACAGTGGCTTTTGAGTTTTGTTTCCCAGGGAAAAGGCCTGTAGAGTGGTTCAGGGTCCTGCGGCCTTATATTGCCGGGTGTCTCCTAGAATTCTGCCTCACACAGGATGCCTCCCAGATGCAAGGTGGCTGCAGTGCCAACTTGGTCTGGTTTGAGAGTGCCAAGTGGGTGCTGAAAACTGACACCCAGAACAGTGGCTTCTGAGTTTTGTTTCCCAGGGAAAAAGCCTGTACAGTGGTTCAGGGTCCTGAGGCCTTAAATTTCAGGGTGCCTCCTGGAATTCCGCCTCTCGCGGGATGCCTCCCAGACGCAATGTGGCACCCGTGCCAACTTGGTCTGGTTTGGTAGTGCCAAGTGGGTCCTGAAAACTGACACCCAGAACAGTGGTTTGTGAGTTTTGTTTCCCAGGGAAAAAGCCTGTAAAATCGTTCGGGGTCCTGCGGCCTTAAATTGCCGGGTGCCTCCTGGAGATCCGCCTCTTGCAGGATTTTTCCCAGATGCTATGCGGCACCATTGCCCACTTAGTCTGGTTTGAGAGTGTCAAGTGGGTCCTCCAAACTGACACCCAGAACAGTGGCTTCTGAGTTTTGTTTCCCAGGGAAATATCCTGTAGAGTGGTTCAGGGTCCTGCCGCGTTAAATTTCAGGGTGCCTCCTGGAATTCGGCCTCTCGCAGAATGCCTCCCAGACGCAAGCTGTCACAAGTGCCAACATGGTCTCGTTTGAGAGTGCCAAGTGGGTCCTGAAAACTGACACCCAGAACAGTGGCTTCTGAGTTTTGTTTCCCAGGGAAAAACACTGTACAGTGGTTCAGGGTCCTGAGGCCTTAAATGGCCAGGTGCCTCGTCGAATTCCGCCTTTCTCAGGATGCCTCCCAGACGCAAAGTGGCACCCGTGCCAACTTGGTCTGGTTAGAGAGTGCCTAGTGGGTCCTGAAAACTGACACCCAGAACAGTGGCTTCTGAGTTTTGTTTCCCAGGGAAAAAGCCTGTACAATGGTTCAGGGTCCTGCGGCCTTAAATTTCCGGGTGCCTCCTTGAATTCCGCCTCACACAGGATGCCTCCCAGATGCAAGGTGGCACCAGTGCCAACTTGGTCTGGTTTGAGAGTGCCTAGTGGGTCCTGAAAACTGACACCCAGAACAGTGGCTTTTGAGTTTTGTTTCCCAGGGAAAAGGCCTGTAGAGTGGTTCAGGGTCCTGTGGCCTTATATTGCCGGGTGTCTCCTAGAATTCTGCCTCACACAGGATGCCTCCCAGATGCAAGGTGTCTGCAGTGCCAACTTGGTCTGGTTTGAGAGTGCCAAGTGGGTGCTGAAAACTGACACCCAGAACAGTGGCTTCTGAGTTTTGTTTCCCAGGGAAAAAGCCTGTACAGTGGTTCAGGGTCCTGAGGCCTTAAATTTCAGGGTGCCTCCTGGAATTCCGCCTCTCGCGGGATGCCTCCCACACGCAATGTGGCACCCGTGCCAACTTGGTCTGGTTTGGTAGTGCCAAGTGGGTCCTGAAAACTGACACCCAGAACAGTGGTTTGTGAGTTTTGTTTCCCAGGGAAAAAGCCTGTACAATCGTTCGGGGTCTTGCGGCCTTAAATTTCCGAGTGCCTCCTGGAGATCAGCCTCTTGCAGGATGCCTCCCAGATGCAATGTGGCACCCGTGCCAACTTGGTCTGGTTTGGTAGTGCCAAGTGGGTCCTGAAAACTGACACCCAGAACAGTGGTTTGTGAGTTTTGTTTCCCAGGGAAATACCCTGTAGAGTGGTTCAGGGTCCTGCCGCGTTAAATTTCAGGGTGCCTCCTGGAATTCGGCCTCTCGCAGAATGCCTCCCAGACGCAAGCTGTCACAAGTGCCAACATGGTCTCGTTTGAGAGTGCCAAGTGGGTCCTGAAAACTGACACCCAGAACAGTGGCTTCTGAGTTTTGTTTCCCAGGGAAAAACACTGTACAGTGGTTCAGGGTCCTGAGGCCTCTAAATGGCCAGGTGCCTCGTCGAATTCCGCCTTTCTCAGGATGCCTCCCAGACGCAAGGTGGCACCCGTGCCAACTTGGTCTTGTTTGAGAGTGCCTAGTGGGTCCTGCAAACTGACACTAAGAACAGTGGCTTCTGAGTTTTGTTTCCCAGGGAAAAAGCCTGTACAATGGTTCAGGGTCCTGAGGCCTTAAATGGCCAGGTGCCTCCTTGAATTCCGCCTCTCGCAGGATGCCTTTCAGACGAAGGGTGGCAGCAGTGCCAACATGGTCTCGTTTGAGAGTGCCAAGTTGGTCCTGAAAACTGACACCCAGAACAGTGTTTTGTGAGTTTTGTTTCCCAGGGAAAAACACTGTACAGTGGTTCAGGGTCCTGAGGCCTTAAATGGCCAGGTGCCTCGTCGAATTCCGCCTTTCTCAGGATGCCTCCCAGACGCAAGGTGGCACCCGTGCCAACTTGGTCTGGTTTGAGAGTGCCTAGTGGGTCCTGAAAACTGACACTAAGAACAGTGGCTTCTGAGTTTTGTTTCCCAGGGAAAAAGCCTGTACAGTGGTTCAGGGTCCTGAGGCCTTAAATTTCAGGGTGCCTCCTGGAATTCCGCCTCTCGCGGGATGCCTCCCAGACGCAATGTGGCACCCGTGTCAACTTGGTCTGGTTTGGTAGTGCCAAGTGGGTCCTGAAAACTGACACCCAGAACAGTGGCTTCTGAGTTTTGTTTCCCAGGGAAATACCCTGTAGAGTGGTTCAGGGTCCTGCCGCGTTAAATTTCAGGGTGCCTCCTGGAATTCGGCCTCTCGCAGAATGCCTCCCAGACGCAAGCTGTCACAAGTGCCAACATGGTCTCGTTTGAGAGTGCCAAGTGGGTCCTGAAAACTGACACCCAGAACAGTGTTTTGTGAGTTTTGTTTCCCAGGGAAAAAGCCTGTACAATGGTTCAGGGTCCTGCGGCCTTAAATTTCCGGGTGCCTCCTTGAATTCCGCCTCACACAGGATGCCTCCCAGATGCAAGGTGGCACCAGTGCCAACTTGGTCTGGTTTGAGAGTGCCTAGTGGGTCCTGAAAACTGACACCCAGAACAGTGGCTTTTGAGTTTTGTTTCCCAGGGAAAAGGCCTGTAGAGTGGTTCAGGGTCCTGCGGCCTTATATTGCCGGGTGTCTCCTAGAATTCTGCCTCACACAGGATGCCTCCCAGATGCAAGGTGTCTGCAGTGCCAACTTGGTCTGGTTTGAGAGTGCCAAGTGGGTGCTGAAAACTGACACCCAGAACAGTGGCTTCTGAGTTTTGTTTCCCAGGGAAAAAGCCTGTACAGTGGTTCAGGGTCCTGAGGCCTTAAATTTCAGGGTGCCTCCTGGAATTCCGCCTCTCGCGGGATGCCTCCCAGACGCAATGTGGCACCCGTGCCAAGTTGGTCTGGTTTGGTAGTGCCAAGTGGGTCCTGAAAACTGACACCCAGAACAGTGGTTTGTGAGTTTTGTTTCCCAGGGAAAAAGCCTGTACAATCGTTCGGCGTCCTGCGGCCTTAAATTGCCGGGTGCCTCCTGGAGATCCGCCTCTTGCAGGATTTTTCCCAGATGCTATGCGGCACCATTGCCCACTTAGTCTGGTTTGAGAGTGTCAAGTGGGTCCTCCAAACTGACACCCAGAACAGTGGCTTCTGAGTTTTGTTTCCACGGGAAATACCCTGTAGAGTGGTTCAGGGTCCTGCCGCGTTAAATTTCAGGGTGCCTCCTGGAATTCGGCCTCTCGCAGAATGCCTCCCAGACGCAAGCTGTCACAAGTGCCAACATGGTCTCGTTTGAGAGTGCCAAGTGGGTCCTGAAAACTGACACCCAGAACAGTGGCTTCTGAGTTTTGTTTCCCAGGGAAAAACACTGTACAGTGGTTCAGGGTCCTGAGGCCTTAAATGGCCAGGTGCCTCGTCGAATTCCGCCTTTCTCAGGATGCCTCCCAGACGCAAGGTGGCACCCGTGCCAACTTGGTCTGGTTTGAGAGTGCCAAGTGGGTGCTGAAAACTGACACCCAGAACAGTGGCTTCTGAGTTTTGTTTCCCAGGGAAAAAGCCTGTACAGTGGTTCAGGGTCCTGCGGCCTTATATTGCCGGGTGTCTCCTAGAATTCTGCCTCACACAGGATGCCTCCCAGATGCAAGGTGGCACCAGTGCCAACTTGGTCTGGTTTGAGAGTGCCTAGTGGGTCCTGAAAACTGACACCCAGAACAGTGGCTTTTCAGTTTTGTTTCCCAGGGAAAAGGCCTGTAGAGTGGTTCAGGGTCCTGCGGCCTTATATTGCCGGGTGTCTCCTAGAATTCTGCCTCACACAGGATGCCTCCCAGATGCAAGGTGTCTGCAGTGCCAACTTGGTCTGGTTTGAGAGTGCCAAGTGGGTGCTGAAAACTGACACCCAGAACAGTGGCTTCTGAGTTTTGTTTCCCAGGGAAAAAGCCTGTACAGTGGTTCAGGGTCCTGAGGCCTTAAATTTCAGGGTGCCTCCTGGAATTCCGCCTCTCGCGGGATGCCTCCCAGACGCAATGTGGCACCCGTGCCAACTTGGTCTGGTTTGGTAGTGCCAAGTGGGTCCTGAAAACTGACACCCAGAACAGTGGTTTGTGAGTTTTGTTTCCCAGGGAAAAAGCCTGTACAATCGTTCGGGGTCCTGCGGCCTTAAATTGCCGGGTGCCTCCAGGAGATCCGCCTCTTGCAGGATTTTTCCCAGATGCTATGCGGCACCATTGCCCACTTAGTCTGGTTTGAGAATGCCTAGTGGGTCCTGCAAACTGACACCAAGAACAGTGGCTTGTGAGTTTTGTTTCCCAGGAAAAAAGCCTGTACAATGGTTCAGGGTCCTGAGGCCTTAAATTGCCAGGTGCCTCGTCGAATTCCGCCTCTCGCAGGATGCCTTTCAGACGAAGGGTGGCAGCAGTGCCAACATGGTCTCGTTTGAGAGTGCCAAGTTGGTCCTGAAAACTGACACCCAGAACAGTGTTTTGTGAGTTTTGTTTCCCAGGGAAAAACACTGTACAGTGGTTCAGGGTCCTGCGGCCTTAAATTGCCGGGTGCCTCCTGGAGATCCGCCTCTTGCAGGATTTTTCCCAGATGCTATGCGGCACCATTGCCCACTTAGTCTGGTTTGAGAGTGTCAAGTGGGTCCTCCAAACTGACACCCAGAACAGTGGCTTCTGAGTTTTGTTTCCCAGGGAAATATCCTGTAGAGTGGTTCAGGGTCCTGCCGCGTTAAATTTCAGGGTGCCTCCTGGAATTCGGCCTCTCGCAGAATGCCTCCCAGACGCAAGCTGTCACAAGTGCCAACATGGTCTCGTTTGAGAGTGCCAAGTGGGTCCTGAAAACTGACACCCAGAACAGTGGCTTCTGAGTTTTGTTTCCCAGGGAAAAACACTGTACAGTGGTTCAGGGTCCTGAGGCCTTAAATGGCCAGGTGCCTCGTCGAATTCCGCCTTTGTCAGGATGCCTCCCAGACGCAAAGTGGCACCCGTGCCAACTTGGTCTGGTTTGAGAGTGCCTAGTGGGTCCTGAAAACTGACACCCAGAACAGTGGCTTCTGAGTTTTGTTTCCCAGGGAAAAAGCCTGTACAGTGGTTCAGGGTCCTGCGGCCTTATATTGCCGGGTGTCTCCTAGAATTCTGCCTCACACAGGATGCCTCCCAGATGCAAGGTGGCACCAGTGCCAACTTGGTCTGGTTTGAGAGTGCCTAGTGGGTCCTGAAAACTGACACCCAGAACAGTGGCTTTTGAGTTTTGTTTCCCAGGGAAAAGGCCTGTAGAGTGGTTCAGGGTCCTGCGGCCTTATATTGCCGGGTGTCTCCTAGAATTCTGCCTCACACAGGATGCCTCCCAGATGCAAGGTGTCTGCAGTGCCAACTTGGTCTGGTTTGAGAGTGCCAAGTGGGTGCTGAAAACTGACACCCAGAACAGTGGCTTCTGAGTTTTGTTTCCCAGGGAAAAAGCCTGTACAGTGGTTCAGGGTCCTGAGGCCTTAAATTTCAGGGTGCCTCCTGGAATTCCGCCTCTCGCGGGATGCCTCCCAGACGCAATGTGGCACCCGTGCCAACTTGGTCTGGTTTGGTAGTGCCAAGTGGGTCCTGAAAACTGACACCCAGAACAGTGGTTTGTGAGTTTTGTTTCCCAGGGAAAAAGCCTGTACAATCGTTCGGGGTCCTGCGGCCTTAAATTTCCGGGTGCCTCCTGGAGATCAGCCTCTTGCAGGATTTTTCCCAGATGCTATGCGGCACCATTGCCCACTTAGTCTGGTTTGAGAGTGTCAAGTGGGTCCTCCAAACTGACACCCAGAACAGTGGCTTCTGAGTTTTGTTTCCCAGGGAAATACCCTGTAGAGTGGTTCAGGGTCCTGCCGCGTTAAATTTCAGGGTGCCTCCTGGAATTCGGCCTCTCGCAGAATGCCTCCCAGACGCAAGCTGTCACAAGTGCCAACATGGTCTCGTTTGAGAGTGCCAAGTGGGTCCTGAAAACTGACACCCAGAACAGTGTTTTGTGAGTTTTGTTTCCCAGGGAAAAAGCCTGTACAATGGTTCAGGGTCCTGCGGCCTTAAATTTCCGGGTGCCTCCTTGAATTCCGCCTCACACAGGATGCCTCCCAGATGCAAGGTGGCACCAGTGCCAACTTGGTCTGGTTTGAGAGTGCCTAGTGGGTCCTGAAAACTGACACCCAGAACAGTGGCTTTTGAGTTTTGTTTCCCAGGGAAAAGGCCTGTAGAGTGGTTCAGGGTCCTGCGGCCTTATATTGCCGGGTGTCTCCTAGAATTCTGCCTCACACAGGATGCCTCCCAGATGCAAGGTGTCTGCAGTGCCAACTTGGTCTGGTTTGAGAGTGCCAAGTGGGTGCTGAAAACTGACACCCAGAACAGTGGCTTCTGAGTTTTGTTTCCCAGGGAAAAAGCCTGTACAGTGGTTCAGGGTCCTGAGGCCTTAAATTTCAGGGTGCCTCCTGGAATTCCGCCTCTCGCGGGATGCCTCCCAGACGCAATGTGGCACCCGTGCCAACTTGGTCTGGTTTGGTAGTGCCAAGTGGGTCCTGAAAACTGACACCCAGAACAGTGGTTTGTGAGTTTTGTTTCCCAGGGAAAAAGCCTGTACAATCGTTCGGCGTCCTGCGGCCTTAAATTGCCGGGTGCCTCCTGGAGATCCGCCTCTTGCAGGATTTTTCCCAGATGCTATGCGGCACCATTGCCCACTTAGTCTGGTTTGAGAGTGTCAAGTGGGTCCTCCAAACTGACACCCAGAACAGTGGCTTCTGAGTTTTGTTTCCCAGGGAAATACCCTGTAGAGTGGTTCAGGGTCCTGCCGCGTTAAATTTCAGGGTGCCTCCTGGAATTCGGCCTCTCGCAGAATGCCTCCCAGACGCAAGCTGTCACAAGTGCCAACATGGTCTCGTTTGAGAGTGCCAAGTGGGTCCTGAAAACTGACACCCAGAACAGTGGCTTCTGAGTTTTGTTTCCCAGGGAAAAACACTGTACAGTGGTTCAGGGTCCTGAGGCCTTAAATGGCCAGGTGCCTCGTCGAATTCCGCCTTTCTCAGGATGCCTCCCAGACGCAAGGTGGCACCCGTGCCAACTTGGTCTGGTTTGAGAGTGCCAAGTGGGTGCTGAAAACTGACACCCAGAACAGTGGCTTCTGAGTTTTGTTTCCCAGGGAAAAAGCCTGTACAGTGGTTCAGGGTCCTGCGGCCTTATATTGCCGGGTGTCTCCTAGAATTCTGCCTCACACAGGATGCCTCCCAGATGCAAGGTGGCACCAGTGCCAACTTGGTCTGGTTTGAGAGTGCCTAGTGGGTCCTGAAAACTGACACCCAGAACAGTGGCTTTTCAGTTTTGTTTCCCAGGGAAAAGGCCTGTAGAGTGGTTCAGGGTGCTGCGGCCTTATATTGCCGGGTGTCTCCTAGAATTCTGCCTCACACAGGATGCCTCCCAGATGCAAGGTGGCTGCAGTGCCAACTTGGTCTGGTTTGAGAGTGCCAAGTGGGTGCTGAAAACTGACACCCAGAACAGTGGCTTCTGAGTTTTGTTTCCCAGGGAAAAAGCCTGTACAGTGGTTCAGGGTCCTGAGGCCTTAAATTTCAGGGTGCCTCCTGGAATTCCGCCTCTCGCGGGATGCCTCCCAGACGCAATGTGGCACCCGTGCCAACTTGGTCTGGTTTGGTAGTGCCAAGTGGGTCCTGAAAACTGACACCCAGAACAGTGGTTTGTGAGTTTTGTTTCCCAGGGAAAAAGCCTGTACAATCGTTCGGGGTCCTGCGGCCTTAAATTGCCGGGTGCCTCCAGGAGATCCGCCTCTTGCAGGATTTTTCCCAGATGCTATGCGGCACCATTGCCCACTTAGTCTGGTTTGAGAATGCCTAGTGGGTCCTGCAAACTGACACCAAGAACAGTGGCTTGTGAGTTTTGTTTCCCAGGAAAAAAGCCTGTACAATGGTTCAGGGTCCTGAGGCCTTAAATTGCCAGGTGCCTCGTCGAATTCCGCCTCTCGCAGGATGCCTTTCAGACGAAGGGTGGCAGCAGTGCCAACATGGTCTCGTTTGAGAGTGCCAAGTTGGTCCTGAAAACTGACACCCAGAACAGTGTTTTGTGAGTTTTGTTTCCCAGGGAAAAACACTGTACAGTGGTTCAGGGTCCTGCGGCCTTAAATTGCCGGGTGCCTCCTGGAGATCCGCCTCTTGCAGGATTTTTCCCAGATGCTATGCGGCACCATTGCCCACTTAGTCTGGTTTGAGAGTGTCAAGTGGGTCCTCCAAACTGACACCCAGAACAGTGGCTTCTGAGTTTTGTTTCCCAGGGAAATATCCTGTAGAGTGGTTCAGGGTCCTGCCGCGTTAAATTTCAGGGTGCCTCCTGGAATTCGGCCTCTCGCAGAATGCCTCCCAGACGCAAGCTGTCACAAGTGCCAACATGGTCTCGTTTGAGAGTGCCAAGTGGGTCCTGAAAACTGACACCCAGAACAGTGGCTTCTGAGTTTTGTTTCCCAGGGAAAAACACTGTACAGTGGTTCAGGGTCCTGAGGCCTTAAATGGCCAGGTGCCTCGTCGAATTCCGCCTTTGTCAGGATGCCTCCCAGACGCAAAGTGGCACCCGTGCCAACTTGGTCTGGTTTGAGAGTGCCTAGTGGGTCCTGAAAACTGACACCCAGAACAGTGGCTTCTGAGTTTTGTTTCCCAGGGAAAAAGCCTGTACAGTGGTTCAGGGTCCTGCGGCCTTATATTGCCGGGTGTCTCCTAGAATTCTGCCTCACACAGGATGCCTCCCAGATGCAAGGTGGCACCAGTGCCAACTTGGTCTGGTTTGAGAGTGCCTAGTGGGTCCTGAAAACTGACACCCAGAACAGTGGCTTTTGAGTTTTGTTTCCCAGGGAAAAGGCCTGTAGAGTGGTTCAGGGTCCTGCGGCCTTATATTGCCGGGTGTCTCCTAGAATTCTGCCTCACACAGGATGCCTCCCAGATGCAAGGTGTCTGCAGTGCCAACTTGGTCTGGTTTGAGAGTGCCAAGTGGGTGCTGAAAACTGACACCCAGAACAGTGGCTTCTGAGTTTTGTTTCCCAGGGAAAAAGCCTGTACAGTGGTTCAGGGTCCTGAGGCCTTAAATTTCAGGGTGCCTCCTGGAATTCCGCCTCTCGCGGGATGCCTCCCAGACGCAATGTGGCACCCGTGCCAACTTGGTCTGGTTTGGTAGTGCCAAGTGGGTCCTGAAAACTGACACCCAGAACAGTGGTTTGTGAGTTTTGTTTCCCAGGGAAAAAGCCTGTACAATCGTTCGGGGTCCTGCGGCCTTAAATTTCCGGGTGCCTCCTGGAGATCAGCCTCTTGCAGGATTTTTCCCAGATGCTATGCGGCACCATTGCCCACTTAGTCTGGTTTGAGAGTGTCAAGTGGGTCCTCCAAACTGACACCCAGAACAGTGGCTTCTGAGTTTTGTTTCCCAGGGAAATACCCTGTAGAGTGGTTCAGGGTCCTGCCGCGTTAAATTTCAGGGTGCCTCCTGGAATTCGGCCTCTCGCAGAATGCCTCCCAGACGCAAGCTGTCACAAGTGCCAACATGGTCTGGTTTGAGAGTGCCAAGTGGGTCCTGAAAACTGACACCCAGAACAGTGGCTTCTGAGTTTTGTTTCCCAGGGAAAAACACTGTACAGTGGTTCAGGGTCCTGAGGCCTCTAAATGGCCAGGTGCCTCGTCGAATTCCGCCTTTCTCAGGATGCCTCCCAGACGCAAGGTGGCACCCGTGCCAACTTGGTCTGGTTTGAGAGTGCCTAGTGGGTCCTGCAAACTGACACTAAGAACAGTGGCTTCTGAGTTTTGTTTCCCAGGGAAAAAGCCTGTACAATGGTTCAGGGTCCTGAGGCCTTAAATGGCCAGGTGCCTCCTTGAATTCCGCCTCTCGCAGGATGCCTTTCAGACGAAGGGTGGCAGCAGTGCCAACATGGTCTCGTTTGAGAGTGCCAAGTTGGTCCTGAAAACTGACACCCAGAACAGTGTTTTGTGAGTTTTGTTTCCCAGGGAAAAACACTGTACAGTGGTTCAGGGTCCTGAGGCCTTAAATGGCCAGGTGCCTCGTCGAATTCCGCCATTCTCAGGATGCCTCCCAGACGCAAGGTGGCACCCGTGCCAACTTGGTCTGGTTTGAGAGTGCCTAGTGGGTCCTGAAAACTGACACTAAGAACAGTGGCTTCTGAGTTTTGTTTCCCAGGGAAAAAGCCTGTACAGTGGTTCAGGGTCCTGAGGCCTTAAATTTCAGGGTGCCTCCTGGAATTCCGCCTCTCGCGGGATGCCTCCCAGACGCAATGTGGCACCCGTGTCAACTTGGTCTGGTTTGGTAGTGCCAAGTGGGTCCTGAAAACTGACACCCAGAACAGTGGCTTCTGAGTTTTGTTTCCCAGGGAAAAAGCCTGTACAATGGTTCAGGGTCCTGCGGCCTTAAATTTCCGGGTGCCTCCTTGAATTCCGCCTCACACAGGATGCCTCCCAGATGCAAGGTGGCACCAGTGCCAACTTGGTCTGGTTTGAGAGTGCAAAGTGGGTCCTGAAAACTGACACCCAGAACAGTGGCTTCTGAGTTTTGTTTCCCAGGGAAAAACACTGTACAGTGGTTCAGGGTCCTGAGGCCTTAAATGGCCAGGTGCCTCGTCGAATTCCGCCTTTCTCAGGATGCCTCCCAGACGCAAGGTGGCACCCGTGCCAACTTGGTCTGGTTTGAGAGTGCCTAGTGGTCCTGAAAACTGACACCCAGAACAGTGGCTTTTGAGTTTTGTTTCCCAGGGAAAAGGCCTGTAGAGTGGTTCAGGGTCCTGCGGCCTTATATTGCCGGGTGTCTCCTAGAATTCTGCCTCACACAGGATGCCTCCCAGATGCAAGGTGGCTGCAGTGCCAACTTGGTCTGGTTTGAGAGTGCCAAGTGGGTGCTGAAAACTGACACCCAGAACAGTGGCTTCTGAGTTTTGTTTCCCAGGGAAAAAGCCTGTACAGTGGTTCAGGGTCCTGAGGCCTTAAATTTCAGGGTGCCTCCTGGAATTCCGCCTCTCGCGGGATGCCTCCCAGACGCAATGTGGCACCCGTGCCAACTTGGTCTGGTTTGGTAGTGCCAAGTGGGTCCTGAAAACTGACACCCAGAACAGTGGTTTGTGAGTTTTGTTTCCCAGGGAAAAAGCCTGTACAATCGTTCGGGGTCCTGCGGCCTTAAATTTCCGGGTGCCTCCTGGAGATCAGCCTCTTGCAGGATTTTTCCCAGATGCTATGCGGCACCATTGCCCACTTAGTCTGGTTTGAGAGTGTCAAGTGGGTCCTCCAAACTGACACCCAGAACAGTGGCTTCTGAGTTTTGTTTCCCAGGGAAATACCCTGTAGAGTGGTTCAGGGTCCTGCCGCGTTAAATTTCAGGGTGCCTCCTGGAATTCGGCCTCTCGCAGAATGCCTCCCAGACGCAAGCTGTCACAAGTGCCAACATGGTCTGGTTTGAGAGTGCCAAGTGGGTCCTGAAAACTGACACCCAGAACAGTGGCTTCTGAGTTTTGTTTCCCAGGGAAAAACACTGTACAGTGGTTCAGGGTCCTGAGGCCTCTAAATGGCCAGGTGCCTCGTCGAATTCCGCCTTTCTCAGGATGCCTCCCAGACGCAAGGTGGCACCCGTGCCAACTTGGTCTGGTTTGAGAGTGCCTAGTGGGTCCTGCAAACTGACACTAAGAACAGTGGCTTCTGAGTTTTGTTTCCCAGGGAAAAAGCCTGTACAATGGTTCAGGGTCCTGAGGCCTTAAATGGCCAGGTGCCTCCTTGAATTCCGCCTCTCGCAGGATGCCTTTCAGACGAAGGGTGGCAGCAGTGCCAACATGGTCTCGTTTGAGAGTGCCAAGTTGGTCCTGAAAACTGACACCCAGAACAGTGTTTTGTGAGTTTTGTTTCCCAGGGAAAAACACTGTACAGTGGTTCAGGGTCCTGAGGCCTTAAATGGCCAGGTGCCTCGTCGAATTCCGCCTTTCTCAGGATGCCTCCCAGACGCAAGGTGGCACCCGTGCCAACTTGGTCTGGTTTGAGAGTGCCTAGTGGGTCCTGAAAACTGACACTAAGAACAGTGGCTTCTGAGTTTTGTTTCCCAGGGAAAAAGCCTGTACAGTGGTTCAGGGTCCTGAGGCCTTAAATTTCAGGGTGCCTCCTGGAATTCCGCCTCTCGCGGGATGCCTCCCAGACGCAATGTGGCACCCGTGTCAACTTGGTCTGGTTTGGTAGTGCCAAGTGGGTCCTGAAAACTGACACCCAGAACAGTGGCTTCTGAGTTTTGTTTCCCAGGGAAAAAGCCTGTACAATGGTTCAGGGTCCTGCGGCCTTAAATTTCCGGGTGCCTCCTTGAATTCCGCCTCACACAGGATGCCTCCCAGATGCAAGGTGGCACCAGTGCCAACTTGGTCTGGTTTGAGAGTGCAAAGTGGGTCCTGAAAACTGACACCCAGAACAGTGGCTTCTGAGTTTTGTTTCCCAGGGAAAAACACTGTACAGTGGTTCAGGGTCCTGAGGCCTTAAATGGCCAGGTGCCTCGTCGAATTCCGCCTTTCTCAGGATGCCTCCCAGACGCAAGGTGGCACCCGTGCCAACTTGGTCTGGTTTGAGAGTGCCTAGTGGTCCTGAAAACTGACACCCAGAACAGTGGCTTTTGAGTTTTGTTTCCCAGGGAAAAGGCCTGTAGAGTGGTTCAGGGTCCTGCGGCCTTATATTGCCGGGTGTCTCCTAGAATTCTGCCTCACACAGGATGCCTCCCAGATGCAAGGTGGCTGCAGTGCCAACTTGGTCTGGTTTGAGAGTGCAAAGTGGGTGCTGAAAACTGACACCCAGAACAGTGGCTTCTGAGTTTTGTTTCCCAGGGAAAAAGCCTGTACAATGGTTCGGGGTCCTGCGGCCTTAAATTGCCGGGTGCCTCCTGGAGATCCGCCTCTTGCAGGATTTTTCCCAGATGCTATGCGGCACCATTGCCCACTTAGTCTGGTTTGAGAGTGTCAAGTGGGTCCTCCAAACTGACACCCAGAACAGTGGCTTCTGAGTTTTGTTTCCCAGGGAAATACCCTGTAGAGTGGTTCAGGGTCCTGCCGCGTTAAATTTCAGGGTGCCTCCTGGAATTCGGCCTCTCGCAGAATGCCTCCCAGACGCAAGCTGTCACAAGTGCCAACATGGTCTGGTTTGAGAGTGCCAAGTGGGTCCTGAAAACTGACACCCAGAACAGTGGCTTCTGAGTTTTGTTTCCCAGGGAAAAACACTGTACAGTGGTTCAGGGTCCTGAGGCCTCTAAATGGCCAGGTGCCTCGTCGAATTCCGCCTTTCTCAGGATGCCTCCCAGACGCAAGGTGGCACCCGTGCCAACTTGGTCTGGTTTGAGAGTGCCTAGTGGGTCCTGCAAACTGACACTAAGAACAGTGGCTTCTGAGTTTTGTTTCCCAGGGAAAAAGCCTGTACAATGGTTCAGGGTCCTGAGGCCTTAAATGGCCAGGTGCCTCCTTGAATTCCGCCTCTCGCAGGATGCCTTTCAGACGAAGGGTGGCAGCAGTGCCAACATGGTCTCGTTTGAGAGTGCCAAGTTGGTCCTGAAAACTGACACCCAGAACAGTGTTTTGTGAGTTTTGTTTCCCAGGGAAAAACACTGTACAGTGGTTCAGGGTCCTGAGGCCTTAAATGGCCAGGTGCCTCGTCGAATTCCGCCTTTCTCAGGATGCCTCCCAGACGCAAGGTGGCACCCGTGCCAACTTGGTCTGGTTTGAGAGTGCCTAGTGGGTCCTGAAAACTGACACTAAGAACAGTGGCTTCTGAGTTTTGTTTCCCAGGGAAAAAGCCTGTACAGTGGTTCAGGGTCCTGAGGCCTTAAATTTCAGGGTGCCTCCTGGAATTCCGCCTCTCGCGGGATGCCTCCCAGACGCAATGTGGCACCCGTGTCAACTTGGTCTGGTTTGGTAGTGCCAAGTGGGTCCTGAAAACTGACACCCAGAACAGTGGCTTCTGAGTTTTGTTTCCCAGGGAAAAAGCCTGTACAATGGTTCAGGGTCCTGCGGCCTTAAATTTCCGGGTGCCTCCTTGAATTCCGCCTCACACAGGATGCCTCCCAGATGCAAGGTGGCACCAGTGCCAACTTGGTCTGGTTTGAGAGTGCAAAGTGGGTCCTGAAAACTGACACCCAGAACAGTGGCTTCTGAGTTTTGTTTCCCAGGGAAAAACACTGTACAGTGGTTCAGGGTCCTGAGGCCTTAAATGGCCAGGTGCCTCGTCGAATTCCGCCTTTCTCAGGATGCCTCCCAGACGCAAGGTGGCACCCGTGCCAACTTGGTCTGGTTTGAGAGTGCCTAGTGGTCCTGAAAACTGACACCCAGAACAGTGGCTTTTGAGTTTTGTTTCCCAGGGAAAAGGCCTGTAGAGTGGTTCAGGGTCCTGCGGCCTTATATTGCCGGGTGTCTCCTAGAATTCTGCCTCACACAGGATGCCTCCCAGATGCAAGGTGGCTGCAGTGCCAACTTGGTCTGGTTTGAGAGTGCAAAGTGGGTGCTGAAAACTGACACCCAGAACAGTGGCTTCTGAGTTTTGTTTCCCAGGGAAAAAGCCTGTACAATGGTTCGGGGTCCTGCGGCCTTAAATTGCCGGGTGCCTCCTGGAGATCCGCCTCTTGCAGGATTTTTCCAAGATGCTATGCGGCACCATTGCCCACTTAGTCTGGTTTGAGAATGCCTAGTGGGTCCTGCAAACTGACACCCAGAACAGTCGCTGCTGAGATTTGTTTCCCAGGAAAAAAGCCTTTACAATGGTTCAGGGTCCTGAGGCCTTAAATGGCCTGGTGCCTCGTCGAATTCCGCCTCTCGCAGGATGCCTTTCAGACGAAGGGTGGCAGCAGTGCCAACTTGGTCTGGTTTGAGAGTGCCAAGTGGGTGCTGAAAACTGACACCCAGAACAGTGGCTTCTGAGTTTTGTTTCCCAGGGAAAAAGCCTGTACAGTGGTTCAGGGTCCTGAGGCCTTAAATTTCAGGGTGCCTCCTGGAATTCCGCCTCTCGCGGGATGCCTCCCAGACGCAATGTGGCACCCGTGCCAACTTGGTCTGGTTTGGTAGTGCCAAGTGGGTCCTGAAAACTGACACCCAGAACAGTGGTTTGTGAGTTTTGTTTCCCAGGGAAAAAGCCTGTACAATCGTTCGGGGTCCTGCGGCCTTAAATTGCCGGGTGCCTCCTGGAGATCCGCCTCTTGCAGGATTTTTCCCAGATGCTATGCGGCACCATTGCCCACTTAGTCTGGTTTGAGAGTGTCAAGTGGGTCCTCCAAACTGACACCCAGAACAGTGGCTTCTGAGTTTTGTTTCCCAGGGAAATACCCTGTAGAGTGGTTCAGGGTCCTGCCGCCTTAAATTTCAGGGTGCCTCCTGGAATTCGGCCTCTCGCAGGATGCCTCCCAGACGCAAGGTGGCACCCGTGCCAACTTGGTCTGGTTTGAGAGTGCCTAGTGGGTCCTGCAAACTGACACTAAGAACAGTGGCTTCTGAGTTTTGTTTCCCAGGGAAAAAGCCTGTACAATGGTTCAGGGTCCTGAGGCCTTAAATGGCCAGGTGCCTCCTTGAATTCCGCCTCTCGCAGGATGCCTTTCAGACGAAGGGTGGCAGCAGTGCCAACATGGTCTCGTTTGAGAGTGCCAAGTTGGTCCTGAAAACTGACACCCAGAACAGTGTTTTGTGAGTTTTGTTTCCCAGGGAAAAACACTGTACAGTGGTTCAGGGTCCTGAGGCCTTAAATGGCCAGGTGCCTCGTCGAATTCCGCCTTTCTCAGGATGCCTCCCAGACGCAAGGTGGCACCCATGCCAACTTGGTCTGGTTTGAGAGTGCCTAGTGGGTCCTGCAAACTGACACTAAGAACAGTGGCTTCTGAGTTTTGTTTCCCAGGGAAAAAGCCTGTACAGTGGTTCAGGGTCCTGAGGCCTTAAATTTCAGGGTGCCTCCTAGAATTCCGCCTCTCGCGGGATGCCTCCCAGACGCAATGTGGCACCCGTGTCAACTTGGTCTGGTTTGGTAGTGCCAAGTGGGTCCTGAAAACTGACACCCAGAACAGTGGCTTCTGAGTTTTGTTTCCCAGGGAAATACCCTGTAGAGTGGTTCAGGGTCCTGCCGCGTTAAATTTCAGGGTGCCTCCTGGAATTCGGCCTCTCGCAGAATGCCTCCCAGACGCAAGCTGTCACAAGTGCCAACATGGTCTCGTTTGAGAGTGCCAAGTGGGTCCTGAAAACTGACACCCAGAACAGTGTTTTGTGAGTTTTGTTTCCCAGGGAAAAAGCCTGTACAGTGGTTCAGGGTCCTGAGGCCTTAAATTTCAGGGTGCCTCCTGGAATTCCGCCTCTCGCGGGATGCCTCCCAGACGCAATGTGGCACCCGTGCCAACTTGGTCTGGTTTGGTAGTGCCAAGTGGGTCCTGAAAACTGACACCCAGAACAGTGGTTTGTGAGTTTTGTTTCCCAGGGAAAAAGCCTGTACAATCGTTCGGCGTCCTGCGGCCTTAAATTGCCGGGTGCCTCCTGGAGATCCGCCTCTTGCAGGATTTTTCCCAGATGCTATGCGGCACCATTGCCCACTTAGTCTGGTTTGAGAGTGTCAAGTGGGTCCTCCAAACTGACACCCAGAACAGTGGCTTCTGAGTTTTGTTTCCCAGGGAAATACCCTGTAGAGTGGTTCAGGGTCCTGCCGCGTTAAATTTCAGGGTGCCTCCTGGAATTCGGCCTCTCGCAGAATGCCTCCCAGACGCAAGCTGTCACAAGTGCCAACATGGTCTCGTTTGAGAGTGCCAAGTGGGTCCTGAAAACTGACACCCAGAACAGTGGCTTCTGAGTTTTGTTTCCCAGGGAAAAACACTGTACAGTGGTTCAGGGTCCTGAGGCCTTAAATGGCCAGGTGCCTCGTCGAATTCCGCCTTTCTCAGGATGCCTCCCAGACGCAAGGTGGCACCCGTGCCAACTTGGTCTGGTTTGAGAGTGCCAAGTGGGTGCTGAAAACTGACACCCAGAACAGTGGCTTCTGAGTTTTGTTTCCCAGGGAAAAAGCCTGTACAGTGGTTCAGGGTCCTGCGGCCTTATATTGCCGGGTGTCTCCTAGAATTCTGCCTCACACAGGATGCCTCCCAGATGCAAGGTGGCACCAGTGCCAACTTGGTCTGGTTTGAGAGTGCCTAGTGGGTCCTGAAAACTGACACCCAGAACAGTGGCTTTTCAGTTTTGTTTCCCAGGGAAAAGGCCTGTAGAGTGGTTCAGGGTCCTGCGGCCTTATATTGCCGGGTGTCTCCTAGAATTCTGCCTCACACAGGATGCCTCCCAGATGCAAGGTGGCTGCAGTGCCAACTTGGTCTGGTTTGAGAGTGCCAAGTGGGTGCTGAAAACTGACACCCAGAACAGTGGCTTCTGAGTTTTGTTTCCCAGGGAAAAAGCCTGTACAGTGGTTCAGGGTCCTGAGGCCTTAAATTTCAGGGTGCCTCCTGGAATTCCGCCTCTCGCGGGATGCCTCCCAGACGCAATGTGGCACCCGTGCCAACTTGGTCTGGTTTGGTAGTGCCAAGTGGGTCCTGAAAACTGACACCCAGAACAGTGGTTTGTGAGTTTTGTTTCCCAGGGAAAAAGCCTGTACAATCGTTCGAGGTCCTGCGGCCTTAAATAGCCGGGTGCCTCCAGGAGATCCGCCTCTTGCAGGATTTTTCCCAGATGCTATGCGGCACCATTGCCCACTTAGTCTGGTTTGAGAATGCCTAGTGGGTCCTGCAAACTGACACCAAGAACAGTGGCTTGTGAGTTTTGTTTCCCAGGAAAAAAGCCTGTACAATGGTTCAGGGTCCTGAGGCCTTAAATTGCCAGGTGCCTCGTCGAATTCCGCCTCTCGCAGGATGCCTTTCAGACGAAGGGTGGCAGCAGTGCCAACATGGTCTCGTTTGAGAGTGCCAAGTTGGTCCTGAAAACTGACACCCAGAACAGTGTTTTGTGAGTTTTGTTTCCCAGGGAAAAACACTGTACAGTGGTTCAGGGTCCTGCGGCCTTAAATTGCCGGGTGCCTCCTGGAGATCCGCCTCTTGCAGGATTTTTCCCAGATGCTATGCGGCACCATTGCCCACTTAGTCTGGTTTGAGAGTGTCAAGTGGGTCCTCCAAACTGACACCCAGAACAGTGGCTTCTGAGTTTTGTTTCCCAGGGAAATATCCTGTAGAGTGGTTCAGGGTCCTGCCGCGTTAAATTTCAGGGTGCCTCCTGGAATTCGGCCTCTCGCAGAATGCCTCCCAGACGCAAGCTGTCACAAGTGCCAACATGGTCTCGTTTGAGAGTGCCAAGTGGGTCCTGAAAACTGACACCCAGAACAGTGGCTTCTGAGTTTTGTTTCCCAGGGAAAAACACTGTACAGTGGTTCAGGGTCCTGAGGCCTTAAATGGCCAGGTGCCTCGTCGAATTCCGCCTTTGTCAGGATGCCTCCCAGACGCAAAGTGGCACCCGTGCCAACTTGGTCTGGTTTGAGAGTGCCTAGTGGGTCCTGAAAACTGACACCCAGAACAGTGGCTTCTGAGTTTTGTTTCCCAGGGAAAAAGCCTGTACAGTGGTTCAGGGTCCTGCGGCCTTATATTGCCGGGTGTCTCCTAGAATTCTGCCTCACACAGGATGCCTCCCAGATGCAAGGTGGCACCAGTGCCAACTTGGTCTGGTTTGAGAGTGCCTAGTGGGTCCTGAAAACTGACACCCAGAACAGTGGCTTTTGAGTTTTGTTTCCCAGGGAAAAGGCCTGTAGAGTGGTTCAGGGTCCTGCGGCCTTATATTGCCGGGTGTCTCCTAGAATTCTGCCTCACACAGGATGCCTCCCAGATGCAAGGTGTCTGCAGTGCCAACTTGGTCTGGTTTGAGAGTGCCAAGTGGGTGCTGAAAACTGACACCCAGAACAGTGGCTTCTGAGTTTTGTTTCCCAGGGAAAAAGCCTGTACAGTGGTTCAGGGTCCTGAGGCCTTAAATTTCAGGGTGCCTCCTGGAATTCCGCCTCTCGCGGGATGCCTCCCAGACGCAATGTGGCACCCGTGCCAACTTGGTCTGGTTTGGTAGTGCCAAGTGGGTCCTGAAAACTGACACCCAGAACAGTGGTTTGTGAGTTTTGTTTCCCAGGGAAAAAGCCTGTACAATCGTTCGGGGTCCTGCGGCCTTAAATTTCCGGGTGCCTCCTGGAGATCAGCCTCTTGCAGGATTTTTCCCAGATGCTATGCGGCACCATTGCCCACTTAGTCTGGTTTGAGAGTGTCAAGTGGGTCCTCCAAACTGACACCCAGAACAGTGGCTTCTGAGTTTTGTTTCCCAGGGAAATACCCTGTAGAGTGGTTCAGGGTCCTGCCGCGTTAAATTTCAGGGTGCCTCCTGGAATTCGGCCTCTCGCAGAATGCCTCCCAGACGCAAGCTGTCACAAGTGCCAACATGGTCTCGTTTGAGAGTGCCAAGTGGGTCCTGAAAACTGACACCCAGAACAGTGGCTTCTGAGTTTTGTTTCCCAGGGAAAAACACTGTACAGTGGTTCAGGGTCCTGAGGCCTCTAAATGGCCAGGTGCCTCGTCGAATTCCGCCTTTCTCAGGATGCCTCCCAGACGCAAGGTGGCACCCGTGCCAACTTGGTCTGGTTTGAGAGTGCCTAGTGGGTCCTGCAAACTGACACTAAGAACAGTGGCTTCTGAGTTTTGTTTCCCAGGGAAAAAGCCTGTACAATGGTTCAGGGTCCTGAGGCCTTAAATGGCCAGGTGCCTCCTTGAATTCCGCCTCTCGCAGGATGCCTTTCAGACGAAGGGTGGCAGCAGTGCCAACATGGTCTCGTTTGAGAGTGCCAAGTTGGTCCTGAAAACTGACACCCAGAACAGTGTTTTGTGAGTTTTGTTTCCCAGGGAAAAACACTGTACAGTGGTTCAGGGTCCTGAGGCCTTAAATGGCCAGGTGCCTCGTCGAATTCCGCCTTTCTCAGGATGCCTCCCAGACGCAAGGTGGCACCCGTGCCAACTTGGTCTGGTTTGAGAGTGCCTAGTGGGTCCTGAAAACTGACACTAAGAACAGTGGCTTCTGAGTTTTGTTTCCCAGGGAAAAAGCCTGCACAGTGGTTCAGGGTCCTGAGGCCTTAAATTTCAGGGTGCCTCCTGGAATTCCGCCTCTCGCGGGATGCCTCCCAGACGCAATGTGGCACCCGTGTCAACTTGGTCTGGTTTGGTAGTGCCAAGTGGGTCCTGAAAACTGACACCCAGAACAGTGGCTTCTGAGTTTTGTTTCCCAGGGAAAAAGCCTGTACAATGGTTCAGGGTCCTGCGGCCTTAAATTTCCGGGTGCCTCCTTGAATTCCGCCTTTGTCAGGATGCCTCCCAGATGCAAGGTGGCACCAGTGCCAACTTGGTCTGGTTTGAGAGTGCAAAGTGGGTCCTGAAAACTGACACCCAGAACAGTGGCTTCTGAGTTTTGTTTCCCAGGGAAAAACACTGTACAGTGGTTCAGGGTCCTGAGGCCTTAAATGGCCAGGTGCCTCGTCGAATTCCGCCTTTCTCAGGATGCCTCCCAGACGCAAGGTGGCACCCGTGCCAACTTGGTCTGGTTTGAGAGTGCCTAGTGGTCCTGAAAACTGACACCCAGAACAGTGGCTTTTGAGTTTTGTTTCCCAGGGAAAAGGCCTGTAGAGTGGTTCAGGGTCCTGCGGCCTTATATTGCCGGGTGTCTCCTAGAATTCTGCCTCACACAGGATGCCTCCCAGATGCAAGGTGGCACCCGTGCCAACTTGGTCTGGTTTGAGAGTGCAAAGTGGGTGCTGAAAACTGACACCCAGAACAGTGGCTTCTGAGTTTTGTTTCCCAGGGAAAAAGCCTGTACAATGGTTCGGGGTCCTGCGGCCTTAAATTGCCGGGTGCCTCCTGGAGATCCGCCTCTTGCAGGATTTTTCCCAGATGCTATGCGGCACCATTGCCCACTTAGTCTGGTTTGAGAATGCCTAGTGGGTCCTGCAAACTGACACCCAGAACAGTCGCTGCTGAGATTTGTTTCCCAGGAAAAAAGCCTTTACAATGGTTCAGGGTCCTGAGGCCTTAAATGGCCAGGTGCCTCGTCGAATTCCGCCTCTCGCAGGATGCCTTTCAGACGAAGGGTGGCAGCAGTGCCAACTTGGTCTGGTTTGAGAGTGCCAAGTGGGTGCTGAAAACTGACACCCAGAACAGTGGCTTCTGAGTTTTGTTTCCCAGGGAAAAAGCCTGTACAGTGGTTCAGGGTCCTGAGGCCTTAAATTTCAGGGTGCCTCCTGGAATTCCGCCTCTCGCGGGATGCCTCCCAGACGCAATGTGGCACCCGTGCCAACTTGGTCTGGTTTGGTAGTGCCAAGTGGGTCCTGAAAACTGACACCCAGAACAGTGGTTTGTGAGTTTTGTTTCCCAGGGAAAAAGCCTGTACAATCGTTCGGGGTCCTGCGGCCTTAAATTGCCGGGTGCCTCCTGGAGATCCGCCTCTTGCAGGATTTTTCCCAGATGCTATGCGGCACCATTGCCCACTTAGTCTGGTTTGAGAGTGTCAAGTGGGTCCTCCAAACTGACACCCAGAACAGTGGCTTCTGAGTTTTGTTTCCCAGGGAAATACCCTGTAGAGTGGTTCAGGGTCCTGCCACGTTAAATTTCAGGGTGCCTCCTGGAATTCGGCCTCTCGCAGAATGCCTCCCAGACGCAAGCTGTCACAAGTGCCAACATGGTCTCGTTTGAGAGTGCCAAGTGGGTCCTGAAAACTGACACCCAGAACAGTGGCTTCTGAGTTTTGTTTCCCAGGGAAAAACACTGTACAGTGGTTCAGGGTCCTGAGGCCTTAAATGGCCAGGTGCCTCGTCGAATTCCGCCTTTCTCAGGATGCCTCCCAGACGCAAGGTGGCACCCGTGCCAACTTGGTCTGGTTTGAGAGTGCCAAGTGGGTGCTGAAAACTGACACCCAGAACAGTGGCTTCTGAGTTTTGTTTCCCAGGGAAAAAGCCTGTACAGTGGTTCAGGGTCCTGCGGCCTTATATTGCCGGGTGTCTCCTAGAATTCTGCCTCACACAGGATGCCTCCCAGATGCAAGGTGGTACCAGTGCCAACTTGGTCTGGTTTGGTAGTGCCTAGTGGGTCCTGAAAACTGACACCCAGAACAGTGGCTTTTGAGTTTTGTTTCCCAGGGAAAAGGCCTGTAGAGTGGTTCAGGGTGCTGCGGCCTTATATTGCCGGGTGTCTCCTAGAATTCTGCCTCTCGCGGGATGCCTCCCAGACGCAATGTGGCACCCGTGCCAACTTGGTCTGGTTTGGTAGTGCCAAGTGGGTCCTGAAAACTGACACCCAGAACAGTGGTTTGTGAGTTTTGTTTCCCAGGGAAAAAGCCTGTACAATGGTTCGGGGTCCTGCGGCCTTAAATTGCCGGGTGCCTCCTGGAGATCCGCCTCTTGCAGGATTTTTCCCAGATGCTATGCGGCACCATTGCCCACTTAGTCTGGTTTGAGAATGCCTAGTGGGTCCTGCAAACTGACACCCAGAACAGTGGCTTGTGAGTTTTGTTTCCCAGGAAAAAAGCCTGTACAATGGTTCAGGGTCCTGAGGCCTTAAATTGCCAGGTGCCTCGTCGAATTCCGCCTCTCGCAGGATGCCTTTCAGACGAAGGGTGGCAGCAGTGCCAACATGGTCTCGTTTGAGAGTGCCAAGTTGGTCCTGAAAACTGACACCCAGAACAGTGTTTTGTGAGTTTTGTTTCCCAGGGAAAAACACTGTACAGTGGTTCAGGGTCCTGCGGCCTTAAATTGCCGGGTGCCTCCTGGAGATCCGCCTCTTGCAGGATTTTTCCCAGATGCTATGCGGCACCATTGCCCACTTAGTCTGGTTTGAGAGTGTCAAGTGGGTCCTCCAAACTGACACCCAGAACAGTGGCTTCTGAGTTTTGTTTCCCAGGGAAATATCCTGTAGAGTGGTTCAGGGTCCTGCCGCGTTAAATTTCAGGGTGCCTCCTGGAATTCGGCCTCTCGCAGAATGCCTCCCAGACGCAAGCTGTCACAAGTGCCAACATGGTCTCGTTTAAGAGTGCCAAGTGGGTCCTGAAAACTGACACCCAGAACAGTGGCTTCTGAGTTTTGTTTCCCAGGGAAAAACACTGTACAGTGGTTCAGGGTCCTGAGGCCTTAAATGGCCAGGTGCCTCGTCGAATTCCGCCTTTCTCAGGATGCCTCCCAGACGCAAGGTGGCACCCGTGCCAACATGGTCTCGTTTGAGAGTGCCAAGTGGGTCCTGAAAACTGACACCCAGAACAGTGGCTTCTGAGTTTTGTTTCCCAGGGAAAAACACTGTACAGTGGTTCAGGGTCCTGAGGCCCTTAATGGCCAGGTGCCTCGTCGAATTCCGCCTTTGTCAGGATGCCTCCCAGACGCAAAGTGGCACCCGTGCCAACTTGGTCTGGTTTGAGAGTGCCAAGTGGGTGCTGAAAACTGACACCCAGAACAGTGGCTTCTGAGTTTTGTTTCCCAGGGAAAAAGCCTGTACAGTGGTTCAGGGTCCTGAGGCCTTAAATTTCAGGGTGCCTCCTGGAATTCCGCCTCACGCGGGATGCCTCCCAGACGCAATGTGGCACCCGTGCCAACTTGGTCTGGTTTGGTAGTGCCAAGTGGGTCCTGAAAACTGACACCCAGAACAGTGGTTTGTGAGTTTTGTTTCCCAGGGAAAAGGCCTGTAGAGTGGTTCAGGGTCCTGCGGCCTTATATTGCCGGGTGTCTCCTAGAATTCTGCCTCACACAGGATGCCTCCCAGATGCAAGGTGGCTGCAGTGCCAACTTGGTCTGGTTTGAGAGTGCCAAGTGGGTGCTGAAAACTGACACCCAGAACAGTGGCTTCTGAGTTTTGTTTCCCAGGGAAAAAGCCTGTACAGTGGTTCAGGGTCCTGAGGCCTTAAATTTCAGGGTGCCTCCTGGAATTCCGCCTCTCGCGGGATGCCTCCCAGACGCAATGTGGCACCCGTGCCAACTTGGTCTGGTTTGGTAGAGCCAAGTGGGTCCTGAAAACTGACACCCAGAACAGTGGTTTGTGAGTTTTGTTTCCCAGGGAAAAAGCCTGTACAATCGTTCGGGGTCCTGCGGCCTTAAATTTCCGGGTGCCTCCTGGAGATCCGCCTCTTGCAGGATTTTTCCCAGATGCTATGCGGCACCATTGCCCACTTAGTCTGGTTTGAGAGTGTCAAGTGGGTCCTCCAAACTGACACCCAGAACAGTGGCTTCTGAGTTTTGTTTCCCAGGGAAATATCCTGTAGAGTGGTTCAGGGTCCTGCCGCGTTAAATTTCAGGGTGCCTCCTGGAATTCGGCCTCTCGCAGAATGCCTCCCAGACGCAAGCTGTCACAAGTGCCAACATGGTCTCGTTTGAGAGTGCCAAGTGGGTCCTGAAAACTGACACCCAGAACAGTGGCTTCTGAGTTTTGTTTCCCAGGGAAAAACACTGTACAGTGGTTCAGGTTCCTGAGGCCTCTAAATGGCCAGGTGCCTCGTCGAATTCCGCCTTTCTCAGGATGCCTCCCAGACGCAAGGTGGCACCCGTGCCAACTTGGTCTTGTTTGAGAGTGCCTAGTGGGTCCTGCAAACTGACACTAAGAACAGTGGCTTCTGAGTTTTGTTTCCCAGGGAAAAAGCCTGTACAGTGGTTCAGGGTCCTGAGGCCTTAAATTTCAGGGTGCCTCCTGGAATTCCGCCTCTCGCGGGATGCCTCCCAGACGCAATGTGGCACCCGTGCCAACTTGGTCTGGTTTGGTAGTGCCAAGTGGGTCCTGAAAACTGACACCCAGAACAGTGGTTTGTGAGTTTTGTTTCCCAGGGAAAAAGCCTGTACAATCGTTCGAGGTCCTGCGGCCTTAAATTGCCGGGTGCCTCCAGGAGATCCGCCTCTTGCAGGATTTTTCCCAGATGCTATGCGGCACCATTGCCCACTTAGTCTGGTTTGAGAATGCCTAGTGGGTCCTGCAAACTGACACCAAGAACAGTGGCTTGTGAGTTTTGTTTCCCAGGAAAAAAGCCTGTACAATGGTTCAGGGTCCTGAGGCCTTAAATTGCCAGGTGCCTCGTCGAATTCCGCCTCTCGCAGGATGCCTTTCAGACGAAGGGTGGCAGCAGTGCCAACATGGTCTCGTTTGAGAGTGCCAAGTTGGTCCTGAAAACTGACACCCAGAACAGTGTTTTGTGAGTTTTGTTTCCCAGGGAAAAACACTGTACAGTGGTTCAGGGTCCTGCGGCCTTAAATTGCCGGGTGCCTCCTGGAGATCCGCCTCTTGCAGGATTTTTCCCAGATGCTATGCGGCACCATTGCCCACTTAGTCTGGTTTGAGAGTGTCAAGTGGGTCCTCCAAACTGACACCCAGAACAGTGGCTTCTGAGTTTTGTTTCCCAGGGAAATATCCTGTAGAGTGGTTCAGGGTCCTGCCGCGTTAAATTTCAGGGTGCCTCCTGGAATTCGGCCTCTCGCAGAATGCCTCCCAGACGCAAGCTGTCACAAGTGCCAACATGGTCTCGTTTGAGAGTGCCAAGTGGGTCCTGAAAACTGACACCCAGAACAGTGGCTTCTGAGTTTTGTTTCCCAGGGAAAAACACTGTACAGTGGTTCAGGGTCCTGAGGCCTTAAATGGCCAGGTGCCTCGTCGAATTCCGCCTTTGTCAGGATGCCTCCCAGACGCAAAGTGGCACCCGTGCCAACTTGGTCTGGTTTGAGAGTGCCTAGTGGGTCCTGAAAACTGACACCCAGAACAGTGGCTTCTGAGTTTTGTTTCCCAGGGAAAAAGCCTGTACAGTGGTTCAGGGTCCTGCGGCCTTATATTGCCGGGTGTCTCCTAGAATTCTGCCTCACACAGGATGCCTCCCAGATGCAAGGTGGCACCAGTGCCAACTTGGTCTGGTTTGAGAGTGCCTAGTGGGTCCTGAAAACTGACACCCAGAACAGTGGCTTTTGAGTTTTGTTTCCCAGGGAAAAGGCCTGTAGAGTGGTTCAGGGTCCTGCGGCCTTATATTGCCGGGTGTCTCCTAGAATTCTGCCTCACACAGGATGCCTCCCAGATGCAAGGTGTCTGCAGTGCCAACTTGGTCTGGTTTGAGAGTGCCAAGTGGGTGCTGAAAACTGACACCCAGAACAGTGGCTTCTGAGTTTTGTTTCCCAGGGAAAAAGCCTGTACAGTGGTTCAGGGTCCTGAGGCCTTAAATTTCAGGGTGCCTCCTGGAATTCCGCCTCTCGCGGGATGCCTCCCAGACGCAATGTGGCACCCGTGCCAACTTGGTCTGGTTTGGTAGTGCCAAGTGGGTCCTGAAAACTGACACCCAGAACAGTGGTTTGTGAGTTTTGTTTCCCAGGGAAAAAGCCTGTACAATCGTTCGGGGTCCTGCGGCCTTAAATTTCCGGGTGCCTCCTGGAGATCAGCCTCTTGCAGGATTTTTCCCAGATGCTATGCGGCACCATTGCCCACTTAGTCTGGTTTGAGAGTGTCAAGTGGGTCCTCCAAACTGACACCCAGAACAGTGGCTTCTGAGTTTTGTTTCCCAGGGAAATACCCTGTAGAGTGGTTCAGGGTCCTGCCGCGTTAAATTTCAGGGTGCCTCCTGGAATTCGGCCTCTCGCAGAATGCCTCCCAGACGCAAGCTGTCACAAGTGCCAACATGGTCTCGTTTGAGAGTGCCAAGTGGGTCCTGAAAACTGACACCCAGAACAGTGGCTTCTGAGTTTTGTTTCCCAGGGAAAAACACTGTACAGTGGTTCAGGTTCCTGAGGCCTCTAAATGGCCAGGTGCCTCGTCGAATTCCGCCTTTCTCAGGATGCCTCCCAGACGCAAGGTGGCACCCGTGCCAACTTGGTCTTGTTTGAGAGTGCCTAGTGGGTCCTGCAAACTGACACTAAGAACAGTGGCTTCTGAGTTTTGTTTCCCAGGGAAAAAGCCTGTACAATGGTTCAGGGTCCTGAGGCCTTAAATGGCCAGGTGCCTCCTTGAATTCCGCCTCTCGCAGGATGCCTTTCAGACGAAGGGTGGCAGCAGTGCCAACATGGTCTCGTTTGAGAGTGCCAAGTTGGTCCTGAAAACTGACACCCAGAACAGTGTTTTGTGAGTTTTGTTTCCCAGGGAAAAACACTGTACAGTGGTTCAGGGTCCTGAGGCCTTAAATGGCCAGGTGCCTCGTCGAATTCCGCCTTTCTCAGGATGCCTCCCAGACGCAAGGTGGCACCCGTGCCAACTTGGTCTGGTTTGAGAGTGCCTAGTGGGTCCTGAAAACTGACACTAAGAACAGTGGCTTCTGAGTTTTGTTTCCCAGGGAAAAAGCCTGTACAGTGGTTCAGGGTCCTGAGGCCTTAAATTTCAGGGTGCCTCCTGGAATTCCGCCTCTCGCGGGATGCCTCCCAGACGCAATGTGGCACCCGTGTCAACTTGGTCTGGTTTGGTAGTGCCAAGTGGGTCCTGAAAACTGACACCCAGAACAGTGGCTTCTGAGTTTTGTTTCCCAGGGAAATACCCCGTAGAGTGGTTCAGGGTCCTGCCGCGTTAAATTTCAGGGTGCCTCCTGGAATTCGGCCTCTCGCAGAATTCCTCCCAGACGCAAGCTGTCACAAGTGCCAACATGGTCTCGTTTGAGAGTGCCAAGTGGGTCCTGAAAACTGACACCCAGAACAGTGTTTTGTGAGTTTTGTTTCCCAGGGAAAATGCCTGTACAATGGTTCAGGGTCCTGCGGCCTTAAATTTCCGGGTGCCTCCTTGAATTCCGCCTCACACAGGATGCCTCCCAGATGCAAGGTGGCACCAGTGCCAACTTGGTCTGGTTTGAGAGTGCCTAGTGGGTCCTGAAAACTGACACCCAGAACAGTGGCTTCTGAGTTTTGTTTCCCAGGGAAAAAGCCTGTACAGTGGTTCAGGGTCCTGAGGCCTTAAATTTCAGGGTGCCTCCTGGAATTCCGCCTCTCGCGGGATGCCTCCCAGACGCAATGTGGCACCCGTGCCAACTTGGTCTGGTTTGAGAGTGCCAAGTGGGTGCTGAAAACTGACACCCAGAACAGTGGTTTGTGAGTTTTGTTTCCCAGGGAAAAAGCCTGTACAATCGTTCGGGGTCCTGCGGCCTTAAATTTCCGGGTGCCTCCTGGAGATCAGCCTCTTGCAGGATTTTTCCCAGATGCTATGCGGCACCATTGCCCACTTAGTCTGGTTTGAGAGTGTCAAGTGGGTCCTCCAAACTGACACCCAGAACAGTGGCTTCTGAGTTTTGTTTCCCAGGGAAATACCCTGTAGAGTGGTTCAGGGTCCTGCCGCGTTAAATTTCAGGGTGCCTCCTGGAATTCGGCCTCTCGCAGAATGCCTCCCAGACGCAAGCTGTCACAAGTGCCAACATGGTCTCGTTTGAGAGTGCCAAGTGGGTCCTGAAAACTGACACCCAGAACAGTGGCTTCTGAGTTTTGTTTCTCAGGGGAAAAACACTGTACAGTGGTTCAGGTTCCTGAGGCCTCTAAATGGCCAGATGCCTCGTCGAATTCCGCCTTTCTCAGGATGCCTCCCAGACGCAAGGTGGCACCCGTGCCAACTTGGTCTGGTTTGAGAGTGCCTAGTGGGTCCTGCAAACTGACACTAAGAACAGTGGCTTCTGAGTTTTGTTTCCCAGGGAAAAAGCCTGTACAATGGTTCAGGGTCCTGAGGCCTTAAATGGCCAGGTGCCTCGTCGAATTCCGCCTCTCGCAGGATGCCTTTCAGACGAAGGGTGGCAGCAGTGCCAACATGGTCTCGTTTGAGAGTGCCAAGTCGGTCCTGAAAACTGACACCCAGAACAGTGTTTTGTGAGTTTTGTTTCCCAGGGAAAAACACTGTACAGTGGTTCAGGGTCCTGAGGCCTTAAATGGCCAGGTGCCTCGTCGAATTCCGCCTTTCTCAGGATGCCTCCCAGACGCAAGGTGGCACCCGTGCCAACTTGGTCTGGTTTGAGAGTGCCTAGTGGGTCCTGCAAACTGACATTAAGAACAGTGGCTTCTGAGTTTTGTTTCCCAGGGAAAAAGCCTGTAAAATGGTTCAGGGTCCTGCGGCCTTAAATTTCCGGGTGCCTCCTTGAATTCCGCCTCACACAGGATGCCTCCCTGATGCAAGGTGGCACCAGTGCCAACTTGGTCTGGTTTGAGAGTGCCTAGTGGGTCCTGCAAACTGACACTAAGAACAGTGGCTTCTGAGTTTTGTTTCCCAGGGAAAAGGCCTGTAGAGTGGTTCAGGGTCCTGCGGCCTTAAATTGCCGGGTGCCTCCTGGAGATCCGCCTCTTGCAGGATTTTTCCCAGATGCTATGCGGCACCATTGCCCACTTAGTCTGGTTTGAGAATGCCTAGTGGGTCCTGCAAACTGACACCCAGAACAGTGGCTTGTGAGTTTTGTTTCCCAGGAAAAAAGCCTGTACAATGGTTCAGGGTCCTGAGGCCTTAAATTGCCAGGTGCCTCGTCGAATTCCGCCTCTCGCAGGATGCCTTTCAGACGAAGGGTGGCAGCAGTGCCAACATGGTCTCGTTTGAGAGTGCCAAGTGGGTGCTGAAAACTGACACCCAGAACAGTGTTTTGTGAGTTTTGTTTCCCAGGGAAAAACACTGTACAGTGGTTCAGGGTCCTGCGGCCTTAAATTGCCGGGTGCCTCCTGGAGATCCGCCTCTCGCGGGATGCCTCCCAGACGCAATGTGGCACCCGTGCCAACTTGGTCTGGTTTGGTAGTGCCAAGTGGGTCCTGAAAACTGACACCCAGAACAGTGGTTTGTGAGTTTTGTTTCCCAGGGAAAAAGCCTGTACAATCGTTCGGGGTCCTGCGGCCTTAAATTGCCAGGTGCCTCGTCGAATTCCGCCTCTCGCAGGATGCCTTTCAGACGAAGGGTGGCAGCAGTGCCAACATGGTCTCGTTTGAGAGTGCCAAGTTGGTCCTGAAAACTGACACCCAGAACAGTGTTTTGTGAGTTTTGTTTCCCAGGGAAAAACACTGTACAGTGGTTCAGGGTCCTGCGGCCTTAAATTGCCGGGTGCCTCCTGGAGATCCGCCTCTTGCAGGATTTTTCCCAGATGCTATGCGGCACCATTGCCCACTTAGTCTGGTTTGAGAATGCCTAGTGGGTCCTGCAAACTGACACCCAGAACAGTGGCTTGTGAGTTTTGTTTCCCAGGAAAAAAGCCTGTACAATGGTTCAGGGTCCTGAGGCCTTAAATTGCCAGGTGCCTCGTCGAATTCCGCCTCTCGCAGGATGCCTTTCAGACGAAGGGTGGCAGCAGTGCCAACATGGTCTCGTTTGAGAGTGCCAAGTTGGTCCTGAAAACTGACACCCAGAACAGTGTTTTGTGAGTTTTGTTTCCCAGGGAAAAACACTGTACAGTGGTTCAGGGTCCTGCGGCCTTAAATTGCCGGGTGCCTCCTGGAGATCCGCCTCTTGCAGGATTTTTCCCAGATGCTATGCGGCACCATTGCCCACTTAGTCTGGTTTGAGAGTGTCAAGTGGGTCCTCCAAACTGACACCCAGAACAGTGGCTTCTGAGTTTTGTTTCCCAGGGAAATATCCTGTAGAGTGGTTCAGGGTCCTGCCGCGTTAAATTTCAGGGTGCCTCCTGGAATTCGGCCTCTCGCAGAATGCCTCCCAGACGCAAGCTGTCACAAGTGCCAACATGGTCTCGTTTGAGAGTGCCAAGTGGGTCCTGAAAACTGACACCCAGAACAGTGGCTTCTGAGTTTTGTTTCCCAGGGAAAAACACTGTACAGTGGTTCAGGGTCCTGAGGCCTTAAATGGCCAGGTGCCTCGTCGAATTCCGCCTTTGTCAGGATGCCTCCCAGACGCAAAGTGGCACCCGTGCCAACTTGGTCTGGTTTGAGAGTGCCTAGTGGGTCCTGAAAACTGACACCCAGAACAGTGGCTTCTGAGTTTTGTTTCCCAGGGAAATACCCTGTAGAGTGGTTCAGGGTCCTGCGGCCTTAAATTTCCGGGTGCCTCCTTGAATTCCGCCTCACACAGGATGCCTCCCAGATGCAAGGTGGCACCAGTGCCAACTTGGTCTGGTTTGAGAGTGCCTAGTGGGTCCTGAAAACTGACACCCAGAACAGTGGCTTTTGAGTTTTGTTTCCCAGGGAAAAGGCCTGTAGAGTGGTTCAGGGTCCTGCGGCCTTATATTGCCGGGTGTCTCCTAGAATTCTGCCTCACACAGGATGCCTCCCAGATGCAAGGTGTCTGCAGTGCCAACTTGGTCTGGTTTGAGAGTGCCAAGTGGGTGCTGAAAACTGACACCCAGAACAGTGGCTTCTGAGTTTTGTTTCCCAGGGAAAAAGCCTGTACAGTGGTTCAGGGTCCTGAGGCCTTAAATTTCAGGGTGCCTCCTGGAATTCCGCCTCTCGCGAGATGCCTCCCAGACGCAATGTGGCACCCGTGCCAACTTGGTCTGGTTTGGTAGTGCCAAGTGGGTCCTGAAAACTGACACCCAGAACAGTGGTTTGTGAGTTTTGTTTCCCAGGGAAAAAGCCTGTACAATCGTTCGGGGTCCTGCGGCCTTAAATTTCCGGGTGCCTCCTGGAGATCAGCCTCTTGCAGGATTTTTCCCAGATGCTATGCGGCACCATTGCCCACTTAGTCTGGTTTGAGAGTGTCAAGTGGGTCCTCCAAACTGACACCCAGAACAGTGGCTTCTGAGTTTTGTTTCCCAGGGAAATACCCTGTAGAGTGGTTCAGGGTCCTGCCGCGTTAAATTTCAGGGTGCCTCCTGGAATTCGGCCTCTCGCAGAATGCCTCCCAGACGCAAGCTGTCACAAGTGCCAACATGGTCTCGTTTGAGAGTGCCAAGTGGGTCCTGAAAACTGACACCCAGAACAGTGGCTTCTGAGTTTTGTTTCCCAGGGAAAAACACTGTACAGTGGTTCAGGGTCCTGAGGCCTCTAAATGGCCAGGTGCCTCGTCGAATTCCGCCTTTCTCAGGATGCCTCCCAGACGCAAGGTGGCACCCGTGCCAACTTGGTCTTGTTTGAGAGTGCCTAGTGGGTCCTGCAAACTGACACTAAGAACAGTGGCTTCTGAGTTTTGTTTCCCAGGGAAAAAGCCTGTACAATGGTTCAGGGTCCTGAGCCCTTAAATGGCCAGGTGCCTCCTTGAATTCCGCCTCTCGCAGGATGCCTTTCAGACGAAGGGTGGCAGCAGTGCCAACATGGTCTCGTTTGAGAGTGCCAAGTTGGTCCTGAAAACTGACACCCAGAACAGTGTTTTGTGAGTTTTGTTTCCCAGGGAAAAACACTGTACAGTGGTTCAGGGTCCTGAGGCCTTAAATGGCCAGGTGCCTCGTCGAATTCCGCCTTTCTCAGGATGCCTCCCAGACGCAAGGTGGCACCCGTGCCAACTTGGTCTGGTTTGAGAGTGCCTAGTGGGTCCTGAAAACTGACACTAAGAACAGTGGCTTCTGAGTTTTGTTTCCCAGGGAAAAAGCCTGTACAGTGGTTCAGGGTCCTGAGGCCTTAAATTTCAGGGTGCCTCCTGGAATTCCGCCTCTCGCGGGATGCCTCCCAGACGCAATGTGGCACCCGTGTCAACTTGGTCTGGTTTGGTAGTGCCAAGTGGGTCCTGAAAACTGACACCCAGAACAGTGGCTTCTGAGTTTTGTTTCCCAGGGAAATACCCTGTAGAGTGGTTCAGGGTCCTGCCGCGTTAAATTTCAGGGTGCCTCCTGGAATTCGGCCTCTCGCAGAATTCCTCCCAGACGCAAGCTGTCACAAGTGCCAACATGGTCTGGTTTGAGAGTGCCAAGTGGGTCCTGAAAACTGACACCCAGAACAGTGTTTTGTGAGTTTTGTTTCCCAGGGAAAAAGCCTGTACAATGGTTCAGGGTCCTGCGGCCTTAAATTTCCGGGTGCCTCCTTGAATTCCGCCTCACACAGGATGCCTCCCAGATGCAAGGTGGCACCAGTGCCAACTTGGTCTGGTTTGAGAGTGCCTAGTGGGTCCTGAAAACTGACACCCAGAACAGTGGCTTTTGAGTTTTGTTTCCCAGGGAAAAGGCCTGTAGAGTGGTTCAGGGTCCTGCGGCCTTATATTGCCGGGTGTCTCCTAGAATTCTGCCTCACACAGGATGCCTCCCAGATGCAAGGTGTCTGCAGTGCCAACTTGGTCTGGTTTGAGAGTGCCAAGTGGGTGCTGAAAACTGACACCCAGAACAGTGGCTTCTGAGTTTTGTTTCCCAGGGAAAAAGCCTGTACAGTGGTTCAGGGTCCTGAGGCCTTAAATTTCAGGGTGCCTCCTGGAATTCCGCCTCTCGCGGGATGCCTCCCAGACGCAATGTGGCACCCGTGCCAACTTGGTCTGGTTTGGTAGTGCCAAGTGGGTCCTGAAAACTGACACCCAGAACAGTGGTTTGTGAGTTTTGTTTCCCAGGGAAAAAGCCTGTACAATCGTTCGGGGTCCTGCGGCCTTAAATTTCCGGGTGCCTCCTGGAGATCAGCCTCTTGCAGGATTTTTCCCAGATGCTATGCGGCACCATTGCCCACTTAGTCTGGTTTGAGAGTGTCAAGTGGGTCCTCCAAACTGACACCCAGAACAGTGGCTTCTGAGTTTTGTTTCCCAGGGAAATACCCTGTAGAGTGGTTCAGGGTCCTGCCGCGTTAAATTTCAGGGTGCCTCCTGGAATTCGGCCTCTCGCAGAATGCCTCCCAGACGCAAGCTGTCACAAGTGCCAACATGGTCTCGTTTGAGAGTGCCAAGTGGGTCCTGAAAACTGACACCCAGAACAGTGGCTTCTGAGTTTTGTTTCCCAGGGAAAAACACTGTACAGTGGTTCAGGGTCCTGAGGCCTTAAATGGCCAGGTGCCTCGTCGAATTCCGCCTTTCTCAGGATGCCTCCCAGACGCAAGGTGGCACCCGTGCCAACTTGGTCTGGTTTGAGAGTGCCAAGTGGGTGCTGAAAACTGACACCCAGAACAGTGGCTTTTGAGTTTTGTTTCCCAGGGAAAAGGCCTGTAGAGTGGTTCAGGGTCCTGCGGCCTTATATTGCCGGGTGTCTCCTAGAATTCTGCCTCACACAGGATGCCTCCCAGATGCAAGGTGGCTGCAGTGCCAACTTGGTCTGGTTTGAGAGTGCAAAGTGGGTGCTGAAAACTGACACCCAGAACAGTGGCTTCTGAGTTTTGTTTCCCAGGGAAAAAGCCTGTACAATCGTTCGGGGTCCTGCGGCCTTAAATTGCCGGGTGCCTCCTGGAGATCCGCCTCTTGCAGGATTTTTCCCAGATGCTATGCGGCACCATTGCCCACTTAGTCTGGTTTGAGAATGCCTAGTGGGTCCTGCAAACTGACACCCAGAACAGTGGCTTGTGAGTTTTTTTTCCCAGGAAAAAAGCCTGTACAATGGTTCAGGGTCCTGAGGCCTTAAATTGCCAGGTGCCTCGTCGAATTCCGCCTCTCGCAGGATGCCTTTCAGACGAAGGGTGGCAGCAGTGCCAACATGGTCTCGTTTGAGAGTGCCAAGTTGGTCCTGAAAACTGACACCCAGAACAGTGTTTTGTGAGTTTTGTTTCCCAGGGAAAAACACTGTACAGTGGTTCAGGGTCCTGCGGCCTTAAATTGCCGGGTGCCTCCTGGAGATCCGCCTCTTGCAGGATTTTTCCCAGATGCTATGCGGCACCATTGCCCACTTAGTCTGGTTTGAGAATGCCTAGTGGGTCCTGCAAACTGACACCCAGAACAGTGGCTTGTGAGTTTTGTTTCCCAGGAAAAAAGCCTGTACAATGGTTCAGGGTCCTGAGGCCTTAAATTGCCAGGTGCCTCGTCGAATTCCGCCTCTCGCAGGATGCCTTTCAGACGAAGGGTGGCAGCAGTGCCAACATGGTCTCGTTTGAGAGTGCCAAGTTGGTCCTGAAAACTGACACCCAGAACAGTGTTTTGTGAGTTTTGTTTCCCAGGGAAAAACACTGTACAGTGGTTCAGGGTCCTGCGGCCTTAAATTGCCGGGTGCCTCCTGGAGATCCGCCTCTTGCAGGATTTTTCCCAGATGCTATGCGGCACCATTGCCCACTTAGTCTGGTTTGAGAGTGTCAAGTGGGTCCTCCAAACTGACACCCAGAACAGTGGCTTCTGAGTTTTGTTTCCCAGGGAAATACCCTGTAGAGTGGTTCAGGGTCCTGCCGCGTTAAATTTCAGGGTGCCTCCTGGAATTCGGCCTCTCGCAGAATGCCTCCCAGACGCAAGCTGTCACAAGTGCCAACATGGTCTCGTTTGAGAGTGCCAAGTGGGTCCTGAAAACTGACACCCAGAACAGTGGCTTCTGAGTTTTGTTTCCCAGGGAAAAACACTGTACAGTGGTTCAGGGTCCTGAGGCCTTAAATGGCCAGGTGCCTCGTCGAATTCCGCCTTTGTCAGGATGCCTCCCAGACGCAAAGTGGCACCCGTGCCAACTTGGTCTGGTTTGAGAGTGCCTAGTGGGTCCTGAAAACTGACACCCAGAACAGTGGCTTCTGAGTTTTGTTTCCCAGGGAAAAAGCCTGTACAATGGTTCAGGGTCCTGCGGCCTTAAATTTCCGGGTGCCTCCTTGAATTCCGCCTCACACAGGATGCCTCCCAGATGCAAGGTGGCACCAGTGCCAACTTGGTCTGGTTTGAGAGTGCCTAGTGGGTCCTGAAAACTGACACCCAGAACAGTGGCTTTTGAGTTTTGTTTCCCAGGGAAAAGGCCTGTAGAGTGGTTCAGGGTCCTGCGGCCTTATATTGCCGGGTGTCTCCTAGAATTCTGCCTCACACAGGATGCCTCCCAGATGCAAGGTGTCTGCAGTGCCAACTTGGTCTGGTTTGAGAGTGCCAAGTGGGTGCTGAAAACTGACACCCAGAACAGTGGCTTCTGAGTTTTGTTTCCCAGGGAAAAACACTGTACAGTGGTTCAGGGTCCTGAGGCCTTAAATTTCAGGGTGCCTCCTGGAATTCCGCCTCTCGCGAGATGCCTCCCAGACGCAATGTGGCACCCGTGCCAACTTGGTCTGGTTTGGTAGTGCCAAGTGGGTCCTGAAAACTGACACCCAGAACAGTGGTTTGTGAGTTTTGTTTCCCAGGGAAAAAGCCTGTACAATCGTTCGGGGTCCTGCGGCCTTAAATTTCCGGGTGCCTCCTGGAGATCAGCCTCTTGCAGGATTTTTCCCAGATGCTATGCGGCACCATTGCCCACTTAGTCTGGTTTGAGAATGCCTAGTGGGTCCTGCAAACTGACACCCAGAACAGTGGCTTGTGAGTTTTGTTTCCCAGGAAAAAAGCCTGTACAATGGTTCAGGGTCCTGAGGCCTTAAATTGCCAGGTGCCTCGTCGAATTCCGCCTCTCGCAGGATGCCTTTCAGACGAAGGGTGGCAGCAGTGCCAACATGGTCTCGTTTGAGAGTGCCAAGTTGGTCCTGAAAACTGACACCCAGAACAGTGTTTTGTGAGTTTTGTTTCCCAGGGAAAAACACTGTACAGTGGTTCAGGGTCCTGCGGCCTTAAATTGCCGGGTGCCTCCTGGAGATCCGCCTCTTGCAGGATTTTTCCCAGATGCTATGCGGCACCATTGCCCACTTAGTCTGGTTTGAGAGTGTCAAGTGGGTCCTCCAAACTGACACCCAGAACAGTGGCTTCTGAGTTTTGTTTCCCAGGGAAATATCCTGTAGAGTGGTTCAGGGTCCTGCCGCGTTAAATTTCAGGGTGCCTCCTGGAATTCGGCCTCTCGCAGAATGCCTCCCAGACGCAAGCTGTCACAAGTGCCAACATGGTCTCGTTTGAGAGTGCCAAGTGGGTCCTGAAAACTGACACCCAGAACAGTGGCTTCTGAGTTTTGTTTCCCAGGGAAAAACACTGTACAGTGGTTCAGGGTCCTGAGGCCTTAAATGGCCAGGTGCCTCGTCGAATTCCGCCTTTGTCAGGATGCCTCCCAGACGCAAGGTGGCACCCGTGCCAACTTGGTCTGGTTTGAGAGTGCCTAGTGGGTCCTGAAAACTGACACCCAGAACAGTGGCTTCTGAGTTTTGTTTCCCAGGGAAAAAGCCTGTACAATGGTTCAGGGTCCTGCGGCCTTAAATTTCCGGGTGCCTCCTTGAATTCCGCCTCACACAGGATGCCTCCCAGATGCAAGGTGGCACCAGTGCCAACTTGGTCTGGTTTGAGAGTGCCTAGTGGGTCCTGAAAACTGACACCCAGAACAGTGGCTTTTGAGTTTTGTTTCCCAGGGAAAAGGCCTGTAGAGTGGTTCAGGGTCCTGCGGCCTTATATTGCCGGGTGTCTCCTAGAATTCTGCCTCACACAGGATGCCTCCCAGATGCAAGGTGTCTGCAGTGCCAACTTGGTCTGGTTTGAGAGTGCCAAGTGGGTGCTGAAAACTGACACCCAGAACAGTGGCTTCTGAGTTTTGTTTCCCAGGGAAAAAGCCTGTACAGTGGTTCAGGGTCCTGAGGCCTTAAATTTCAGGGTGCCTCCTGGAATTCCGCCTCTCGCGAGATGCCTCCCAGACGCAATGTGGCACCCGTGCCAACTTGGTCTGGTTTGGTAGTGCCAAGTGGGTCCTGAAAACTGACACCCAGAACAGTGGTTTGTGAGTTTTGTTTCCCAGGGAAAAAGCCTGTACAATCGTTCGGGGTCCTGCGGCCTTAAATTTCCGGGTGCCTCCTGGAGATCAGCCTCTTGCAGGATTTTTCCCAGATGCTATGCGGCACCATTGCCCACTTAGTCTGGTTTGAGAGTGTCAAGTGGGTCCTCCAAACTGACACCCAGAACAGTGGCTTCTGAGTTTTGTTTCCCAGGGAAATACCCTGTAGAGTGGTTCAGGGTCCTGCCGCGTTAAATTTCAGGGTGCCTCCTGGAATTCGGCCTCTCGCAGAATGCCTCCCAGACGCAAGCTGTCACAAGTGCCAACATGGTCTCGTTTGAGAGTGCCAAGTTGGTCCTGAAAACTGACACCCAGAACAGTGTTTTGTGAGTTTTGTTTCCCAGGGAAAAACACTGTACAGTGGTTCAGGGTCCTGAGGCCTCTAAATGGCCAGGTGCCTCGTCGAATTCCGCCTTTCTCAGGATGCCTCCCAGACGCAAGGTGGCACCCGTGCCAACTTGGTCTTGTTTGAGAGTGCCTAGTGGGTCCTGCAAACTGACACTAAGAACAGTGGCTTCTGAGTTTTGTTTCCCAGGGAAAAAGCCTGTACAATGGTTCAGGGTCCTGAGGCCTTAAATGGCCAGGTGCCTCCTTGAATTCCGCCTCTCGCAGGATGCCTTTCAGACGAAGGGTGGCAGCAGTGCCAACATGGTCTGGTTTGAGAGTGCCAAGTTGGTCCTGAAAACTGACACCCAGAACAGTGTTTTGTGAGTTTTGTTTCCCAGGGAAAAACACTGTACAGTGGTTCAGGGTCCTGAGGCCTTAAATGGCCAGGTGCCTCGTCGAATTCCGCCTTTCTCAGGATGCCTCCCAGACGCAAGGTGGCACCCGTGCCAACTTGGTCTGGTTTGAGAGTGCCTAGTGGGTCCTGAAAACTGACACTAAGAACAGTGGCTTCTGAGTTTTGTTTCCCAGGGAAAAAGCCTGTACAGTGGTTCAGGGTCCTGAGGCCTTAAATTTCAGGGTGCCTCCTGGAATTCCGCCTCTCGCGGGATGCCTCCCAGACGCAATGTGGCACCCGTGTCAACTTCGTCTGGTTTGGTAGTGCCAAGTGGGTCCTGAAAACTGACACCCAGAACAGTGGCTTCTGAGTTTTGTTTCCCAGGGAAATACCCTGTAGAGTGGTTCAGGGTCCTGCCGCGTTAAATTTCAGGGTGCCTCCTGGAATTCGGCCTCTCGCAGAATTCCTCCCAGACGCAAGCTGTCACAAGTGCCAACATGGTCTGGTTTGAGAGTGCCAAGTGGGTCCTGAAAACTGACACCCAGAACAGTGTTTTGTGAGTTTTGTTTCCCAGGGAAAAAGCCTGTACAATGGTTCAGGGTCCTGCGGCCTTAAATTTCCGGGTGCCTCCTTGAATTCCGCCTCACACAGGATGCCTCCCAGATGCAAGGTGGCACCAGTGCCAACTTGGTCTGGTTTGAGAGTGCCTAGTGGGTCCTGAAAACTGACACCCAGAACAGTGGCTTTTGAGTTTTGTTTCCCAGGGAAAAGGCCTGTAGAGTGGTTCAGGGTCCTGCGGCCTTATATTGCCGGGTGTCTCCTAGAATTCTGCCTCACACAGGATGCCTCCCAGATGCAAGGTGTCTGCAGTGCCAACTTGGTCTGGTTTGAGAGTGCCAAGTGGGTGCTGAAAACTGACACCCAGAACAGTGGCTTCTGAGTTTTGTTTCCCAGGGAAAAAGCCTGTACAGTGGTTCAGGGTCCTGAGGCCTTAAATTTCAGGGTGCCTCCTGGAATTCCGCCTCTCGCGGGATGCCTCCCAGACGCAATGTGGCACCCGTGCCAACTTGGTCTGGTTTGGTAGTGCCAAGTGGGTCCTGAAAACTGACACCCAGAACAGTGGTTTGTGAGTTTTGTTTCCCAGGGAAAAAGCCTGTACAATCGTTCGGGGTCCTGCGGCCTTAAATTTCCGGGTGCCTCCTGGAGATCAGCCTCTTGCAGGATTTTTCCCAGATGCTATGCGGCACCATTGCCCACTTAGTCTGGTTTGAGAGTGTCAAGTGGGTCCTCCAAACTGACACCCAGAACAGTGGCTTCTGAGTTTTGTTTCCCAGGGAAATACCCTGTAGAGTGGTTCAGGGTCCTGCCGCGTTAAATTTCAGGGTGCCTCCTGGAATTCGGCCTCTCGCAGAATGCCTCCCAGACGCAAGCTGTCACAAGTGCCAACATGGTCTCGTTTGAGAGTGCCAAGTGGGTCCTGAAAACTGACACCCAGAACAGTGGCTTCTGAGTTTTGTTTCCCAGGGAAAAACACTGTACAGTGGTTCAGGTTCCTGAGGCCTCTAAATGGCCAGGTGCCTCGTCGAATTCCGCCTTTCTCAGGATGCCTCCCAGACGCAAGGTGGCACCCGTGCCAACTTGGTCTGGTTTGAGAGTGCCTAGTGGGTCCTGCAAACTGACACTAAGAACAGTGGCTTCTGAGTTTTGTTTCCCAGGGAAAAAGCCTGTACAATGGTTCAGGGTCCTGAGGCCTTAAATGGCCAGGTGCCTCGTCGAATTCCGCCTCTCGCAGGATGCCTTTCACACGAAGGGTGGCAGCAGTGCCAACATGGTCTCGTTTGAGAGTGCCAAGTTGGTCCTGAAAACTGACACCCAGAACAGTGTTTTGTGAGTTTTGTTTCCCAGGGAAAAACACTGTACAGTGGTTCAGGGTCCTGAGGCCTTAAATGGCCAGGTGCCTCGTCGAATTCCGCCTTTCTCAGGATGCCTCCCAGACGCAAGGTGGCACCCGTGCCAACTTGGTCTGGTTTGAGAGTGCCTAGTGGGTCCTGCAAACTGACATTAAGAACAGTGGCTTCTGAGTTTTGTTTCCCAGGGAAAAAGCCTGTAAAATGGTTCAGGGTCCTGCGGCCTTAAATTTCCGGGTGCCTCCTTGAATTCCGCCTCACACAGGATGCCTCCCAGATGCAAGGTGGCACCAGTGCCAACTTGGTCTGGTTTGAGAGTGCCTAGTGGGTCCTGCAAACTGACACTAAGAACAGTGGCTTCTGAGTTTTGTTTCCCAGGGAAAAGGCCTGTAGAGTGGTTCAGGGTCCTGCGGCCTTAAATTGCCGGGTGCCTCCTGGAGATCCGCCTCTTGCAGGATTTTTCCCAGATGCTATGCGGCACCATTGCCCACTTAGTCTGGTTTGAGAATGCCTAGTGGGTCCTGCAAACTGACACCCAGAACAGTGGCTTGTGAGTTTTGTTTCCCAGGAAAAAAGCCTGTACAATGGTTCAGGGTCCTGAGGCCTTAAATTGCCAGGTGCCTCGTCGAATTCCGCCTCTCGCAGGATGCCTTTCAGACGAAGGGTGGCAGCAGTGCCAACATGGTCTCGTTTGAGAGTGCCAAGTTGGTCCTGAAAACTGACACCCAGAACAGTGTTTTGTGAGTTTTGTTTCCCAAGGAAAAACACTGTACAGTGGTTCAGGGTCCTGCGGCCTTAAATTGCCGGGTGCCTCCTGGAGATCCGCCTCTTGTAGGATTTTTCCCAGATGCTATGCGGCACCATTGCCCACTTAGTCTGGTTTGAGAGTGTCAAGTGGGTCCTCCAAACTGACACCCAGAACAGTGGCTTCTGAGTTTTGTTTCCCAGGGAAATACCCTGTAGAGTGGTTCAGGGTCCTGCCGCGTTAAATTTCAGGGTGCCTCCTGGAATTCGGCCTCTCGCAGAATGCCTCCCAGACGCAAGCTGTCACAAGTGCCAACATGGTCTCGTTTGAGAGTGCCAAGTGGGTCCTGAAAACTGACACCCAGAACAGTGGCTTCTGAGTTTTGTTTCCCAGGGAAAAACACTGTACAGTGGTTCAGGGTCCTGAGGCCTTAAATGGCCAGGTGCCTCGTCGAATTCCGCCTTTGTCAGGATGCCTCCCAGACGCAAAGTGGCACCCGTGCCAACTTGGTCTGGTTTGAGAGTGCCTAGTGGGTCCTGAAAACTGACACCCAGAACACTGGCTTCTGAGTTTTGTTTCCCAGGGAAAAAGCCTGTACAATGGTTCAGGGTCCTGCGGCCTTAAATTTCCGGGTGCCTCCTTGAATTCCGCCTCACACAGGATGCCTCCCAGATGCAAGGTGGCACCAGTGCCAACTTGGTCTGGTTTGAGAGTGCCTAGTGGGTCCTGAAAACTGACACCCAGAACAGTGGCTTTTGAGTTTTGTTTCCCAGGGAAAAGGCCTGTAGAGTGGTTCAGGGTCCTGCGGCCTTATATTGCCGGGTGTCTCCTAGAATTCTGCCTCACACAGGATGCCTCCCAGATGCAAGGTGTCTGCTGTGCCAACTTGGTCTGGTTTGAGAGTGCCAAGTGGGTGCTGAAAACTGACACCCAGAACAGTGGCTTCTGAGTTTTGTTTCCCAGGGAAAAAGCCTGTACAGTGGTTCAGGGTCCTGAGGCCTTAAATTTCAGGGTGCCTCCTGGAATTCCGCCTCTCGCGGGATGCCTCCCAGACGCAATGTGGCACCCGTGCCAACTTGGTCTGGTTTGGTAGTGCCAAGTGGGTCCTGAAAACTGACACCCAGAACAGTGGTTTGTGAGTTTTGTTTCCCAGGGAAAAAGCCTGTACAATCGTTCGGGGTCCTGCGGCCTTAAATTTCCGGGTGCCTCCTGGAGATCAGCCTCTTGCAGGATTTTTCCCAGATGCTATGCGGCACCATTGCCCACTTAGTCTGGTTTGAGAGTGTCAAGTGGGTCCTCCAAACTGACACCCAGAACAGTGGCTTCTGAGTTTTGTTTCCCAGGGAAATACCCTGTAGAGTGGTTCAGGGTCCTGCCGCGTTAAATTTCAGGGTGCCTCCTGGAATTCGGCCTCTCGCAGAATGCCTCCCAGACGCAAGCTGTCACAAGTGCCAACATGGTCTCGTTTGAGAGTGCCAAGTGGGTCCTGAAAACTGACACCCAGAACAGTGGCTTCTGAGTTTTGTTTCCCAGGGAAAAACACTGTACAGTGGTTCAGGGTCCTGAGGCCTCTAAATGGCCAGGTGCCTCGTCGAATTCCGCCTTTCTCAGGATGCCTCCCAGACGCAAGGTGGCACCCGTGCAAACTTGGTCTGGTTTGAGAGTGCCTAGTGGGTCCTGCAAACTGACACTAAGAACAGTGGCTTCTGAGTTTTGTTTCCCAGGGAAAAAGCCTGTACAATGGTTCAGGGTCCTGAGGCCTTAAATGGCCAGGTGCCTCCTTGAATTCCGCCTCTCGCAGGATGCCTTTCAGACGAAGGGTGGCAGCAGTGCCAACATGGTCTGGTTTGAGAGTGCCAAGTTGGTCCTGAAAACTGACACCCAGAACAGTGTTTTGTGAGTTTTGTTTCCCAGGGAAAAACACTGTACAGTGGTTCAGGGTCCTGAGGCCTTAAATGGCCAGGTGCCTCGTCGAATTCCGCCTTTCTCAAGATGCCTCCCAGACGCAAGGTGGCACCCGTGCCAACTTGGTCTGGTTTGAGAGTGCCTAGTGGGTCCTGAAAACTGACACTAAGAACAGTGGCTTCTGAGTTTTGTTTCCCAGGGAAAAAGCCTGTACAGTGGTTCAGGGTCCTGAGGCCTTAAATTTCAGGGTGCCTCCTGGAATTCCGCCTCTCGCGGGATGCCTCCCAGACGCAATGTGGCACCCGTGTCAACTTGGTCTGGTTTGGTAGTGCCAAGTGGGTCCTGAAAACTGACACCCAGAACAGTGGCTTCTGAGTTTTGTTTCCCAGGGAAATACCCTGTAGAGTGGTTCAGGGTCCTGCCGCGTTAAATTTCAGGGTGCCTCCTGGAATTCGGCCTCTCGAAGAATTCCTCCCAGACGCAAGCTGTCACAAGTGCCAACATGGTCTGGTTTGAGAGTGCCAAGTGGGTCCTGAAAACTGACACCCAGAACAGTGTTTTGTGAGTTTTGTTTCCCAGGGAAAAAGCCTGTACAATGGTTCAGGGTCCTGCGGCCTTAAATTTCCGGGTGCCTCCTTGAATTCCGCCTCACACAGGATGCCTCCCAGATGCAAGGTGGCACCAGTGCCAACTTGGTCTGGTTTGAGAGTGCCTAGTGGGTCCTGAAAACTGACACCCAGAACAGTGTTTTGTGAGTTTTGTTTCCCAGGGAAAAAGCCTGTACAGTGGTTCAGGGTCCTGCGGCCTTATATTGCCGGGTGTCTCCTAGAATTCTGCCTCACACAGGATGCCTCCCAGATGCAAGGTGGCTGCAGTGCCAACTTGGTCTGGTTTGAGAGTGCCAAGTGGGTGCTGAAAACTGACACCCAGAACAGTGGCTTCTGAGTTTTGTTTCCCAGGGAAAAACACTGTACAGTGGTTCAGGGTCCTGAGGCCTTAAATTTCAGGGTGCCTCCTGGAATTCCGCCTCTCGCGGGATGCCTCCCAGACGCAATGTGGCACCCGTGCCAACTTGGTCTGGTTTGGTAGTGCCAAGTGGGTCCTGAAAACTGACACCCAGAACAGTGGTTTGTGAGTTTTGTTTCCCAGGGAAAAAGCCTGTACAATCGTTCGGGGTCCTGCGGCCTTAAATTTCCGGGTGCCTCCTGGAGATCAGCCTCTTGCAGGATTTTTCCCAGATGCTATGCGGCACCATTGCCCACTTAGTCTGGTTTGAGAGTGTCAAGTGGGTCCTCCAAACTGACACCCAGAACAGTGGCTTCTGAGTTTTGTTTCCCAGGGAAATACCCTGTAGAGTGGTTCAGGGTCCTGCCGCGTTAAATTTCAGGGTGCCTCCTGGAATTCGGCCTCTCGCAGAATGCCTCCCAGACGCAAGCTGTCACAAGTGCCAACATGGTCTCGTTTGAGAGTGCCAAGTGGGTCCTGAAAACTGACACCCAGAACAGTGGCTTCTGAGTTTTGTTTCCCAGGGAAAAACACTGTACAGTGGTTCAGGTTCCTGAGGCCTCTAAATGGCCAGGTGCCTCGTCGAATTCCGCCTTTCTCAGGATGCCTCCCAGACGCAAGGTGGCACCCATGCCCACTTAGTCTGGTTTGAGAGTGCCTAGTGGGTCCTGCAAACTGACACTAAGAACAGTGGCTTCTGAGTTTTGTTTCCCAGGGAAAAAGCCTGTACAATGGTTCAGGGTCCTGAGGCCTTAAATGGCCAGGTGCCTCGTCGAATTCCGCGTCTCGCAGGATGCCTTTCAGACGAAGGGTGGCAGCAGTGCCAACATGGTCTCGTTTGAGAGTGCCAAGTTGGTCCTGAAAACTGACACCCAGAACAGTGGCTTCTGAGTTTTGTTTCCCAGGGAAAAACACTGTACAGTGGTTCAGGGTCCTGAGGCCTCTAAATGGCCAGGTGCCTCGTCGAATTCCGCCTTTGTCAGGATGCCTCCCAGACGCAAGGTGGCACCCGTGCCAACTTGGTCTGGTTTGAGAGTGCCTAGTGGGTCCTGCAAACTGACATTAAGAACAGTGGCTTCTGAGTTTTGTTTCCCAGGGAAAAAGCCTGTACAGTGGTTCAGGGTCCTGCGGCCTTAAATTTCCGGGTGCCTCCTTGAATTCCGCCTCACACAGGATGCCTCCCAGATGCAAGGTGGCACCAGTGCCAACTTGGTCTGGTTTGAGAGTGCAAAGTGGGTCCTGCAAACTGACACTAAGAACAGTGGCTTCTGAGTTTTGTTTCCCAGGGAAAAGGCCTGTAGAGTGGTTCAGGGTGCTGCGGCCTTATATTGCCGGGTGTCTCCTAGAATTCTGCCTCACACAGGATGCCTCCCAGATGCAAGGTGTCTGCAGTGCCAACTTGGTCTGGTTTGAGAGTGCCAAGTGGGTGCTGAAAACTGACACCCAGAACAGTGGCTTCTGAGTTTTGTTTCCCAGGGAAAAAGCCTGTACAGTGGTTCAGGGTCCTGAGGCCTTAAATTTCAGGGTGCCTCCTGGAATTCCGCCTCTCGCGGGATGCCTCCCAGACGCAATGTGGCACCCGTGCCAACTTGGTCTGGTTTGGTAGTGCCAAGTGGGTCCTGAAAACTGACACCCAGAACAGTGGTTTGTGAGTTTTGTTTCCCAGGGAAAAAGCCTGTACAATCGTTCGGGGTCCTGCGGCCTTAAATTGCCGGGTGCCTCCTGGAGATCTGCCTCTTGCAGGATTTTTCCCAGATGCTATGCGGCACCATTGCCCACTTAGTCTGGTTTGAGAGTGTCAAGTGGGTCCTCCAAACTGACACCCAGAACAGTGGCTTCTGAGTTTTGTTTCCCAGGGAAATACCCTGTAGAGTGGTTCAGGGTCCTGCCGCGTTAAATTTCAGGGTGCCTCCTGGAATTCGGCCTCTCGCAGAATGCCTCCCAGACGCAAGCTGTCACAAGTGCCAACATGGTCTCGTTTGAGAGTGCCAAGTGGGTCCTGAAAACTGACACCCAGAACAGTGGCTTCTGAGTTTTGTTTCCCAGGGAAAAACACTGTACAGTGGTTCAGGGTCCTGAGGCCTTAAATGGCCAGGTGCCTCGTCGAATTCCGCCTTTCTCAGGATGCCTCCCAGACGCAAGGTGGCACCCGTGCCAACTTGGTCTGGTTTGAGAGTGCCTAGTGGGTCCTGCAAACTGACACTAAGAACAGTGGCTTCTGAGTTTTGTTTCCCAGGGAAAAAGCCTGTACAATGGTTCAGGGTCCTGCGGCCTTAAATTTCCGGGTGCCTCCTTGAATTCCGCCTCACACAGGATGCCTCCCAGATGCAAGGTGGCACCAGTGCCAACTTGGTCTGGTTTGAGAGTGCAAAGTGGGTCCTGAAAACTGACACCCAGAACAGTGGCTTCTGAGTTTTGTTTCCCAGGGAAAAACACTGTACAGTGGTTCAGGGTCCTGAGGCCTTAAATGGCCAGGTGCCTCGTCGAATTCCGCCTTTCTCAGGATGCCTCCCAGACGCAAGGTGGCACCCGTGCCAACTTGGTCTGGTTTGAGAGTGCCTAGTGGGTCCTGAAAACTGACACCCAGAACAGTGGCTTTTGAGTTTTGTTTCCCAGGGAAAAGGCCTGTAGAGTGGTTCAGGGTCCTGCGGCCTTATATTGCCGGGTGTCTCCTAGAATTCTGCCTCACACAGGATGCCTCCCAGATGCAAGGTGGCTGCAGTGCCAACTTGGTCTGGTTTGAGAGTGCCAAGTGGGTGCTGAAAACTGACACCCAGAACAGTGGCTTCTGAGTTTTGTTTCCCAGGGAAAAAGCCTGTACAATGGTTCGGGGTCCTGCGGCCTTAAATTGCCGGGTGCCTCCTGGAGATCCGCCTCTTGCAGGATTTTTCCAACATGCTATGCGGCACCATTGCCCACTTAGTCTGGTTTGAGAATGCCTAGTGGGTCCTGCAAACTGACACCAAGAACAGTCGCTGCTGAGATTTGTTTCCCAGGAAAAAAGCCTTTACAATGGTTCAGGGTCCTGAGGCCTTAAATGGCCAGGTGCCTCGTCGAATTCCGCCTCTCGCAGGATGCCTTTCAGACGAAGGGTGGCAGCAGTGCCAACTTGGTCTGGTTTGAGAGTGCCAAGTGGGTGCTGAAAACTGACACCCAGAACAGTGGCTTCTGAGTTTTGTTTCCCAGGGAAAAAGCCTGTACAGTGGTTCAGGGTCCTGAGGCCTTAAATTTCAGGGTGCCTCCTGGAATTCCGCCTCTCGCGGGATGCCTCCCAGACGCAATGTGGCACCCGTGCCAAGTTGGTCTGGTTTGGTAGTGCCAAGTGGGTCCTGAAAACTGACACCCAGAACAGTGGTTTGTGAGTTTTGTTTCCCAGGGAAAAAGCCTGTACAATCGTTCGGGGTCCTGCGGCCTTAAATTGCCGGGTGCCTCCTGGAGATCCGCCTCTTGCAGGATTTTTCCCAGATGCTATGCGGCACCATTGCCCACTTAGTCTGGTTTGAGAGTGTCAAGTGGGTCCTCCAAACTGACACCCAGAACAGTGGCTTCTGAGTTTTGTTTCCCAGGGAAATACCCTGTAGAGTGGTTCAGGGTCCTGCCGCGTTAAATTTCAGGGTGCCTCCTGGAATTCGGCCTCTCGCAGAATGCCTCCCAGACGCAAGCTGTCACAAGTGCCAACATGGTCTCGTTTGAGAGTGCCAAGTGGGTCCTGAAAACTGACACCCAGAACAGTGGCTTCTGAGTTTTGTTTCCCAGGGAAAAACACTGTACAGTGGTTCAGGGTCCTGAGGCCTTAAATGGCCAGGTGCCTCGTCGAATTCCGCCTTTCTCAGGATGCCTCCCAGACGCAAGGTGGCACCCGTGCCAACTTGGTCTGGTTTGAGAGTGCCAAGTGGGTGCTGAAAACTGACACCCAGAACAGTGGCTTTTGAGTTTTGTTTCCCAGGGAAAAGGCCTGTAGAGTGGTTCAGGGTCCTGCGGCCTTATATTGCCGGGTGTCTCCTAGAATTCTGCCTCACACAGGATGCCTCCCAGATGCAAGGTGGCTGCAGTGCCAACTTGGTCTGGTTTGAGAGTGCAAAGTGGGTGCTGAAAACTGACACCCAGAACAGTGGCTTCTGAGTTTTGTTTCCCAGGGAAAAAGCCTGTACAATGGTTCGGGGTCCTGCGGCCTTAAATTGCCGGGTGCCTCCTGGAGATCCGCCTCTTGCAGGATTTTTCCAAGATGCTATGCGGCACCATTGCCCACTTAGTCTGGTTTGAGAATGCCTAGTGGGTCCTGCAAACTGACACCAAGAACAGTCGCTGCTGAGATTTGTTTCCCAGGAAAAAAGCCTTTACAATGGTTCAGGGTCCTGAGGCCTTAAATGGCCAGGTGCCTCGTCGAATTCCGCCTCTCGCAGGATGCCTTTCAGACGAAGGGTGGCAGCAGTGCCAACTTGGTCTGGTTTGAGAGTGCCAAGTGGGTGCTGAAAACTGACACCCAGAACAGTGGCTTCTGAGTTTTGTTTCCCAGGGAAAAAGCCTGTACAGTGGTTCAGGGTCCTGAGGCCTTAAATTTCAGGGTGCCTCCTGGAATTCCGCCTCTCGCGGGATGCCTCCCAGACGCAATGTGGCACCCGTGCCAACTTGGTCTGGTTTGGTAGTGCCAAGTGGGTCCTGAAAACTGACACCCAGAACAGTGGTTTGTGAGTTTTGTTTCCCAGGGAAAAACACTGTACAGTGGTTCAGGGTCCTGCGGCCTTAAATTGCCGGGTGCCTCCTGGAGATCCGCCTCTTGCAGGATTTTTCCCAGATGCTATGCGGCACCATTGCCCACTTAGTCTGGTTTGAGAATGCCTAGTGGGTCCTGCAAACTGACACCCAGAACAGTGGCTTGTGAGTTTTGTTTCCCAGGAAAAAAGCCTGTACAATGGTTCAGGGTCCTGAGGCCTTAAATTGCCAGGTGCCTCGTCGAATTCCGCCTCTCGCAGGATGCCTTTCAGACGAAGGGTGGCAGCAGTGCCAACATGGTCTCGTTTGAGAGTGCCAAGTTGGTCCTGAAAACTGACACCCAGAACAGTGTTTTGTGAGTTTTGTTTCCCAGGGAAAAACACTGTACAGTGGTCCAGGGTCCTGCGGCCTTAAATTGCCGGGTGCCTCCTGGAGATCCGCCTCTTGCAGGATTTTTCCCAGATGCTATGCGGCACCATTGCCCACTTAGTCTGGTTTGAGAATGCCTAGTGGGTCCTGCAAACTGACACCCAGAACAGTGGCTTGTGAGTTTTGTTTCCCAGGAAAAAAGCCTGTACAATGGTTCAGGGTCCTGAGGCCTTAAATTGCCAGGTGCCTCGTCGAATTCCGCCTCTCGCAGGATGCCTTTCAGACGAAGGGTGGCAGCAGTGCCAACATGGTCTCGTTTGAGAGTGCCAAGTTGGTCCTGAAAACTGACACCCAGAACAGTGTTTTGTGAGTTTTGTTTCCCAGGGAAAAACACTGTACAGTGGTTCAGGGTCCTGCGGCCTTAAATTGCCGGGTGCCTCCTGGAGATCCGCCTCTTGCAGGATTTTTCCCAGATGCTATGCGGCACCATTGCCCACTTAGTCTGGTTTGAGAGTGTCAAGTGGGTCCTCCAAACTGACACCCAGAACAGTGGCTTCTGAGTTTTGTTTCCCAGGGAAATATCCTGTAGAGTGGTTCAGGGTCCTGCCGCGTTAAATTTCAGGGTGCCTCCTGGAATTCGGCCTCTCGCAGAATGCCTCCCAGACGCAAGCTGTCACAAGTGCCAACATGGTCTCGTTTGAGAGTGCCAAGTGGGTCCTGAAAACTGACACCCAGAACAGTGGCTTCTGAGTTTTGTTTCCCAGGGAAAAACACTGTACAGTGGTTCAGGGTCCTGAGGCCTTAAATGGCCAGGTGCCTCGTCGAATTCCGCCTTTGTCAGGATGCCTCCCAGACGCAAAGTGGCACCCGTGCCAACTTGGTCTGGTTTGAGAGTGCCTAGTGGGTCCTGAAAACTGACACCCAGAACAGTGGCTTCTGAGTTTTGTTTCCCAGGGAAAAAGCCTGTACAATGGTTCAGGGTCCTGCGGCCTTAAATTGCCGGGTGCCTCCTTGAATTCCGCCTCACACAGGATGCCTCCCAGATGCAAGGTGGCACCAGTGCCAACTTGGTCTGGTTTGAGAGTGCCTAGTGGGTCCTGAAAACTGACACCCAGAACAGTGGCTTTTGAGTTTTGTTTCCCAGGGAAAAGGCCTGTAGAGTGGTTCAGGGTCCTGCGGCCTTATATTGCCGGGTGTCTCCTAGAATTCTGCCTCACACAGGATGCCTCCCAGATGCAAGGTGGCTGCAGTGCCAACTTGGTCTGGTTTGAGAGTGCCAAGTGGGTGCTGAAAACTGACACCCAGAACAGTGGCTTCTGAGTTTTGTTTCCCAGGGAAAAAGCCTGTACAGTGGTTCAGGGTCCTGAGGCCTTAAATTTCAGGGTGCCTCCTGGAATTCCGCCTCTCGCGGGATGCCTCCCAGACGCAATGTGGCACCCGTGCCAACTTGGTCTGGTTTGGTAGTGCCAAGTGGGTCCTGAAAACTGACACCCAGAACAGTGGTTTGTGAGTTTTGTTTCCCAGGGAAAAAGCCTGTACAATCGTTCGGGGTCCTGCGGCCTGAAATTGCCGGGTGCCTCCTGGAGATCCGCCTCTTGCAGGATTTTTCCCAGATGCTATGCGGCACCATTGCCCACTTAGTCTGGTTTGAGAGTGTCAAGTGGGTCCTCCAAACTGACACCCAGAACAGTGGCTTCTGAGTTTTGTTTCCCAGGGAAATACCCTGTAGAGTGGTTCAGGGTCCTGCCGCGTTAAATTTCAGGGTGCCTCCTGGAATTCGGCCTCTCGCAGAATGCCTCCCAGACGCAAGCTGTCACAAGTGCCAACATGGTCTCGTTTGAGAGTGCCAAGTGGGTCCTGAAAACTGACACCCAGAACAGTGGCTTCTGAGTTTTGTTTCCCAGGGAAAAACACTGTACAGTGGTTCAGGGTCCTGAGGCCTTAAATGGCCAGGTGCCTCGTCGAATTCCGCCTTTCTCAGGATGCCTCCCAGACGCAAGGTGGCACCCGTGCCAACTTGGTCTGGTTTGAGAGTGCCTAGTGGGTCCTGCAAACTGACACTAAGAACAGTGGCTTCTGAGTTTTGTTTCCCAGGGAAAAAGCCTGTACAATGGTTCAGGGTCCTGCGGCCTTAAATTTCCGGGTGCCTCCTTGAATTCCGCCTCACACAGGATGCCTCCCAGATGCAAGGTGGCACCAGTGCCAACTTGGTCTGGTTTGAGAGTGCAAAGTGGGTCCTGAAAACTGACACCCAGAACAGTGGCTTCTGAGTTTTGTTTCCCAGGGAAAAACACTGTACAGTGGTTCAGGGTCCTGAGGCCTTAAATGGCCAGGTGCCTCGTCGAATTCCGCCTTTCTCAGGATGCCTCCCAGACGCAAGGTGGCACCCGTGCCAACTTGGTCTGGTTTGAGAGTGCCTAGTGGGTCCTGAAAACTGACACCCAGAACAGTGGCTTTTGAGTTTTGTTTCCCAGGGAAAAGGCCTGTAGAGTGGTTCAGGGTCCTGCGGCCTTATATTGCCGGGTGTCTCCTAGAATTCTGCCTCACACAGGATGCCTCCCAGATGCAAGGTGGCTGCAGTGCCAACTTGGTCTGGTTTGAGAGTGCAAAGTGGGTGCTGAAAACTGACACCCAGAACAGTGGCTTCTGAGTTTTGTTTCCCAGGGAAAAACACTGTACAGTGGTTCAGGTTCCTGAGGCCTCTAAATGGCCAGGTGCCTCGTCGAATTCCGCCTCTCGCAGGATGCCTTTCAGACGAAGGGTGGCAGCAGTGCCAACTTGGTCTGGTTTGAGAGTGCCAAGTGGGTGCTGAAAACTGACACCCAGAACAGTGGCTTCTGAGTTTTGTTTCCCAGGGAAAAAGCCTGTACAGTGGTTCAGGGTCCTGAGGCCTTAAATTTCAGGGTGCCTCCTGGAATTCCGCCTCTCGCGGGATGCCTCCCAGACGCAATGTGGCACCCGTGCCAACTTGGTCTGGTTTGGTAGTGCCAAGTGGGTCCTGAAAACTGACACCCAGAACAGTGGTTTGTGAGTTTTGTTTCCCAGGGAAAAAGCCTGTACAATCGTTCGGGGCCCTGCGGCCTTAAATTTCCGGGTGCCTCCTGGAGATCAGCCTCTTGCAGGATTTTTCCCAGATGCTATGCGGCACCATTGCCCACTTAGTCTGGTTTGAGAGTGTCAAGTGGGTCCTCCAAACTGACACCCAGAACAGTGGCTTCTGAGTTTTGTTTCCCAGGGAAATACCCTGTAGAGTGGTTCAGGGTCCTGCCGCGTTAAATTTCAGGGTGCCTCCTGGAATTCGGCCTCTCGCAGAATGCCTCCCAGACGCAAGCTGTCACAAGTGCCAACATGGTCTCGTTTGAGAGTGCCAAGTGGGTCCTGAAAACTGACACCCAGAACAGTGGCTTCTGAGTTTTGTTTCCCAGGGAAAAACACTGTATAGTGGTTCAGGTTCCTGAGGCCTCTAAATGGCCAGGTGCCTCGTCGAATTCCGCCTTTCTCAGGATGCCTCCCAGACGCAAGGTGGCACCCGTGCCAACTTGGTCTGGTTTGAGAGTGCCTAGTGGGTCCTGCAAACTGACACCAAGAACAGTCGCTGCTGAGATTTGTTTCCCAGGAAAAAAGCCTGTACAATGGTTCAGGGTCCTGAGGCCTTAAATGGCCAGGTGCCTCGTCGAATTCCGCGTCTCGCAGGATGCCTTTCAGACGAAGGGTGGCAGCAGTGCCAACATGGTCTCGTTTGAGAGTGCCAAGTTGGTCCTGAAAACTGACACCCAGAACAGTGTTTTGTGAGTTTTGTTTCCCAGGGAAAAACACTGTACAGTGGTTCAGGGTCCTGAGGCCTTAAATGGCCAGGTGCCTCGTCGAATTCCGCCTTTCTCAGGATGCCTCCCAGACGCAAGGTGGCACCCGTGCCAACTTGGTCTGGTTTGAGAGTGCCTAGTGGGTCCTGAAAACTGACACCCAGAACAGTGGCTTCTGAGTTTTGTTTCCCAGGGAAAAAGCCTGTAAAATGGTTCAGGGTCCTGCGGCCTTAAATTTCCGGGTGCCTCCTTGAATTCCGCCTCACACAGGATGCCTCCCAGATGCAAGGTGGCACCAGTGCCAACTTGGTCTGGTTTGAGAGTGCCTAGTGGGTCCTGCAAACTGACACTAAGAACAGTGGCTTCTGAGTTTTGTTTCCCAGGGAAAAGGCCTGTAGAGTGGTTCAGGGTCCTGCGGCCTTATATTGCCGGGTGTCTCCTAGAATTCTGCCTCACACAGGATGCCTCCCAGATGCAAGGTGTCTGCAGTGCCAACTTGGTCTAGTTTGAGAGTGCCAAGTGGGTGCTGAAAACTGACACCCAGAACAGTGGCTTCTGAGTTTTGTTTCCCAGGGAAAAAGCCTGTACAGTGGTTCAGGGTCCTGAGGCCTTAAATTTCAGGGTGCCTCCTGGAATTCCGCCTCTCGCGGGATGCCTCCCAGACGCAATGTGGCACCCGTGCCAACTTGGTCTGGTTTGGTAGTGCCAAGTGGGTCCTGAAAACTGACACCCAGAACAGTGGTTTGTGAGTTTTGTTTCCCAGGGAAAAAGCCTGTACAATCGTTCGGGGTCCTGCGGCCTGAAATTGCCGGGTGCCTCCTGGAGATCCGCCTCTTGCAGGATTTTTCCCAGATGCTATGCGGCACCATTGCCCACTTAGTCTGGTTTGAGAGTGTCAAGTGGGTCCTCCAAACTGACACCCAGAACAGTGGCTTCTGAGTTTTGTTTCCCAGGGAAATACCCTGTAGAGTGGTTCAGGGTCCTGCCGCGTTAAATTTCAGGGTGCCTCCTGGAATTCGGCCTCTCGCAGAATGCCTCCCAGACGCAAGCTGTCACAAGTGCCAACATGGTCTCGTTTGAGAGTGCCAAGTGGGTCCTGAAAACTGACACCCAGAACAGTGGCTTCTGAGTTTTGTTTCCCAGGGAAAAACACTGTACAGTGGTTCAGGGTCCTGAGGCCTTAAATGGCCAGGTGCCTCGTCGAATTCCGCCTTTCTCAGGATGCCTCCCAGACGCAAGGTGGCACCCGTGCAACCTTGGTCTGGTTTGAGAGTGCCTAGTGGGTCCTGCAAACTGACACTAAGAACAGTGGCTTCTGAGTTTTGTTTCCCAGGGAAAAAGCCTGTACAATGGTTCAGGGTCCTGCGGCCTTAAATTTCCGGGTGCCTCCTTGAATTCCGCCTCACACAGGATGCCTCCCAGATGCAAGGTGGCACCAGTGCCAACTTGGTCTGGTTTGAGAGTGCAAAGTGGGTCCTGAAAACTGACACCCAGAACAGTGGCTTCTGAGTTTTGTTTCCCAGGGAAAAACACTGTACAGTGGTTCAGGGTCCTGAGGCCTTAAATGGCCAGGTGCCTCGTCGAATTCCGCCTTTCTCAGGATGCCTCCCAGACGCAAGGTGGCACCCGTGCCAACTTGGTCTCGTTTGAGAGTGCCTAGTGGGTCCTGAAAACTGACACCCAGAACAGTGGCTTTTGAGTTTTGTTTCCCAGGGAAAAGGCCTGTAGAGTGGTTCAGGGTCCTGCGGCCTTATATTGCCGGGTGTCTCCTAGAATTCTGCCTCACACAGGATGCCTCCCAGATGCAAGGTGGCTGCAGTGCCAACTTGGTCTGGTTTGAGAGTGCAAAGTGGGTGCTGAAAACTGACACCCAGAACAGTGGCTTCTGAGTTTTGTTTCCCAGGGAAAAACCTGTACAATGGTTCAGGGTCCTGCGGCCTTAAATTGCCGGGTGCCTCCTGGAGATCCGCCTCTTGCAGGATTTTTCCAAGATGCTATGCGGCACCATTGCCCACTTAGTCTGGTTTGAGAATGCCTAGTGGGTCCTGCAAACTGACACCAAGAACAGTCGCTGCTGAGATTTGTTTCCCAGGAAAAAAGCCTTTACAATGGTTCAGGCTCCTGAGGCCTTAAATGGCCAGGTGCCTCGTCGAATTCCGCCTCTCGCAGGATGCCTTTCAGACGAAGGGTGGCAGCAGTGCCAACTTGGTCTGGTTTGAGAGTGCCAAGTGGGTGCTGAAAACTGACACCCAGAACAGTGGCTTCTGAGTTTTGTTTCCCAGGGAAAAAGCCTGTACAGTGGTTCAGGGTCCTGAGGCCTTAAATTTCAGGGTGCCTCCTGGAATTCCGCCTCTCGCGGGATGCCTCCCAGACGCAATGTGGCACCCGTGCCAACTTGGTCTGGTTTGGTAGTGCCAAGTGGGTCCTGAAAACTGACACCCAGAACAGTGGTTTGTGAGTTTTGTTTCCCAGGGAAAAAGCCTGTACAATCGTTCGGGGTCCTGCGGCCTTAAATTGCCGGGTGCCTCCTGGAGATCCGCCTCTTGCAGGATTTTTCCCAGATGCTATGCGGCACCATTGCCCACTTAGTCTGGTTTGAGAGTGTCAAGTGGGTCCTCCAAACTGACACCCAGAACAGTGGCTTCTGAGTTTTGTTTCCCAGGGAAATACCCTGTAGAGTGGTTCAGGGTCCTGCCGCGTTAAATTTCAGGGTGCCTCCTTGAATTCCGCCTCACACAGGATGCCTCCCAGATGCAAGGTGGCACCAGTGCCAACTTGGTCTGGTTTGAGAGTGCAAAGTGGGTCCTGAAAACTGACACCCAGAACAGTGGCTTCTGAGTTTTGTTTCCCAGGGAAAAACACTGTACAGTGGTTCAGGGTCCTGAGGCCTTAAATGGCCAGGTGCCTCGTCGAATTCCGCCTTTCTCAGGATGCCTCCCAGACGCAAGGTGGCACCCGTGCCAACTTGGTCTGGTTTGAGAGTGCAAAGTGGGTGCTGAAAACTGACACCCAGAACAGTGGCTTCTGAGTTTTGTTTCCCAGGGAAAAAGCCTGTACAATGGTTCGGGGTCCTGCGGCCTTAAATTGCCGGGTGCCTCCTGGAGATCCGCCTCTTGCAGGATTTTTCCAAGATGCTATGCGGCACCATTGCCCACTTAGTCTGGTTTGAGAATGCCTAGTGGGTCCTGCAAACTGACACCAAGAACAGTCGCTGCTGAGATTTGTTTCCCAGGAAAAAAGCCTTTACAATGGTTCAGGGTCCTGAGGCCTTAAATGGCCAGGTGCCTCGTCGAATTCCGCCTCTCGCAGGATGCCTTTCAGACGAAGGGTGGCAGCAGTGCCAACTTGGTCTGGTTTGAGAGTGCCAAGTGGGTGCTGAAAACTGACACCCAGAACAGTGGCTTCTGAGTTTTGTTTCCCAGGGAAAAAGCCTGTACAGTGGTTCAGGGTCCTGAGGCCTTAAATTTCAGGGTGCCTCCTGGAATTCCGCCTCTCGCGGGATGCCTCCCAGACGCAATGTGGCACCCGTGCCAAGTTGGTCTGGTTTGGTAGTGCCAAGTGGGTCCTGAAAACTGACACTAAGAACAGTGGTTTGTGAGTTTTGTTTCCCAGGGAAAAAGCCTGTACAATCGTTCGGGGTCCTGCGGCCTTAAATTGCCGGGTGCCTCCTGGAGATCCGCCTCTTGCAGGATTTTTCCCAGATGCTATGCGGCACTATTGCCCACTTAGTCTGGTTTGAGAGTGTCAAGTGGGTCCTCCAAACTGACACCCAGAACAGTGGCTTCTGAGTTTTGTTTCCCAGGGAAAAACACTGTACAGTGGTTCAGGGTCCTGCCGCGTTAAATTTCAGGGTGCCTCCTGGAATTCGGCCTCTCGCAGAATGCCTCCCAGACGCAAGCTGTCACAAGTGCCAACATGGTCTCGTTTGAGAGTGCCAAGTGGGTCCTGAAAACTGACACCCAGAACAGTAGCTTCTGAGTTTTGTTTCCCAGGGAAAAACACTGTACAGTGGTTCAGGGTCCTGAGGCCTTAAATGGCCAGGTGCCTCGTCGAATTCCGCCTTTCTCAGGATGCCTCCCAGACGCAAGGTGGCACCCGTGCCAACTTGGTCTGGTTTGAGAGTGCCAAGTGGGTGCTGAAAACTGACACCCAGAACAGTGGCTTTTGAGTTTTGTTTCCCAGGGAAAAGGCCTGTAGAGTGGTTCAGGGTCCTGCGGCCTTATATTGCCGGGTGTCTCCTAGAATTCTGCCTCACACAGGATGCCTCCCAGATGCAAGGTGTCTGCAGTGCCAACTTGGTCTGGTTTGAGAGTGCCAAGTGGGTGCTGAAAACTGACACCCAGAACAGTGGCTTCTGAGTTTTGTTTCCCAGGGAAAAAGCCTGTACAGTGGTTCAGGGTCCTGAGGCCTTAAATTTCAGGGTGCCTCCTGGAATTCCGCCTCTCGCGGGATGCCTCCCAGACGCAATGTGGCACCCGTGCCAACTTGGTCTGGTTTGGTAGTGCCAAGTGGGTCCTGAAAACTGACACCCAGAACAGTGGTTTGTGAGTTTTGTTTCCCAGGGAAAAAGCCTGTACAATCGTTCGGGGTCCTGCGGCCTTAAATTGCCGGGTGCCTCCTGGAGATCCGCCTCTTGCAGGATTTTTCCCAGATGCTATGCGGCACCATTGCCCACTTAGTCTGGTTTGAGAGTGTCAAGTGGGTCCTCCAAACTGACACCCAGAACAGTGGCTTCTGAGTTTTGTTTCCCAGGGAAATACCCTGTAGAGTGGTTCAGGGTCCTGCCGCGTTAAATTTCAGGGTGCCTCCTGGAATTCGGCCTCTCGCAGAATGCCTCCCAGACGCAAGCTGTCACAAGTGCCAACATGGTCTCGTTTGAGAGTGCCAAGTGGGTCCTGAAAACTGACACCCAGAACAGTGGCTTCTGAGTTTTGTTTCCCAGGGAAAAACACTGTACAGTGGTTCAGGGTCCTGAGGCCTTAAATGGCCAGGTGCCTCGTCGAATTCCGCCTTTCTCAGGATGCCTCCCAGACGCAAGGTGGCACCCGTGCCAACTTGGTCTGGTTTGAGAGTGCCTAGTGGGTCCTGCAAACTGACACTAAGAACAGTGGCTTCTGAGTTTTGTTTCCCAGGGAAAAAGCCTGTACAATGGTTCAGGGTCCTGCGGCCTTAAATTTCCGGGTGCCTCCTTGAATTCCGCCTCACACAGGATGCCTCCCAGATGCAAGGTGGCACCAGTGCCAACTTGGTCTGGTTTGAGAGTGCAAAGTGGGTCCTGAAAACTGACACCCAGAACAGTGGCTTCTGAGTTTTGTTTCCCAGGGAAAAACACTGTACAGTGGTTCAGGGTCCTGAGGCCTTAAATGGCCAGGTGCCTCGTCGAATTCCGCCTTTCTCAGGATGCCTCCCAGACGCAAGGTGGCACCCGTGCCAACTTGGTCTGGTTTGAGAGTGCCTAGTGGGTCCTGAAAACTGACACCCAGAACAGTGGCTTTTGAGTTTTGTTTCCCAGGGAAAAGGCCTGTAGAGTGGTTCAGGGTCCTGCGGCCTTATATTGCCGGGTGTCTCCTAGAATTCTGCCTCACACAGGATGCCTCCCAGATGCAAGGTGGCTGCAGTGCCAACTTGGTCTGGTTTGAGAGTGCAAAGTGGGTGCTGAAAACTGACACCCAGAACAGTGGCTTCTGAGTTTTGTTTCCCAGGGAAAAACACTGTACAGTGGTTCAGGTTCCTGAGGCCTCTAAATGGCCAGGTGCCTCGTCGAATTCCGCCTCTCGCAGGATGCCTTTCAGACGAAGGGTGGCAGCAGTGCCAACTTGGTCTGGTTTGAGAGTGCCAAGTGGGTGCTGAAAACTGACACCCAGAACAGTGGCTTCTGAGTTTTGTTTCCCAGGGAAAAAGCCTGTACAGTGGTTCAGGGTCCTGAGGCCTTAAATTTCAGGGTGCCTCCTGGAATTCCGCCTCTCGCGGGATGCCTCCCAGACGCAATGTGGCACCCGTGCCAACTTGGTCTGGTTTGGTAGTGCCAAGTGGGTCCTGAAAACTGACACCCAGAACAGTGGTTTGTGAGTTTTGTTTCCCAGGGAAAAAGCCTGTACAATCGTTCGGGGCCCTGCGGCCTTAAATTTCCGGGTGCCTCCTGGAGATCAGCCTCTTGCAGGATTTTTCCCAGATGCTATGCGGCACCATTGCCCACTTAGTCTGGTTTGAGAGTGTCAAGTGGGTCCTCCAAACTGACACCCAGAACAGTGGCTTCTGAGTTTTGTTTCCCAGGGAAATACCCTGTAGAGTGGTTCAGGGTCCTGCCGCGTTAAATTTCAGGGTGCCTCCTGGAATTCGGCCTCTCGCAGAATGCCTCCCAGACGCAAGCTGTCACAAGTGCCAACATGGTCTCGTTTGAGAGTGCCAAGTGGGTCCTGAAAACTGACACCCAGAACAGTAGCTTCTGAGTTTTGTTTCCCAGGGAAAAACACTGTACAGTGGTTCAGGGTCCTGAGGCCTTAAATGGCCAGGTGCCTCGTCGAATTCCGCCTTTCTCAGGATGCCTCCCAGACGCAAGGTGGCACCCGTGCCAACTTGGTCTGGTTTGAGAGTGCCAAGTGGGTGCTGAAAACTGACACCCAGAACAGTGGCTTTTGAGTTTTGTTTCCCAGGGAAAAGGCCTGTAGAGTGGTTCAGGGTCCTGCGGCCTTATATTGCCGGGTGTCTCCTAGAATTCTGCCTCACACAGGATGCCTCCCAGATGCAAGGTGTCTGCAGTGCCAACTTGGTCTGGTTTGAGAGTGCCAAGTGGGTGCTGAAAACTGACACCCAGAACAGTGGCTTCTGAGTTTTGTTTCCCAGGGAAAAAGCCTGTACAGTGGTTCAGGGTCCTGAGGCCTTAAATTTCAGGGTGCCTCCTGGAATTCCGCCTCTCGCGGGATGCCTCCCAGACGCAATGTGGCACCCGTGCCAACTTGGTCTGGTTTGGTAGTGCCAAGTGGGTCCTGAAAACTGACACCCAGAACAGTGGTTTGTGAGTTTTGTTTCCCAGGGAAAAAGCCTGTACAATCGTTCGGGGTCCTGCGGCCTGAAATTGCCGGGTGCCTCCTGGAGATCCGCCTCTTGCAGGATTTTTCCCAGATGCTATGCGGCACCATTGCCCACTTAGTCTGGTTTGAGAGTGTCAAGTGGGTCCTCCAAACTGACACCCAGAACAGTGGCTTCTGAGTTTTGTTTCCCAGGGAAATACCCTGTAGAGTGGTTCAGGGTCCTGCCGCGTTAAATTTCAGGGTGCCTCCTGGAATTCGGCCTCTCGCAGAATGCCTCCCAGACGCAAGCTGTCACAAGTGCCAACATGGTCTCGTTTGAGAGTGCCAAGTGGGTCCTGAAAACTGACACCCAGAACAGTGGCTTCTGAGTTTTGTTTCCCAGGGAAAAACACTGTACAGTGGTTCAGGGTCCTGAGGCCTTAAATGGCCAGGTGCCTCGTCGAATTCCGCCTTTCTCAGGATGCCTCCCAGACGCAAGGTGGCACCCGTGCCAACTTGGTCTGGTTTGAGAGTGCCTAGTGGGTCCTGCAAACTGACACTAAGAACAGTGGCTTCTGAGTTTTGTTTCCCAGGGAAAAAGCCTGTACAATGGTTCAGGGTCCTGCGGCCTTAAATTTCCGGGTGCCTCCTTGAATTCCGCCTCACACAGGATGCCTCCCAGATGCAAGGTGGCACCAGTGCCAACTTGGTCTGGTTTGAGAGTGCAAAGTGGGTCCTGAAAACTGACACCCAGAACAGTGGCTTCTGAGTTTTGTTTCCCAGGGAAAAACACTGTACAGTGGTTCAGGGTCCTGAGGCCTTAAATGGCCAGGTGCCTCGTCGAATTCCGCCTTTCTCAGGATGCCTCCCAGACGCAAGGTGGCACCCGTGCCAACTTGGTCTCGTTTGAGAGTGCCTAGTGGGTCCTGAAAACTGACACCCAGAACAGTGGCTTTTGAGTTTTGTTTCCCAGGGAAAAGGCCTGTAGAGTGGTTCAGGGTCCTGCGGCCTTATATTGCCGGGTGTCTCCTAGAATTCTGCCTCACACAGGATGCCTCCCAGATGCAAGGTGGCTGCAGTGCCAACTTGGTCTGGTTTGAGAGTGCAAAGTGGGTGCTGAAAACTGACACCCAGAACAGTGGCTTCTGAGTTTTGTTTCCCAGGGAAAAACCTGTACAATGGTTCAGGGTCCTGCGGCCTTAAATTGCCGGGTGCCTCCTGGAGATCCGCCTCTTGCAGGATTTTTCCAAGATGCTATGCGGCACCATTGCCCACTTAGTCTGGTTTGAGAATGCCTAGTGGGTCCTGCAAACTGACACCAAGAACAGTCGCTGCTGAGATTTGTTTCCCAGGAAAAAAGCCTTTACAATGGTTCAGGGTCCTGAGGCCTTAAATGGCCAGGTGCCTCGTCGAATTCCGCCTCTCGCAGGATGCCTTTCAGACGAAGGGTGGCAGCAGTGCCAACTTGGTCTGGTTTGAGAGTGCCAAGTGGGTGCTGAAAACTGACACCCAGAACAGTGGCTTCTGAGTTTTGTTTCCCAGGGAAAAAGCCTGTACAGTGGTTCAGGGTCCTGAGGCCTTAAATTTCAGGGTGCCTCCTGGAATTCCGCCTCTCGCGGGATGCCTCCCAGACGCAATGTGGCACCCGTGCCAACTTGGTCTGGTTTGGTAGTGCCAAGTGGGTCCTGAAAACTGACACCCAGAACAGTGGTTTGTGAGTTTTGTTTCCCAGGGAAAAAGCCTGTACAATCGTTCGGGGTCCTGCGGCCTTAAATTGCCGGGTGCCTCCTGGAGATCCGCCTCTTGCAGGATTTTTCCCAGATGCTATGCGGCACCATTGCCCACTTAGTCTGGTTTGAGAGTGTCAAGTGGGTCCTCCAAACTGACACCCAGAACAGTGGCTTCTGAGTTTTGTTTCCCAGGGAAATACCCTGTAGAGTGGTTCAGGGTCCTGCCGCGTTAAATTTCAGGGTGCCTCCTGGAATTCGGCCTCTCGCAGAATGCCTCCCAGACGCAAGCTGTCACAAGTGCCAACATGGTCTCGTTTGAGAGTGCCAAGTGGGTCCTGAAAACTGACACCCAGAACAGTGGCTTCTGAGTTTTGTTTCCCAGGGAAAAACACTGTACAGTGGTTCAGGGTCCTGAGGCCTTAAATGGCCAGGTGCCTCGTCGAATTCCGCCTTTCTCAGGATGCCTCCCAGACGCAAGGTGGCACCCGTGCCAACTTGGTCTGGTTTGAGAGTGCAAAGTGGGTGCTGAAAACTGACACCCAGAACAGTGGCTTCTGAGTTTTGTTTCCCAGGGAAAAAGCCTGTACAATGGTTCGGGGTCCTGCGGCCTTAAATTGCCGGGTGCCTCCTGGAGATCCGCCTCTTGCAGGATTTTTCCAAGATGCTATGCGGCACCATTGCCCACTTAGTCTGGTTTGAGAATGCCTAGTGGGTCCTGCAAACTGACACCAAGAACAGTCGCTGCTGAGATTTGTTTCCCAGGAAAAAAGCCTTTACAATGGTTCAGGGTCCTGAGGCCTTAAATGGCCAGGTGCCTCGTCGAATTCCGCCTCTCGCAGGATGCCTTTCAGACGAAGGGTGGCAGCAGTGCCAACTTGGTCTGGTTTGAGAGTGCCAAGTGGGTGCTGAAAACTGACACCCAGAACAGTGGCTTCTGAGTTTTGTTTCCCAGGGAAAAAGCCTGTACAGTGGTTCAGGGTCCTGAGGCCTTAAATTTCAGGGTGCCTCCTGGAATTCCGCCTCTCGCGGGATGCCTCCCAGACGCAATGTGGCACCCGTGCCAACTTGGTCTGGTTTGGTAGTGCCAAGTGGGTCCTGAAAACTGACACTAAGAACAGTGGTTTGTGAGTTTTGTTTCCCAGGGAAAAAGCCTGTACAATCGTTCGGGGTCCTGCGGCCTTAAATTGCCGGGTGCCTCCTGGAGATCCGCCTCTTGCAGGATTTTTCCCAGATGCTATGCGGCACTATTGCCCACTTAGTCTGGTTTGAGAGTGTCAAGTGGGTCCTCCAAACTGACACCCAGAACAGTGGCTTCTGAGTTTTGTTTCCCAGGGAAAAACACTGTACAGTGGTTCAGGGTCCTGCCGCGTTAAATTTCAGGGTGCCTCCTGGAATTCGGCCTCTCGCAGAATGCCTCCCAGACGCAAGCTGTCACAAGTGCCAACATGGTCTCGTTTGAGAGTGCCAAGTGGGTCCTGAAAACTGACACCCAGAACAGTAGCTTCTGAGTTTTGTTTCCCAGGGAAAAACACTGTACAGTGGTTCAGGGTCCTGAGGCCTTAAATGGCCAGGTGCCTCGTCGAATTCCGCCTTTCTCAGGATGCCTCCCAGACGCAAGGTGGCACCCGTGCCAACTTGGTCTGGTTTGAGAGTGCCAAGTGGGTGCTGAAAACTGACACCCAGAACAGTGGCTTTTGAGTTTTGTTTCCCAGGGAAAAGGCCTGTAGAGTGGTTCAGGGTCCTGCGGCCTTATATTGCCGGGTGTCTCCTAGAATTCTGCCTCACACAGGATGCCTCCCAGATGCAAGGTGTCTGCAGTGCCAACTTGGTCTGGTTTGAGAGTGCCAAGTGGGTGCTGAAAACTGACACCCAGAACAGTGGCTTCTGAGTTTTGTTTCCCAGGGAAAAAGCCTGTACAGTGGTTCAGGGTCCTGAGGCCTTAAATTTCAGGGTGCCTCCTGGAATTCCGCCTCTCGCGGGATGCCTCCCAGACGCAATGTGGCACCCGTGCCAACTTGGTCTGGTTTGGTAGTGCCAAGTGGGTCCTGAAAACTGACACCCAGAACAGTGGTTTGTGAGTTTTGTTTCCCAGGGAAAAAGCCTGTACAATCGTTCGGGGTCCTGCGGCCTGAAATTGCCGGGTGCCTCCTGGAGATCCGCCTCTTGCAGGATTTTTCCCAGATGCTATGCGGCACCATTGCCCACTTAGTCTGGTTTGAGAGTGTCAAGTGGGTCCTCCAAACTGACACCCAGAACAGTGGCTTCTGAGTTTTGTTTCCCAGGGAAATACCCTGTAGAGTGGTTCAGGGTCCTGCCGCGTTAAATTTCAGGGTGCCTCCTGGAATTCGGCCTCTCGCAGAATGCCTCCCAGACGCAAGCTGTCACAAGTGCCAACATGGTCTCGTTTGAGAGTGCCAAGTGGGTCCTGAAAACTGACACCCAGAACAGTGGCTTCTGAGTTTTGTTTCCCAGGGAAAAACACTGTACAGTGGTTCAGGGTCCTGAGGCCTTAAATGGCCAGGTGCCTCGTCGAATTCCGCCTTTCTCAGGATGCCTCCCAGACGCAAGGTGGCACCCGTGCCAACTTGGTCTGGTTTGAGAGTGCCTAGTGGGTCCTGCAAACTGACACTAAGAACAGTGGCTTCTGAGTTTTGTTTCCCAGGGAAAAAGCCTGTACAATGGTTCAGGGTCCTGCGGCCTTAAATTTCCGGGTGCCTCCTTGAATTCCGCCTCACACAGGATGCCTCCCAGATGCAAGGTGGCACCAGTGCCAACTTGGTCTGGTTTGAGAGTGCAAAGTGGGTCCTGAAAACTGACACCCAGAACAGTGGCTTCTGAGTTTTGTTTCCCAGGGAAAAACACTGTACAGTGGTTCAGGGTCCTGAGGCCTTAAATGGCCAGGTGCCTCGTCGAATTCCGCCTTTCTCAGGATGCCTCCCAGACGCAAGGTGGCACCCGTGCCAACTTGGTCTGGTTTGAGAGTGCCTAGTGGGTCCTGAAAACTGACACCCAGAACAGTGGCTTTTGAGTTTTGTTTCCCAGGGAAAAGGCCTGTAGAGTGGTTCAGGGTCCTGCGGCCTTATATTGCCGGGTGTCTCCTAGAATTCTGCCTCACACAGGATGCCTCCCAGATGCAAGGTGGCTGCAGTGCCAACTTGGTCTGGTTTGAGAGTGCAAAGTGGGTGCTGAAAACTGACACCCAGAACAGTGGCTTCTGAGTTTTGTTTCCCAGGGAAAAACACTGTACAGTGGTTTAGGTTCCTGAGGCCTCTTAATGGCCAGGTGCCTCGTCGAATTCCGCCTCTCGCAGGATGCCTTTCAGACGAAGGGTGGCAGCAGTGCCAACTTGGTCTGGTTTGAGAGTGCCAAGTGGGTGCTGAAAACTGACACCCAGAACAGTGGCTTCTGAGTTTTGTTTCCCAGGGAAAAAGCCTGTACAGTGGTTCAGGGTCCTGAGGCCTTAAATTTCAGGGTGCCTCCTGGAATTCCGCCTCTCGCGGGATGCCTCCCAGACGCAATGTGGCACCCGTGCCAACTTGGTCTGGTTTGGTAGTGCCAAGTGGGTCCTGAAAACTGACACCCAGAACAGTGGTTTGTGAGTTTTGTTTCCCAGGGAAAAAGCCTGTACAATCGTTCGGGGCCCTGCGGCCTTAAATTTCCGGGTGCCTCCTGGAGATCAGCCTCTTGCAGGATTTTTCCCAGATGCTATGCGGCACCATTGCCCACTTAGTCTGGTTTGAGAGTGTCAAGTGGGTCCTCCAAACTGACACCCAGAACAGTGGCTTCTGAGTTTTGTTTCCCAGGGAAATACCCTGTAGAGTGGTTCAGGGTCCTGCCGCGTTAAATTTCAGGGTGCCTCCTGGAATTCGGCCTCTCGCAGAATGCCTCCCAGACGCAAGCTGTCACAAGTGCCAACATGGTCTCGTTTGAGAGTGCCAAGTGGGTCCTGAAAACTGACACCCAGAACAGTAGCTTCTGAGTTTTGTTTCCCAGGGAAAAACACTGTACAGTGGTTCAGGGTCCTGAGGCCTTAAATGGCCAGGTGCCTCGTCGAATTCCGCCTTTCTCAGGATGCCTCCCAGACGCAAGGTGGCACCCGTGCCAACTTGGTCTGGTTTGAGAGTGCCAAGTGGGTGCTGAAAACTGACACCCAGAACAGTGGCTTTTGAGTTTTGTTTCCCAGGGAAAAGGCCTGTAGAGTGGTTCAGGGTCCTGCGGCCTTATATTGCCGGGTGTCTCCTAGAATTCTGCCTCACACAGGATGCCTCCCAGATGCAAGGTGTCTGCAGTGCCAACTTGGTCTGGTTTGAGAGTGCCAAGTGGGTGCTGAAAACTGACACCCAGAACAGTGGCTTCTGAGTTTTGTTTCCCAGGGAAAAAGCCTGTACAGTGGTTCAGGGTCCTGAGGCCTTAAATTTCAGGGTGCCTCCTGGAATTCCGCCTCTCGCGGGATGCCTCCCAGACGCAATGTGGCACCCGTGCCAACTTGGTCTGGTTTGGTAGTGCCAAGTGGGTCCTGAAAACTGACACCCAGAACAGTGGTTTGTGAGTTTTGTTTCCCAGGGAAAAAGCCTGTACAATCGTTCGGGGTCCTGCGGCCTGAAATTGCCGGGTGCCTCCTGGAGATCCGCCTCTTGCAGGATTTTTCCCAGATGCTATGCGGCACCATTGCCCACTTAGTCTGGTTTGAGAGTGTCAAGTGGGTCCTCCAAACTGACACCCAGAACAGTGGCTTCTGAGTTTTGTTTCCCAGGGAAATACCCTGTAGAGTGGTTCAGGGTCCTGCCGCGTTAAATTTCAGGGTGCCTCCTGGAATTCGGCCTCTCGCAGAATGCCTCCCAGACGCAAGCTGTCACAAGTGCCAACATGGTCTCGTTTGAGAGTGCCAAGTGGGTCCTGAAAACTGACACCCAGAACAGTGGCTTCTGAGTTTTGTTTCCCAGGGAAAAACACTGTACAGTGGTTCAGGGTCCTGAGGCCTTAAATGGCCAGGTGCCTCGTCGAATTCCGCCTTTCTCAGGATGCCTCCCAGACGCAAGGTGGCACCCGTGCCAACTTGGTCTGGTTTGAGAGTGCCTAGTGGGTCCTGCAAACTGACACTAAGAACAGTGGCTTCTGAGTTTTGTTTCCCAGGGAAAAAGCCTGTACAATGGTTCAGGGTCCTGCGGCCTTAAATTTCCGGGTGCCTCCTTGAATTCCGCCTCACACAGGATGCCTCCCAGATGCAAGGTGGCACCAGTGCCAACTTGGTCTGGTTTGAGAGTGCAAAGTGGGTCCTGAAAACTGACACCCAGAACAGTGGCTTCTGAGTTTTGTTTCCCAGGGAAAAACACTGTACAGTGGTTCAGGGTCCTGAGGCCTTAAATGGCCAGGTGCCTCGTCGAATTCCGCCTTTCTCAGGATGCCTCCCAGACGCAAGGTGGCACCCGTGCCAGCTTGGTCTCGTTTGAGAGTGCCTAGTGGGTCCTGAAAACTGACACCCAGAACAGTGGCTTTTGAGTTTTGTTTCCCAGGGAAAAGGCCTGTAGAGTGGTTCAGGGTCCTGCGGCCTTATATTGCCGGGTGTCTCCTAGAATTCTGCCTCACACAGGATGCCTCCCAGATTCAAGGTGGCTGCAGTGCCAACTTGGTCTGGTTTGAGAGTGCAAAGTGGGTGCTGAAAACTGACACCCAGAACAGTGGCTTCTGAGTTTTGTTTCCCAGGGAAAAACCTGTACAATGGTTCAGGGTCCTGCGGCCTTAAATTGCCGGGTGCCTCCTGGAGATCCGCCTCTTGCAGGATTTTTCCAAGATGCTATGCGGCACCATTGCCCACTTAGTCTGGTTTGAGAATGCCTAGTGGGTCCTGCAAACTGACACCAAGAACAGTCGCTGCTGAGATTTGTTTCCCAGGAAAAAAGCCTTTACAATGGTTCAGGGTCCTGAGGCCTTAAATGGCCAGGTGCCTCGTCGAATTCCGCCTCTCGCAGGATGCCTTTCAGACGAAGGGTGGCAGCAGTGCCAACTTGGTCTGGTTTGAGAGTGCCAAGTGGGTGCTGAAAACTGACACCCAGAACAGTGGCTTCTGAGTTTTGTTTCCCAGGGAAAAAGCCTGTACAGTGGTTCAGGGTCCTGAGGCCTTAAATTTCAGGGTGCCTCCTGGAATTCCGCCTCTCGCGGGATGCCTCCCAGACGCAATGTGGCACCCGTGCCAACTTGGTCTGGTTTGGTAGTGCCAAGTGGGTCCTGAAAACTGACACCCAGAACAGTGGTTTGTGAGTTTTGTTTCCCAGGGAAAAAGCCTGTACAATCGTTCGGGGTCCTGCGGCCTTAAATTGCCGGGTGCCTCCTGGAGATCCGCCTCTTGCAGGATTTTTCCCAGATGCTATGCGGCACCATTGCCCACTTAGTCTGGTTTGAGAGTGTCAAGTGGGTCCTCCAAACTGACACCCAGAACAGTGGCTTCTGAGTTTTGTTTCCCAGGGAAATACCCTGTAGAGTGGTTCAGGGTCCTGCCGCGTTAAATTTCAGGGTGCCTCCTGGAATTCGGCCTCTCGCAGAATGCCTCCCAGACGCAAGCTGTCACAAGTGCCAACATGGTCTCGTTTGAGAGTGCCAAGTGGGTCCTGAAAACTGACACCCAGAACAGTGGCTTCTGAGTTTTGTTTCCCAGGGAAAAACACTGTACAGTGGTTCAGGGTCCTGAGGCCTTAAATGGCCAGGTGCCTCGTCGAATTCCGCCTTTCTCAGGATGCCTCCCAGACGCAAGGTGGCACCCGTGCCAACTTGGTCTGGTTTGAGAGTGCAAAGTGGGTGCTGAAAACTGACACCCAGAACAGTGGCTTCTGAGTTTTGTTTCCCAGGGAAAAAGCCTGTACAATGGTTCGGGGTCCTGCGGCCTTAAATTGCCGGGTGCCTCCTGGAGATCCGCCTCTTGCAGGATTTTTCCAAGATGCTATGCGGCACCATTGCCCACTTAGTCTGGTTTGAGAATGCCTAGTGGGTCCTGCAAACTGACACCAAGAACAGTCGCTGCTGAGATTTGTTTCCCAGGAAAAAAGCCTTTACAATGGTTCAGGGTCCTGAGGCCTTAAATGGCCAGGTGCCTCGTCGAATTCCGCCTCTCGCAGGATGCCTTTCAGACGAAGGGTGGCAGCAGTGCCAACTTGGTCTGGTTTGAGAGTGCCAAGTGGGTGCTGAAAACTGACACCCAGAACAGTGGCTTCTGAGTTTTGTTTCCCAGGGAAAAAGCCTGTACAGTGGTTCAGGGTCCTGAGGCCTTAAATTTCAGGGTGCCTCCTGGAATTCCGCCTCTCGCGGGATGCCTCCCAGACGCAATGTGGCACCCGTGCCAAGTTGGTCTGGTTTGGTAGTGCCAAGTGGGTCCTGAAAACTGACACTAAGAACAGTGGTTTGTGAGTTTTGTTTCCCAGGGAAAAAGCCTGTACAATCGTTCGGGGTCCTGCGGCCTTAAATTGCCGGGTGCCTCCTGGAGATCCGCCTCTTGCAGGATTTTTCCCAGATGCTATGCGGCACTATTGCCCACTTAGTCTGGTTTGAGAGTGTCAAGTGGGTCCTCCAAACTGACACCCAGAACAGTGGCTTCTGAGTTTTGTTTCCCAGGGAAAAACACTGTACAGTGGTTCAGGGTCCTGCCGCGTTAAATTTCAGGGTGCCTCCTGGAATTCGGCCTCTCGCAGAATGCCTCCCAGACGCAAGCTGTCACAAGTGCCAACATGGTCTCGTTTGAGAGTGCCAAGTGGGTCCTGAAAACTGACACCCAGAACAGTAGCTTCTGAGTTTTGTTTCCCAGGGAAAAACACTGTACAGTGGTTCAGGGTCCTGAGGCCTTAAATGGCCAGGTGCCTCGTCGAATTCCGCCTTTCTCAGGATGCCTCCCAGACGCAAGGTGGCACCCGTGCCAACTTGGTCTGGTTTGAGAGTGCCAAGTGGGTGCTGAAAACTGACACCCAGAACAGTGGCTTTTGAGTTTTGTTTCCCAGGGAAAAGGCCTGTAGAGTGGTTCAGGGTCCTGCGGCCTTATATTGCCGGGTGTCTCCTAGAATTCTGCCTCACACAGGATGCCTCCCAGATGCAAGGTGTCTGCAGTGCCAACTTGGTCTGGTTTGAGAGTGCCAAGTGGGTGCTGAAAACTGACACCCAGAACAGTGGCTTCTGAGTTTTGTTTCCCAGGGAAAAAGCCTGTACAGTGGTTCAGGGTCCTGAGGCCTTAAATTTCAGGGTGCCTCCTGGAATTCCGCCTCTCGCGGGATGCCTCCCAGACGCAATGTGGCACCCGTGCCAACTTGGTCTGGTTTGGTAGTGCCAAGTGGGTCCTGAAAACTGACACCCAGAACAGTGGTTTGTGAGTTTTGTTTCCCAGGGAAAAAGCCTGTACAATCGTTCGGGGTCCTGCGGCCTGAAATTGCCGGGTGCCTCCTGGAGATCCGCCTCTTGCAGGATTTTTCCCAGATGCTATGCGGCACCATTGCCCACTTAGTCTGGTTTGAGAGTGTCAAGTGGGTCCTCCAAACTGACACCCAGAACAGTGGCTTCTGAGTTTTGTTTCCCAGGGAAATACCCTGTAGAGTGGTTCAGGGTCCTGCCGCGTTAAATTTCAGGGTGCCTCCTGGAATTCGGCCTCTCGCAGAATGCCTCCCAGACGCAAGCTGTCACAAGTGCCAACATGGTCTCGTTTGAGAGTGCCAAGTGGGTCCTGAAAACTGACACCCAGAACAGTGGCTTCTGAGTTTTGTTTCCCAGGGAAAAACACTGTACAGTGGTTCAGGGTCCTGAGGCCTTAAATGGCCAGGTGCCTCGTCGAATTCCGCCTTTCTCAGGATGCCTCCCAGACGCAAGGTGGCACCCGTGCCAACTTGGTCTGGTTTGAGAGTGCCTAGTGGGTCCTGCAAACTGACACTAAGAACAGTGGCTTCTGAGTTTTGTTTCCCAGGGAAAAAGCCTGTACAATGGTTCAGGGTCCTGCGGCCTTAAATTTCCGGGTGCCTCCTTGAATTCCGCCTCACACAGGATGCCTCCCAGATGCAAGGTGGCACCAGTGCCAACTTGGTCTGGTTTGAGAGTGCAAAGTGGGTCCTGAAAACTGACACCCAGAACAGTGGCTTCTGAGTTTTGTTTCCCAGGGAAAAACACTGTACAGTGGTTCAGGGTCCTGAGGCCTTAAATGGCCAGGTGCCTCGTCGAATTCCGCCTTTCTCAGGATGCCTCCCAGACGCAAGGTGGCACCCGTGCCAACTTGGTCTGGTTTGAGAGTGCCTAGTGGGTCCTGAAAACTGACACCCAGAACAGTGGCTTTTGAGTTTTGTTTCCCAGGGAAAAGGCCTGTAGAGTGGTTCAGGGTCCTGCGGCCTTATATTGCCGGGTGTCTCCTAGAATTCTGCCTCACACAGGATGCCTCCCAGATGCAAGGTGGCTGCAGTGCCAACTTGGTCTGGTTTGAGAGTGCAAAGTGGGTGCTGAAAACTGACACCCAGAACAGTGGCTTCTGAGTTTTGTTTCCCAGGGAAAAACACTGTACAGTGGTTCAGGTTCCTGAGGCCTCTAAATGGCCAGGTGCCTCGTCGAATTCCGCCTCTCGCAGGATGCCTTTCAGACGAAGGGTGGCAGCAGTGCCAACTTGGTCTGGTTTGAGAGTGCCAAGTGGGTGCTGAAAACTGACACCCAGAACAGTGGCTTCTGAGTTTTGTTTCCCAGGGAAAAAGCCTGTACAGTGGTTCAGGGTCCTGAGGCCTTAAATTTCAGGGTGCCTCCTGGAATTCCGCCTCTCGCGGGATGCCTCCCAGACGCAATGTGGCACCCGTGCCAACTTGGTCTGGTTTGGTAGTGCCAAGTGGGTCCTGAAAACTGACACCCAGAACAGTGGTTTGTGAGTTTTGTTTCCCAGGGAAAAAGCCTGTACAATCGTTCGGGGCCCTGCGGCCTTAAATTTCCGGGTGCCTCCTGGAGATCAGCCTCTTGCAGGATTTTTCCCAGATGCTATGCGGCACCATTGCCCACTTAGTCTGGTTTGAGAGTGTCAAGTGGGTCCTCCAAACTGACACCCAGAACAGTGGCTTCTGAGTTTTGTTTCCCAGGGAAATACCCTGTAGAGTGGTTCAGGGTCCTGCCGCGTTAAATTTCAGGGTGCCTCCTGGAATTCGGCCTCTCGCAGAATGCCTCCCAGACGCAAGCTGTCACAAGTGCCAACATGGTCTCGTTTGAGAGTGCCAAGTGGGTCCTGAAAACTGACACCCAGAACAGTAGCTTCTGAGTTTTGTTTCCCAGGGAAAAACACTGTACAGTGGTTCAGGGTCCTGAGGCCTTAAATGGCCAGGTGCCTCGTCGAATTCCGCCTTTCTCAGGATGCCTCCCAGACGCAAGGTGGCACCCGTGCCAACTTGGTCTGGTTTGAGAGTGCCAAGTGGGTGCTGAAAACTGACACCCAGAACAGTGGCTTTTGAGTTTTGTTTCCCAGGGAAAAGGCCTGTAGAGTGGTTCAGGGTCCTGCGGCCTTATATTGCCGGGTGTCTCCTAGAATTCTGCCTCACACAGGATGCCTCCCAGATGCAAGGTGTCTGCAGTGCCAACTTGGTCTGGTTTGAGAGTGCCAAGTGGGTGCTGAAAACTGACACCCAGAACAGTGGCTTCTGAGTTTTGTTTCCCAGGGAAAAAGCCTGTACAGTGGTTCAGGGTCCTGAGGCCTTAAATTTCAGGGTGCCTCCTGGAATTCCGCCTCTCGCGGGATGCCTCCCAGACGCAATGTGGCACCCGTGCCAACTTGGTCTGGTTTGGTAGTGCCAAGTGGGTCCTGAAAACTGACACCCAGAACAGTGGTTTGTGAGTTTTGTTTCCCAGGGAAAAAGCCTGTACAATCGTTCGGGGTCCTGCGGCCTGAAATTGCCGGGTGCCTCCTGGAGATCCGCCTCTTGCAGGATTTTTCCCAGATGCTATGCGGCACCATTGCCCACTTAGTCTGGTTTGAGAGTGTCAAGTGGGTCCTCCAAACTGACACCCAGAACAGTGGCTTCTGAGTTTTGTTTCCCAGGGAAATACCCTGTAGAGTGGTTCAGGGTCCTGCCGCGTTAAATTTCAGGGTGCCTCCTGGAATTCGGCCTCTCGCAGAATGCCTCCCAGACGCAAGCTGTCACAAGTGCCAACATGGTCTCGTTTGAGAGTGCCAAGTGGGTCCTGAAAACTGACACCCAGAACAGTGGCTTCTGAGTTTTGTTTCCCAGGGAAAAACACTGTACAGTGGTTCAGGGTCCTGAGGCCTTAAATGGCCAGGTGCCTCGTCGAATTCCGCCTTTCTCAGGATGCCTCCCAGACGCAAGGTGGCACCCGTGCCAACTTGGTCTGGTTTGAGAGTGCCTAGTGGGTCCTGCAAACTGACACTAAGAACAGTGGCTTCTGAGTTTTGTTTCCCAGGGAAAAAGCCTGTACAATGGTTCAGGGTCCTGCGGCCTTAAATTTCCGGGTGCCTCCTTGAATTCCGCCTCACACAGGATGCCTCCCAGATGCAAGGTGGCACCAGTGCCAACTTGGTCTGGTTTGAGAGTGCAAAGTGGGTCCTGAAAACTGACACCCAGAACAGTGGCTTCTGAGTTTTGTTTCCCAGGGAAAAACACTGTACAGTGGTTCAGGGTCCTGAGGCCTTAAATGGCCAGGTGCCTCGTCGAATTCCGCCTTTCTCAGGATGCCTCCCAGACGCAAGGTGGCACCCGTGCCAACTTGGTCTGGTTTGAGAGTGCCTAGTGGGTCCTGAAAACTGACACCCAGAACAGTGGCTTTTGAGTTTTGTTTCCCAGGGAAAAGGCCTGTAGAGTGGTTCAGGGTCCTGCGGCCTTATATTGCCGGGTGTCTCCTAGAATTCTGCCTCACACAGGATGCCTCCCAGATGCAAGGTGGCTGCAGTGCCAACTTGGTCTGGTTTGAGAGTGCAAAGTGGGTGCTGAAAACTGACACCCAGAACAGTGGCTTCTGAGTTTTGTTTCCCAGGGAAAAACACTGTACAGTGGTTCAGGTTCCTGAGGCCTCTAAATGGCCAGGTGCCTCGTCGAATTCCGCCTCTCGCAGGATGCCTTTCAGACGAAGGGTGGCAGCAGTGCCAACTTGGTCTGGTTTGAGAGTGCCAAGTGGGTGCTGAAAACTGACACCCAGAACAGTGGCTTCTGAGTTTTGTTTCCCAGGGAAAAAGCCTGTACAGTGGTTCAGGGTCCTGAGGCCTTAAATTTCAGGGTGCCTCCTGGAATTCCGCCTCTCGCGGGATGCCTCCCAGACGCAATGTGGCACCCGTGCCAACTTGGTCTGGTTTGGTAGTGCCAAGTGGGTCCTGAAAACTGACACCCAGAACAGTGGTTTGTGAGTTTTGTTTCCCAGGGAAAAAGCCTGTACAATCGTTCGGGGCCCTGCGGCCTTAAATTTCCGGGTGCCTCCTGGAGATCAGCCTCTTGCAGGATTTTTCCCAGATGCTATGCGGCACCATTGCCCACTTAGTCTGGTTTGAGAGTGTCAAGTGGGTCCTCCAAACTGACACCCAGAACAGTGGCTTCTGAGTTTTGTTTCCCAGGGAAATACCCTGTAGAGTGGTTCAGGGTCCTGCCGCGTTAAATTTCAGGGTGCCTCCTGGAATTCGGCCTCTCGCAGAATGCCTCCCAGACGCAAGCTGTCACAAGTGCCAACATGGTCTCGTTTGAGAGTGCCAAGTGGGTCCTGAAAACTGACACCCAGAACAGTGGCTTCTGAGTTTTGTTTCCCAGGGAAAAACACTGTACAGTGGTTCAGGTTCCTGAGGCCTCTAAATGGCCAGGTGCCTCGTCGAATTCCGCCTTTCTCAGGATGCCTCCCAGACGCAAGGTGGCACCCGTGCCAACTTGGTCTGGTTTGAGAGTGCCTAGTGGGTCCTGCAAACTGACACTAAGAACAGTGGCTTCTGAGTTTTGTTTCCCAGGGAAAAAGCCTGTACAATGGTTCAGGGTCCTGAGGCCTTAAATGGCCAGGTGCCTCGTCGAATTCCGCCTCTCGCAGGATGCCTTTCAGACGAAGGGTGGCAGCAGTGCCAACATGGTCTCGTTTGAGAGTGCCAAGTTGGTCCTGAAAACTGACACCCAGAACAGTGTTTTGTGAGTTTTGTTTCCCAGGGAAAAACACTGTACAGTGGTTCAGGGTCCTGAGGCCTTAAATGGCCAGGTGCCTCGTCGAATTCCGCCTTTCTCAGGATGCCTCCCAGACGCAAGGTGGCACCCGTGCCAACTTGGTCTGGTTTGAGAGTGCCTAGTGGGTCCTGCAAACTGACATTAAGAACAGTGGCTTCTGAGTTTTGTTTCCCAGGGAAATACCCTGTAAAATGGTTCAGGGTCCTGCGGCCTTAAATTTCCGGGTGCCTCCTTGAATTCCGCCTCACACAGGATGCCTCCCAGATGCAAGGTGGCACCAGTGCCAACTTGGTCTGGTTTGAGAGTGCCTAGTGGGTCCTGCAAACTGACACTAAGAACAGTGGCTTCTGAGTTTTGTTTCCCAGGGAAAAGGCCTGTAGAGTGGTTCAGGGTCCTGCGGCCTTATATTGCCGGGTGTCTCCTAGAATTCTGCCTCACACAGGATGCCTCCCAGATGCAAGGTGGCTGCAGTGCCAACTTGGTCTAGTTTGAGAGTGCCAAGTGGGTGCTGAAAACTGACACCCAGAACAGTGGCTTCTGAGTTTTGTTTCCCAGGGAAAAAGCCTGTACAGTGGTTCAGGGTCCTGAGGCCTTAAATTTCAGGGTGCCTCCTGGAATTCCGCCTCTCGCGGGATGCCTCCCAGACGCAATGTGGCACCCGTGCCAACTTGGTCTGGTTTGGTAGTGCCAAGTGGGTCCTGAAAACTGACACCCAGAACAGTGGTTTGTGAGTTTTGTTTCCCAGGGAAAAAGCCTGTACAATCGTTCGGGGTCCTGCGGCCTGAAATTGCCGGGTGCCTCCTGGAGATCCGCCTCTTGCAGGATTTTTCCCAGATGCTATGCGGCACCATTGCCCACTTAGTCTGGTTTGAGAGTGTCAAGTGGGTCCTCCAAACTGACACCCAGAACAGTGGCTTCTGAGTTTTGTTTCCCAGGGAAATACCCTGTAGAGTGGTTCAGGGTCCTGCCGCGTTAAATTTCAGGGTGCCTCCTGGAATTCGGCCTCTCGCAGAATGCCTCCCAGACGCAAGCTGTCACAAGTGCCAACATGGTCTCGTTTGAGAGTGCCAAGTGGGTCCTGAAAACTGACACCCAGAACAGTGGCTTCTGAGTTTTGTTTCCCAGGGAAAAACACTGTACAGTGGTTCAGGGTCCTGAGGCCTTAAATGGCCAGGTGCCTCGTCGAATTCCGCCTTTCTCAGGATGCCTCCCAGACGCAAGGTGGCACCCGTGCAACCTTGGTCTGGTTTGAGAGTGCCTAGTGGGTCCTGCAAACTGACACTAAGAACAGTGGCTTCTGAGTTTTGTTTCCCAGGGAAAAAGCCTGTACAATGGTTCAGGGTCCTGCGGCCTTAAATTTCCGGGTGCCTCCTTGAATTCCGCCTCACACAGGATGCCTCCCAGATGCAAGGTGGCACCAGTGCCAACTTGGTCTGGTTTGAGAGTGCAAAGTGGGTCCTGAAAACTGACACCCAGAACAGTGGCTTCTGAGTTTTGTTTCCCAGGGAAAAACACTGTACAGTGGTTCAGGGTCCTGAGGCCTTAAATGGCCAGGTGCCTCGTCGAATTCCGCCTTTCTCAGGATGCCTCCCAGACGCAAGGTGGCACCCGTGCCAACTTGGTCTCGTTTGAGAGTGCCTAGTGGGTCCTGAAAACTGACACCCAGAACAGTGGCTTTTGAGTTTTGTTTCCCAGGGAAAAGGCCTGTAGAGTGGTTCAGGGTCCTGCGGCCTTATATTGCCGGGTGTCTCCTAGAATTCTGCCTCACACAGGATGCCTCCCAGATGCAAGGTGGCTGCAGTGCCAACTTGGTCTGGTTTGAGAGTGCAAAGTGGGTGCTGAAAACTGACACCCAGAACAGTGGCTTCTGAGTTTTGTTTCCCAGGGAAAAACCTGTACAATGGTTCGGGGTCCTGCGGCCTTAAATTGCCGGGTGCCTCCTGGAGATCCGCCTCTTGCAGGATTTTTCCAAGATGCTATGCGGCACCATTGCCCACTTAGTCTGGTTTGAGAATGCCTAGTGGGTCCTGCAAACTGACACCAAGAACAGTCGCTGCTGAGATTTGTTTCCCAGGAAAAAAGCCTTTACAATGGTTCAGGGTCCTGAGGCCTTAAATGGCCAGGTGCCTCGTCGAATTCCGCCTCTCGCAGGATGCCTTTCAGACGAAGGGTGGCAGCAGTGCCAACTTGGTCTGGTTTGAGAGTGCCAAGTGGGTGCTGAAAACTGACACCCAGAACAGTGGCTTCTGAGTTTTGTTTCCCAGGGAAAAAGCCTGTACAGTGGTTCAGGGTCCTGAGGCCTTAAATTTCAGGGTGCCTCCTGGAATTCCGCCTCTCGCGGGATGCCTCCCAGACGCAATGTGGCACCCGTGCCAACTTGGTCTGGTTTGGTAGTGCCAAGTGGGTCCTGAAAACTGACACCCAGAACAGTGGTTTGTGAGTTTTGTTTCCCAGGGAAAAAGCCTGTACAATCGTTCGGGGTCCTGCGGCCTTAAATTGCCGGGTGCCTCCTGGAGATCCGCCTCTTGCAGGATTTTTCCCAGATGCTATGCGGCACCATTGCCCACTTAGTCTGGTTTGAGAGTGTCAAGTGGGTCCTCCAAACTGACACCCAGAACAGTGGCTTCTGAGTTTTGTTTCCCAGGGAAATACCCTGTAGAGTGGTTCAGGGTCCTGCCGCGTTAAATTTCAGGGTGCCTCCTGGAATTCGGCCTCTCGCAGAATGCCTCCCAGACGCAAGCTGTCACAAGTGCCAACATGGTCTCGTTTGAGAGTGCCAAGTGGGTCCTGAAAACTGACACCCAGAACAGTGGCTTCTGAGTTTTGTTTCCCAGGGAAAAAGCCTGTACAGTGGTTCAGGGTCCTGAGGCCTTAAATGGCCAGGTGCCTCGTCGAATTCCGCCTTTCTCAGGATGCCTCCCAGACGCAAGGTGGCACCCGTGCCAACTTGGTCTGGTTTGAGAGTGCAAAGTGGGTGCTGAAAACTGACACCCAGAACAGTGGCTTCTGAGTTTTGTTTCCCAGGGAAAAAGCCTGTACAATGGTTCGGGGTCCTGCGGCCTTAAATTGCCGGGTGCCTCCTGGAGATCCGCCTCTTGCAGGATTTTTCCAAGATGCTATGCGGCACCATTGCCCACTTAGTCTGGTTTGAGAATGCCTAGTGGGTCCTGCAAACTGACACCAAGAACAGTCGCTGCTGAGATTTGTTTCCCAGGAAAAAAGCCTTTACAATGGTTCAGGGTCCTGAGGCCTTAAATGGCCAGGTGCCTCGTCGAATTCCGCCTTTCTCAGGATGCCTCCCAGACGAAGGGTGGCAGCAGTGCCAACTTGGTCTGGTTTGAGAGTGCCAAGTGGGTGCTGAAAACTGACACCCAGAACAGTGGCTTCTGAGTTTTGTTTCCCAGGGAAAAAGCCTGTACAGTGGTTCAGGGTCCTGAGGCCTTAAATTTCAGGGTGCCTCCTGGAATTCCGCCTCTCGCGGGATGCCTCCCAGACGCAATGTGGCACCCGTGCCAAGTTGGTCTGGTTTGGTAGTGCCAAGTGGGTCCTGAAAACTGACACCCAGAACAGTGGTTTGTGAGTTTTGTTTCCCAGGGAAAAAGCCTGTACAATCGTTCGGGGTCCTGCGGCCTTAAATTGCCGGGTGCCTCCTGGAGATCCGCCTCTTGCAGGATTTTTCCCAGATGCTATGCGGCACCATTGCCCACTTAGTCTGGTTTGAGAATGCCTAGTGGGTCCTGCAAACTGACACCCAGAACAGTGGCTTGTGAGTTTTGTTTCCCAGGAAAAAAGCCTGTACAATGGTTCAGGGTCCTGAGGCCTTAAATTGCCAGGTGCCTCGTCGAATTCCGCCTCTCGCAGGATGCCTTTCAGACGAAGGGTGGCAGCAGTGCCAACATGGTCTCGTTTGAGAGTGCCAAGTTGGTCCTGAAAACTGACACCCAGAACAGTGGCTTTTGAGTTTTGTTTCCCAGGGAAAAGGCCTGTAGAGTGGTTCAGGGTCCTGCGGCCTTATATTGCCGGGTGCCTCCTGGAGATCCGCCTCTTGCAGGATTTTTCCCAGATGCTATGCGGCACCATTGCCCACTTAGTCTGGTTTGAGAATGCCTAGTGGGTCCTGCAAACTGACACCCAGAACAGTGGCTTGTGAGTTTTGTTTCCCAGGAAAAAAGCCTGTACAATGGTTCAGGGTCCTGAGGCCTTAAATTGCCAGGTGCCTCGTCGAATTCCGCCTCTCGCAGGATGCCTTTCAGACGAAGGGTGGCAGCAGTGCCAACATGGTCTCGTTTGAGAGTGCCAAGTTGGTCCTGAAAACTGACACCCAGAACAGTGTTTTGTGAGTTTTGTTTCCCAGGGAAAAACACTGTACAGTGGTTCAGGGTCCTGCGGCCTTAAATTGCCGGGTGCCTCCTGGAGATCCGCCTCTTGCAGGATTTTTCCCAGATGCTATGCGGCACCATTGCCCACTTAGTCTGGTTTGAGAGTGTCAAGTGGGTCCTCCAAACTGACACCCAGAACAGTGGCTTCTGAGTTTTGTTTCCCAGGGAAATATCCTGTAGAGTGGTTCAGGGTCCTGCCGCGTTAAATTTCAGGGTGCCTCCTGGAATTCGGCCTCTCGCAGAATGCCTCCCAGACGCAAGCTGTCACAAGTGCCAACATGGTCTCGTTTGAGAGTGCCAAGTGGGTCCTGAAAACTGACACCCAGAACAGTGGCTTCTGAGTTTTGTTTCCCAGGGAAAAACACTGTACAGTGGTTCAGGGTCCTGAGGCCTTAAATGGCCAGGTGCCTCGTCGAATTCCGCCTTTGTCAGGATGCCTCCCAGACGCAAAGTGGCACCCGTGCCAACTTGGTCTGGTTTGAGAGTGCCTAGTGGGTCCTGAAAACTGACACCCAGAACAGTGGCTTCTGAGTTTTGTTTCCCAGGGAAAAAGCCTGTACAATGGTTCAGGGTCCTGCGGCCTTAAATTTCCGGGTGCCTCCTTGAATTCCGCCTCACACAGGATGCCTCCCAGATGCAAGGTGGCACCAGTGCCAACTTGGTCTGGTTTGAGAGTGCCTAGTGGGTCCTGAAAACTGACACCCAGAACAGTGGCTTTTGAGTTTTGTTTCCCAGGGAAAAGGCCTGTAGAGTGGTTCAGGGTCCTGCGGCCTTATATTGCCGGGTGTCTCCTAGAATTCTGCCTCACACAGGATGCCTCCCAGATGCAAGGTGTCTGCAGTGCCAACTTGGTCTGGTTTGAGAGTGCCAAGTGGGTGCTGAAAACTGACACCCAGAACAGTGGCTTCTGAGTTTTGTTTCCCAGGGAAAAAGCCTGTACAGTGGTTCAGGGTCCTGAGGCCTTAAATTTCAGGGTGCCTCCTGGAATTCCGCCTCTCGCGGGATGCCTCCCAGACGCAATGTGGCACCCGTGCCAACTTGGTCTGGTTTGGTAGTGCCAAGTGGGTCCTGAAAACTGACACCCAGAACAGTGGTTTGTGAGTTTTGTTTCCCAGGGAAAAAGCCTGTACAATCGTTCGGGGTCCTGCGGCCTGAAATTGCCGGGTGCCTCCTGGAGATCCGCCTCTTGCAGGATTTTTCCCAGATGCTATGCGGCACCATTGCCCACTTAGTCTGGTTTGAGAGTGTCAAGTGGGTCCTCCAAACTGACACCCAGAACAGTGGCTTCTGAGTTTTGTTTCCCAGGGAAATACCCTGTAGAGTGGTTCAGGGTCCTGCCGCGTTAAATTTCAGGGTGCCTCCTGGAATTCGGCCTCTCGCAGAATGCCTCCAAGACGCAAGCTGTCACAAGTGCCAACATGGTCTCGTTTGAGAGTGCCAAGTGGGTCCTGAAAACTGACACCCAGAACAGTGGCTTCTGAGTTTTGTTTCCCAGGGAAAAACACTGTACAGTGGTTCAGGGTCCTGAGGCCTTAAATGGCCAGGTGCCTCGTCGAATTCCGCCTTTCTCAGGATGCCTCCCAGACGCAAGGTGGCACCCGTGCCAACTTGGTCTGGTTTGAGAGTGCCTAGTGGGTCCTGCAAACTGACACTAAGAACAGTGGCTTCTGAGTTTTGTTTCCCAGGGAAAAAGCCTGTACAATGGTTCAAGGTCCTGCGGCCTTAAATTTCCGGGTGCCTCCTTGAATTCCGCCTCACACAGGATGCCTCCCAGATGCAAGGTGGCACCAGTGCCAACTTGGTCTGGTTTGAGAGTGCAAAGTGGGTCCTGAAAACTGACACCCAGAACAGTGGCTTCTGAGTTTTGTTTCCCAGGGAAAAACACTGTACAGTGGTTCAGGGTCCTGAGGCCTTAAATGGCCAGGTGCCTCGTCGAATTCCGCCTTTCTCAGGATGCCTCCCAGACGCAAGGTGGCACCCGTGCCAACTTGGTCTGGTTTGAGAGTGCCTAGTGGGTCCTGAAAACTGACACCCAGAACAGTGGCTTTTGAGTTTTGTTTCCCAGGGAAAAGGCCTGTAGAGTGGTTCAGGGTCCTGCGGCCTTATATTGCCGGGTGTCTCCTAGAATTCTGCCTCACACAGGATGCCTCCCAGATGCAAGGTGGCTGCAGTGCCAACTTGGTCTGGTTTGAGAGTGCAAAGTGGGTGCTGAAAACTGACACCCAGAACAGTGGCTTCTGAGTTTTGTTTCCCAGGGAAAAAGCCTGTAAAATCGTTCGGGGTCCTGCGGCCTTAAATTGCCGGGTGCCTCCTGGAGATCCGCCTCTTGCAGGATTTTTCCAAGATGCTATGCGGCACCATTGCCCACTTAGTCTGGTTTGAGAATGCCTAGTGGGTCCTGCAAACTGACACCAAGAACAGTCGCTGCTGAGATTTGTTTCCCAGGAAAAAAGCCTTTACAATGGTTCAGGGTCCTGAGGCCTTAAATGGCCAGGTGCCTCGTCGAATTCCGCCTCTCGCAGGATGCCTTTCAGACGAAGGGTGGCAGCAGTGCCAACTTGGTCTGGTTTGAGAGTGCCAAGTGGGTGCTGAAAACTGACACCCAGAACAGTGGCTTCTGAGTTTTGTTTCCCAGGGAAAAAGCCTGTACAGTGGTTCAGGGTCCTGAGGCCTTAAATTTCAGGGTGCCTCCTGGAATTCCGCCTCTCGCGGGATGCCTCCCAGACGCAATGTGGCACCCGTGCCAACTTGGTCTGGTTTGGTAGTGCCAAGTGGGTCCTGAAAACTGACACCCAGAACAGTGGTTTGTGAGTTTTGTTTCCCAGGGAAAAAGCCTGTACAATCGTTCGGGGCCCTGCGGCCTTAAATTTCCGGGTGCCTCCTGGAGATCAGCCTCTTGCAGGATTTTTCCCAGATGCTATGCGGCACCATTGCCCACTTAGTCTGGTTTGAGAGTGTCAAGTGGGTCCTCCAAACTGACACCCAGAACAGTGGCTTCTGAGTTTTGTTTCCCAGGGAAATACCCTGTAGAGTGGTTCAGGGTCCTGCCGCGTTAAATTTCAGGGTGCCTCCTGGAATTCGGCCTCTCGCAGAATGCCTCCCAGACGCAAGCTGTCACAAGTGCCAACATGGTCTCGTTTGAGAGTGCCAAGTGGGTCCTGAAAACTGACACCCAGAACAGTGGCTTCTGAGTTTTGTTTCCCAGGGAAAAACACTGTACAGTGGTTCAGGTTCCTGAGGCCTCTAAATGGCCAGGTGCCTCGTCGAATTCCGCCTTTCTCAGGATGCCTCCCAGACGCAAGGTGGCACCCGTGCCAACTTGGTCTGGTTTGAGAGTGCCTAGTGGGTCCTGCAAACTGACACTAAGAACAGTGGCTTCTGAGTTTTGTTTCCCAGGGAAAAAGCCTGTACAATGGTTCAGGGTCCTGAGGCCTTAAATGGCCAGGTGCCTCGTCGAATTCCGCCTCTCGCAGGATGCCTTTCAGACGAAGGGTGGCAGCAGTGCCAACATGGTCTCGTTTGAGAGTGCCAAGTTGGTCCTGAAAACTGACACCCAGAACAGTGTTTTGTGAGTTTTGTTTCCCAGGGAAAAACACTGTACAGTGGTTCAGGGTCCTGAGGCCTTAAATGGCCAGGTGCCTCGTCGAATTCCGCCTTTCTCAGGATGCCTCCCAGACGCAAGGTGGCACCCGTGCCAACTTGGTCTGGTTTGAGAGTGCCTAGTGGGTCCTGCAAACTGACATTAAGAACAGTGGCTTCTGAGTTTTGTTTCCCAGGGAAAAATCCTGTAAAATGGTTCAGGGTCCTGCGGCCTTAAATTTCCGGGTGCCTCCTTGAATTCCGCCTCACACAGGATGCCTCCCAGATGCAAGGTGGCACCAGTGCCAACTTGGTCTGGTTTGAGAGTGCCTAGTGGGTCCTGCAAACTGACACTAAGAACAGTGGCTTCTGAGTTTTGTTTCCCAGGGAAAAGGCCTGTAGAGTGGTTCAGGGTCCTGCGGCCTTATATTGCCGGGTGTCTCCTAGAATTCTGCCTCACACAGGATGCCTCCCAGATGCAAGGTGGCTGCAGTGCCAACTTGGTCTAGTTTGAGAGTGCCAAGTGGGTGCTGAAAACTGACACCCAGAACAGTGGCTTCTGAGTTTTGTTTCCCAGGGAAAAAGCCTGTACAGTGGTTCAGGGTCCTGAGGCCTTAAATTTCAGGGTGCCTCCTGGAATTCCGCCTCTCGCGGGATGCCTCCCAGACGCAATGTGGCACCCGTGCCAACTTGGTCTGGTTTGGTAGTGCCAAGTGGGTCCTGAAAACTGACACCCAGAACAGTGGTTTGTGAGTTTTGTTTCCCAGGGAAAAAGCCTGTACAATCGTTCGGGGTCCTGCGGCCTGAAATTGCCGGGTGCCTCCTGGAGATCCGCCTCTTGCAGGATTTTTCCCAGATGCTATGCGGCACCATTGCCCACTTAGTCTGGTTTGAGAGTGTCAAGTGGGTCCTCCAAACTGACACCCAGAACAGTGGCTTCTGAGTTTTGTTTCCCAGGGAAATACCCTGTAGAGTGGTTCAGGGTCCTGCCGCGTTAAATTTCAGGGTGCCTCCTGGAATTCGGCCTCTCGCAGAATGCCTCCCAGACGCAAGCTGTCACAAGTGCCAACATGGTCTCGTTTGAGAGTGCCAAGTGGGTCCTGAAAACTGACACCCAGAACAGTGGCTTCTGAGTTTTGTTTCCCAGGGAAAAACACTGTACAGTGGTTCAGGGTCCTGAGGCCTTAAATGGCCAGGTGCCTCGTCGAATTCCGCCTTTCTCAGGATGCCTCCCAGACGCAAGGTGGCACCCGTGCAACCTTGGTCTGGTTTGAGAGTGCCTAGTGGGTCCTGCAAACTGACACTAAGAACAGTGGCTTCTGAGTTTTGTTTCCCAGGGAAAAAGCCTGTACAATGGTTCAGGGTCCTGCGGCCTTAAATTTCCGGGTGCCTCCTTGAATTCCGCCTCACACAGGATGCCTCCCAGATGCAAGGTGGCACCAGTGCCAACTTGGTCTGGTTT